>NW_027021291.1:1800000-2100000 GCF_036884655.1 Musa acuminata AAA Group | reverse complement strand
GTCGGTAGAGGAAGCCAAAAGTGGAGTAGGTCAAGACTGACCGAACCACTCTAAATATCTGGTTTGCGTTTATTTTTGAGTTCCTTATCATTGCTGCAAACCTCCTACATAACTACTGCTCTCTGCGCCTTTACGAACAAGTTCTAAGTGCTGATCTTTTCGAATCTGCATTCAGACGTAAATCTCTGTTTTTCGTACGATCAATTTACATTTACGTTTTGATTCTGCAAAACTGTCTTCTGCGCTTTTACGAACGAGTTTCTAAAATCAGATCTCTTTGAAACTGTGTTTAAACGTAAAACTGTGTTTTAGACGTAAAACTACTTTTAGACGCAAACTGCGTTAAACGTAAAACTGCGTTTAGACGCAAACTGCGTTTAGACGTAAAACTGCGTTTAGACGTAAACTGTGTAAAACTGTGTTTTAGACGTAAAACTACTTTTAAACGCAAACTGCGTTTAGACGTAAAACTGCGTTTAGACGTAAACTGAGTTTAGACGCAAAATTGCGTTTAGACGTAAAACTACGTTTAGACACAAAACTGCGTTTATACGCAAACTGTATTTAGACGCAAACTGAGTTTAAACGTAAACTGTGTTTAGACGTAAACTGCGCTTGATCTTAAGTAATCTTAGAATCAGCTTTTACATCGAAATCGTTTTTATCGAACAAACGCAGCTTTCGTTTTTAATCACAGAAAGATATCCGCTGCACTAATTCACCCCCCCCCCCCTCTTAGTGCTCTCGATCCTAACATATCCACCCCCCGGTCCTCGGGGTGAGGGGTAAAAGGGTCCTCCTCCACCTCGAGACCCGGGTGACGAGCACAGAAACGGGACGTAGCGATACGGTATCCATATTCAAAGGATACCCGCCCCGTCCGCGTCAGCCCGAGCTCGAACCCCTCCGACCTCTTGTAGGCCTCGAGGAGCTCCTTGTCCCTCGCGGGTCGGAGACGGGCCTCCTCCGCCAGCGCCTCCGAGGCCGTCTTCGCCTCAACCTTCGCTTCCTCCAGCTTTTTGCTGAGGGCGCTCGCCTCCGTCTTCACCAGGCGGAGCTCAGTCCGCTCCACCCTTATTGTCTTCTGGAGTCCCTCATTCGCCTTCTTAGAGGCCTCGAGCCCCGACCGGAGGCACGCCGCCTCTGCCTCCAGGTCCAACGCACGCTGCTCGGCAGCCACCACGGCCTCTGGACCAGCTCCGGCTCGAACCTCTTCAACCTGGCAGGACGAGTTCAGCGTTGCGGCTGGCCAGGCCCCCGATGACCCGGCCGGCGTCGCGCACCCTGTCCATCAGGACCACCGCGTAGTGGAGACCCTGCATAGAAGGAAACAGGTCAAGGAGGCCGGCATCGGACAAATGAACCGGCAAAGCAGGAGCACGCTTACCCAGGTCAGTGACTGGGCCGACTTGTTGAGCAACGCCTCCGAGGGCAGGACATACAAGTCCCGAGCCATATCGGGATGGAGCGCGCCTCGGAGGAACGTCGCGGAGGGATCCCCTCCGGCCCACACCTTAGACCCTCGGGACAAACCCTCCCAGCGGGGAACCAGAGGGTCGCTGAGCTCACCGGGTAGGATCTCGCTCGCTAGCCGCGTCAGGTACGGCTCCCCGTCTCTGGCAGGAAGCCGGCAGAGGTCGCGCACGGAGACAGAGCGAAGACCCTTCCCGGCCATCCGACGACTGGGGACTGCCCCTCCACGATGAGAGCTCGCCTCGGGCCCCTTCGACGGGGTTGTCTTCGCCTTCTTCGAAGGGCGCCCAGCCTCGACCTCCAGCGGGGCGCCCGCCGAGCCGGGTAGCGGGTCGGTCAACGGAGCGGGAGTAGGAGGTTGCGGATCGGTTGGCGAAGCTGGAAGGGGGGGCTCCGAACCCTGACCCCCCAGGAGCGAGCGCAGGTTCACCATATCTACGAAAAACAAAAGAAGTTAGTACCCGGAGCCAACCACGCAAAACGCCCGGACAAAACGTAACCAAACATACCCATAGGCGTCGGGCTGAGGCCCGCCTCGACCAGCCATTGCTCGGTCATGGTACGGATGGCCTGCGACCTAGGGAGAATCTCCTTGAGCCTCACCAGAGCTTGGCGCTCTGCCTCGCCCAAACATGGGGTGGTGTTATCGATCGCCCTCGCGGACCACCGAACCTCGAAACCCCAGTCTTGCGCACGGCTGACATAAAAAAACCTCCCATTCCATCCCTTGTTACTGGAAGGGGCACCACCGACTCGAAAACCCGTCCGGGCTGACAAAAAATAGCCCCACGAACCCCTGCAGAGGCGGTAGCAGGAAAGAAAGAGGTTAAGAGTGGGGGTGATGTTGGCATAATGGCATTCCCCCAGGAATACCACCAGGTAACGCCAAGAGTTTGGCGCCACCTGAGATGGCGAAATCCGCCAGAGAGACAGGCAGGATGCTATGAGGGGGTGAAGAGGAAAACGCAAGCCCGCCTCCAGGGCGTCGAGGGTCAAGGCGAAGCCCTTTTGGACTGGGTCATACGCCCGTTGGCCCGGTTCGGGAGCACTGAGGATATGGTCCTCCGAGATGCTATAGCGCGCCCGGAGTTCCTCCAGCAAGGCCCCGCTCATGGAGTGTGACTAAATGCAGTGTCAGCTGCAATCCATATCAATCAAATTAATACCAATACAAATCAATATCAATATATCAATATGTAGTAATATAAAAGTATGAAGTAGTACCAATATCAATATATAGTAATAATTAATACTAATAATTATCGATAATATAATTATAAATGATTATATTAACTAATACTTAATTGATACTTAGATATTTTACATATGAATATTAATACTTATATTAATATTAACTATTAAACTAATTATTAATGTTAACTAATACTTATTTTATTACTTATATTTATTTACTTATATTTATTATATTATTATTATATTATTATTATTTATTATATTATTATTATATTATTATTATTTATTATATTATTATTATATTAATATTATTATTATATTATATTATCATTATAGGATTATATTATGTATAGGATTATATTTTATATTATGTATAGGATTATATTATGATTACAGAGTAGAAGTTATGATTATAAAAAATAGTAATAGTATGTAATTAAGTAATAGCATGTAATTATGTAATATAGTGATGTTATATAGGATGATAGGGATAGCCTTATATAACTAATGAATATCTAATGTCATTCTAATATAACATATATATTTGTTTCTTCCATAACGTAAATCACCCGTATTTTTTTTAGATTAAATCGGATTCTAGAATCATTCCTAGAAACATAGACGGGTCTGAGCTTATAGACATTACATACATCTAGTATAACCTCCCCAACCCTTCTTTTTTTTTTTACAATTCTGTAATACCGTCCATCTTTTCTCCTAAAACTCTAAGTCATATAGTAATACGTTATTATGTTCCCCAACCAATTGGATTATCTTGAACCATGCATGAATTGGGATAAACTTACTTAATAATAATAATAATAAGACTATTTTGTAATAATAAAAAGACTATTTTGAAAGCTAGTCAATGATGACCCTCCATGGATTCACCTATATAAGCCGCAGCTAACGTTGCAAAAATAAGAGCTTGAATACCACTTGTAAATAATCCAAGAAACATGACAGGTATAGGAACTACTGAAGGGACTAAAGAAACAAGAACGACAACTACTAAGGTAGCGCACCGATAAGGTAGGAACTCGCTCTTCTTACCGTCGTGTTGTTCACCGAAGTGGAGCTCCCAGTAGCTCCCGATCATACCTCCATATGATAAAGTCCCTCACGGGACTGTGTCGTGTGAATCGCATTGCCACGAACTGCTTCCACCACGATCCGCTGCACCATGTCGCCTCCTGGTGACATCTCCAATGCATTCTGATCATTGTGGGATGAACTTGAATTGTGAACCCTCTATGTGTAGCCTCTGCCAATACATCGCAGGGTCTCCACTTTCGTTTTGTTCGCTCTTTTGACAATCGACCTTCATCCACCCGCTCTTAGGTCACACTTAGTTGAAGCATCGCTCTAGGACAATCCATCGCCTAGTAGCTCCCGAAGTCCACCAACTTCGCTATAATTAGTGCACCATTGTCTGGATCCTGGGCCTCTGCCCCTACAAGCACAATCTCCACTGCGTATCGCTTCCTTCAAGTAACTTGAATGGCATCACTATGGCATATTCTTCAAGAATACCTGCCTCCGCATCCTCTTGCCCCATGCCAAGGCATTCTGAACCCAACTTCGCCTCCGCAAGTTGAGTTGCCTTAGTTCCTCCATCAAATGCTTCTCTGAGATAAGGTGCATGTGCCCATAAACTTCTTTCGTCTTTGGCACCATACAAGATGAGTCCGCTCCGTCAGAATGAATGACCCATGGAACAACATGATCCTACTCTTGCCTTTGCAAGAGTTCATATCCTTGACCTCTGTCCAAGGAAAGCTTTGTGCCTCCGCTCCATGTTCCATCTTTTATGCCAGCTCACTTCATACGGCTTGGGTACTTCGCCAAGTTACACCCAAGTTGCTCCGCTCCTCGTTTTGCATTGAGTTGATGGTGGCCCTCACGCCCACCATTCCTCGGGTCAGCCCTTCCTTGAGTCTGATCATCATATCTACTCCCAAGTGTGCTTTCATTTATGTTGCTTTAGATCGCTCTCTCACTTGATCTCGCAATGCATCCACCAATGCATTCTCTTAAGTGAGATCATTCAACGACTCCTCATCGCTCGCTCGGTCCATTGAGCTTCGTGGAGTTGTTGTTTTTGAGGTACTCCTCCTCAACATGTGCGATCTGTTGCACATGATTCTCCCTCTGGATAACCGAGATCTATCCCTCCTAAATAACTGTCATATTGTAGCAACATCTCTCTTCGTTTCGGAGACCACCATCCCCTTAGACTACTCCGATTTGCTGAACAAACTGTGCATTGTTCCGCCTCCTGCAAACGCACTTGCTAGATTGCGACTCTACGTCAATACAGCCCCCGCTGCATCACTCAAGCCCTAGCAACATGCTGAACTTGCTGCATACTTTAGCCTTCCACGGACGTATCCTTCACATGCCGAAGAGAAAGTTTCAATGCTCCTTGGCACCGAGTTTCGGTCGCCTTGGGATGGCCACGAACATTCCATCATCAGCATGCAAGCCCTTACATGAGCACCGAATTCTTTGAGTTAGCAATTCCTCTCACCTCTGTGAGCTTTGCACAGCTCTTTCGATCGCTGAGCAACTCTTTCCACCTTGCATTGTCTCATCATTTACCAAGCGCCTCACTTGCCTTGAGCACCATCAAGTGTTGTTGTCAACGTTGAGCCGTAGCTCGAACTCAGCCATCCGAACCTTTGTGCGCTTCACATTCTTCCCAGCTTGCTTGTCCTCGTGGTGCCTCTTGCGCGAAGGGTTTGCCATTCCTCCGAATGCTAGTCTCAGATGCTCGCTCCTCCGAGCGACTCCTTTTTCCTACATCTTCATGCCCGTTTTCTCCCAAACGGTCGCGCGTGTGCTGACTGCCCTCAACGCAACCCCACTAGGTCCCTCAGATTTGTATGCCAGGTGTTTATATGGGTGCTTGTCCCAGTCTGATACCATCTGTCACAGACTTAGCTAGTTTTGCCTAAGTCATGCGGCACCCTTGCGTGTTCGTCCGCAAAGGTCAGTCTCCCCGAAACCTCCTGTTAAGGGAAAAAATGGCAAACAGTCTCAGCTGCTCCAAATGACATCATGCACCTCGGAATTGATCAAAACGCTGACCGAGGCACACTAATATCCTGCAAAAGCCAGGTCCAACACGCTGACCGAGGTACATCCTGCAAAAGCCAGGCCGAACACGCTAACCGAGGTCCAACACGCTGATCGAGGTACATCCTGCAAAAGGCAGGCCGAACACGCTGACCGAGGTGCATCCTGCAGAATACTCCCCTATAAATACCCTCTCATCCATTAGGAGAGGAGGAGGACACACTCACAAACCACCCTTGTATGGAGGCATTTCGTCCTCCAAAACCCCCTCCACATCTTCCTCTAACTTGTTCGTCGGAGGGGTCGGGCCGAGCTTCCGACCCGACCTGTGTGCAGGAACGAAGACGAAGTGGCCTCTTCCTGGCGCTGCTGCGGAGCTGCCGACCCGATCTACCGCCCCGAACGACCGATCCCGACCGGGAGACCCCGAGGGAGCTAAGCCCGAGATCCCCAACATTCCGAGCCCCAGAACCGAGCCGCGTCGGCTCCGAGGCCACGGCTTAAAAAGTTACTCACCGTAACATTTTGACGCTAGAAGGAGGGCCCGGAATGACGGTACGTTAGCTTTCTCTTTGGTTGCTTCGCTGCAACCGACCTGCACCAGAAGCAGCGACTTCTGGGGCTGGTCTCTGCCTGCGCCGAGCTGCCTCGGCCCCACGCGCGCGGCCAGCCCGCCCAAGTCGGCACCCCGCGCGCGAACAGCCCGCCCGCGTCGGCGCCCCGCGCGCGACCAGCCAGCGCAGCTTGCTGCCTCGGCCCCTCGCGCCTGGACCCCTCGGTCCCACGCGCGCGGCCGAACCGCCCGCGTCGGCCCCACGCGCGCGACCAGCCCGCCCGCGTCGGCACCCCGCGCGCGAACAGCCCGCCCGCGTCGGCGCCCCGCGCGCGACCAGCCAGCGCAGCTTGCTGCCTCGGCCCCTCGCGCCTGGACCCCTCGGTCCCACGCGCGCGACCAGCCAGCGCAGCTTGCTGCCTCGGCCCCACGCTACCTCGGCCTCTCGGCGCCGCTCGGCCCTTCGGCCCCGTGCGCAGCCAATACGCTGCCTCGGCCCCTCGGCACCGTGCGCGGCAACACGCTGCCTCAGCTCCTCGGCTGACGGCGCAACCTGCTGCCTCGGTCCCATGCGCGGCCAGCCCGCGCTAGCAGCCTGCTGCCTCGGCGCCTCGGCCCCGTGCGCAGCAACACGCTTCCTCGGCCCCAAGCGCAGCAGCAGCCCGCTGCCTTGGCCCCTCGGCCACATGCGCAGCCAACACGCTGCACGCTGCCTCGGCCTTCGGCCCCATGCACGGTCCGCCCGCCTGCGCCGAGCTTCTCGGCCATACGCTGTCGAGTTCACCTCAGCCGGGCTTGCCCGGCTGAGTTGTCGCTCGGCCCGAGCCTACCACCTCGGTCGCATAATGCCCGAGGCGCACTTGCGCGGTATGCCCGAGAGCTCCTCGGCTGACACACGCGCGGCCAGCCCGCCCGGGTCGGCACCCCGCGCGCGAATAGCCCGCCCGGGTCGGCACCCCGCGCGCGAACAGCCCGCCCGCGTCAGCACCCCGCGCGCCTCGGTTCCTCGACCCCTCGGCCCCACGCGCGCGACCAACCCGCCCGCGTCGGCCCCACGCGCGTGACCAACCCGCACGCCTCGGCTCCTCGGCCCCAGCTTGCCCGCCTGAGTAACCTCTCGGCCCGAGACTTCCTCGGCCACAGCCTGTCCGAGATCTCCTCTACCCGAGCCGACCTCATGCGCTGCCTCGGCTCCTCGGCCTCATGCGCAGCAAGCAGCCCGCTGCCTCGGCCCCTCGGCCCCGTGCGCAGCACCACGCTGCCTCGGCCCCTCGGCACCATGCGCAGCAAACACGCTGCACGCTGCCTCGGCTCCTCGGCCCCTTGCGCAGCTTGCCCGCCTGAGTAACCTCTCGGCCCGAGACTCCCTCGGCCACAGCCTGTCCGAGACCTCCTCTACCCGAGCCGACCTCATGCGCTGCCTCGGCCCCTCGGCCCCTTGCGCAGCTTGCCCGCCTGAGTAACCTCTCGGCCCGAGACTCCCTCGGCCACAGCCTGTCCGAGACCTCCTCTACCCGAGCCGACCTCATGCGCTGCCTCGGCTCCTCGGCCCCATGCGTGGCCAGCCCGCGTCAGCTGCTCGGCTGACGGTGCAGCCCGCTGCCTTGACCCTTGGGCCCCATGCGCGACAGCACGCCTCAGCTGCTCGCCTGACAGCGCAGCTTACTGCCTCGGCCCCATGCGCGGCCAGCCCGCGCTAGCTCCTCGGCTGACGGCGCAACCTGCTACCTCGGCCCCATGCGCGGCTTGCCCGCCTGAGTAATCTCTCGGCCCGAGACTTCCTCGGCCACGGCCTGTCCGAGACCTCCTCGGCCCGAGCCGACCTCATCGGTTGCATAATGCCCGAGACGCACTTGCGTGGTCTGTCCCCCTGCACCGTGTCACTCGTCCGCATGGCCCTCGCGACCACACCTGCGCGATCAGCCCGACGCACGTCTTGCTACTCGGCCGCATGGCCCTCGTGACCACGCCTGCGCGGTCTGCCCGCCTGCGTCGTGCTCCTCGGCTCTTCGGCTTTACGCCACCCGAGACCACACCTGCGCGGCTCCAGCCCGCCTGCGCCGTGTTCCTTGGCCCCATGTTCCCGAGACAGACCTGCGCGGTCTGCCCGCCTGCGTCGTGCTCCCTGGCCCCATGTTCCCGAGACACGCTTGCGCGGTCGACACTCCTGCACCGAGCCCCTCGGCCATGCACTGTCAAGTCCACCTCAGCACGGCTTGCCCGGCTGAGTTTTCGCTCGACCCCAGCCTACCTCCACGGCCTGCGTCATGCTACTCGGCTGCATGGCCCTCGTGACCACGCCTGCGCGATCAGCCCGACGCACGTCGTGCTACTCGGCCGCATGGCCCTCGCGAACACGCCTGCGGGGCCTGCCCGCCTGCGTCATGCTCCTCGGCTCTTCGGCTTTACGCCACCCGAGACCACACCTGCGCGGCCCCAGCCCGCCTGCGTCGTGTTCCTTGGCCCCATGTTCCCGAGACAGACCTGCGCGGCCTGCCCGCCTGCGTCGTGTTCCTTGGCCCCATGTTCCAGAGACACGCTTGCGCGGTCGGCCCTTCTGCGCCGAACCCCTCGGCCACACTCTCCCGAGCTCCCCTCAGAGCGGCCTGCCCCTCTGAGCGGTGTCACTCGGCTGCAGCCTACCTGCGCCGAGCTTCTCGGCCCTTCACCGTCGAGTTCACCTCAGCGCGACCTCCCCGCTTAAGTTGTCTCTCGGCCGAGCCTATCACCTCGTCCGGCGCCGTGTCACTCGGCCGCATGGCCCTCGCAACCACGCCTGCGCGGTCTGCCCGCCTGCGTCGTGCTCCTCGGCTCTTCGGTTTACGCCTCCCGAGACCACGCCTGCACGGCCTGCCCGCCTGCCTCGTGCTCCTCGGCTTTACGCCACCCGAGACCACGCCTGCGCGGCCTGCCTGCCCGCGTCGTGCTCCTCGGCTCTTCGGCTTTACGCCACCCGAGACCACGCCTGCGCGGCCTGCCCGCCTGCGTCGTGCTCCTCGGCTTTACGCCACCCGAGACCACGCCTGCGCGGCCTGCCTGCCTGCGTCGTGCTCCTCGGCTCTTCGGCTTTACGCCACCCGAGACCACGCCTGCGCGGCCTGCCCGCCTGCGTCGTGCTCTTCGACTTTACGCCACCCAAGACATACCTCGCCGCTCCTCGGCCCTTCGGCTTTACGCCACCCAAGACATGCTCGGCCGTTCCTCGGCCCTTCGGCTTTACGCCACCCAAGACATACCTGGCCGCTCCTCGGCTCTTCGGCTTTACGCCACCCAAGACATGCTCGGCCGCTCCTCGGCTCTTCGGCTTTACGCCACCCAAGACGTGCTCGGCCGTTCCTCGGCCCTTCGGCTTTACGCCACCCAAGACATGCTCGGCCGTTCCTCGGCCCTTCGGCTTTACGCCACCCAAGACACACCTCGCCGCTCCTCGGCTCTTCGGCTTTACGCCACCCAAGACACACCCGGCCGCTCCTCGGCTCGACGGTTTTACGCCACCCAAGACACACCTGCGCGGTTTTCCCGCATGCGTCGTGTTCCTCGACCTCCAGCTCTCAGGACACACCCGCGCGGTTCACCCGCCTGCGTCGTGCTCCTCGACCTCCAGCTCTCAGGACACACCCGCGCGGTTCACCCGCCTGCGTCGTGCTCCTCGACCTCCAGCTCTCAGGACACACATGCGCGGTTCACCCGCCTGCGTCGTGCTCCTCGACCTCCAGCTCTCAGGACACACCCGCGCGGTTCACCCGCCTGCGTCGTGCTCCTCGACCTCCAGCTCTCAGGACACACATGCGCGGTTCACCCGCCTGCGTCGTGCTCCTCGACCTCCAGCTCCCCGGGACCGCGCCCACGCGGCCAACCCGCCTAAAGCTGAAGCCATGCCTCGGACTCCCGTTACAACGACCGACGCATAGCTTCTTTCCGGGGGGGAATATGTTAAGGGAAAAAATGGCAAACAGTCTCAGCTGCTCCAAATGACATCATGCACCTCGGAATTGATCAAAACGCTGACCGAGGCACACTAATATCCTGCAAAAGCCAGGTCCAACACGCTGACCGAGGTACATCCTGCAAAAGCCAGGCCGAACACGCTGACCGAGGTGCATCCTGCAGAATACTCCCCTATAAATACCCTCTCATCCATTAGGAGAGGAGGAGGACACACTCACAAACCACACTTGTATGGAGGCATTTCGTCCTCCAAAACCCCCTCCACATCTTCCTCTAACTTGTTCGTCGGAGGGGTCGAGCCGAGCTTCCGACCCGACCTGTGTGCAGGAACGAAGACGAAGTGGCCTCTTCCTGGCGCTGCTGCGGAGCTGCCGACCCGATCTACCGCCTCGAATGACCGATCCCGACCGGGAGACCCCGAGGGAGCTAAGCCCGAGATCCCCGACATTCCGAGCCCTAGAACCGAGCCGCGTCGGCCCCGAGGCCACGGCTTAAAAAGTTACTCACCGTAACACCTCCCATGATCCATTAGGACCCACAAAAGAGAAAACGGTTTAGAGTAAACGCCTCACTCGGAATCCACAAGCAAACATTTCCGAAAAACACTTCACAGACAATGCAAATTACAAATAGACTTTATAAGCTCAGAACAGTTGCACAACAAAGGGGTAAAATGGTCAATTACAGATCGAATAATCTCTCACACGTGTCTACATGACACAACCTTTATTTACAAGCCTAAAGAGGCCACCAAACCCAACTAAAATGAGACTATTAAACCTTTGGTTGTCCATCTATATGCTGTGCAAAGCATAAACAAATAGAAAGACACGGACATACGTAAGCATTACATCAAACATCCTGTTTCGAAGTTTGTCCGTGACACATTGTTCAGTTGTATCACAAAGAAGTACGTCGGGCAGTAGGGCAATAGCACTATATGCTTTCAATCCTTGGAAACAAGGTAATAGATGATGAAAATGAGCGGGCTCATCAGAAATACTTTTTTTATTTTTATTTTCCGTAGTGTGTCATTGTTAAAATGCTTTTCTGTCAGTGTCAGAGATTATGTGCATACTTGTAGTTGTAGAGACCTTTTAATTAGCTAAAAATTATACAGGGATAAAGGAATCTCTGGTTAGCACTAGAATTATCATTAGGCATTTTCAAAAGATGGCAATTTTAACTACTTTTTAAATATCTAAATCTGGTCAATTCTTCCAAAAAATTCAACATGAGCGGAGATTAGAAGTTAATATTCCTAATCGGTTGGCAAGTTTCCATGGCCTATCCGGAAACATGAGCGGAGAAAAGAAAAGACAATGAGTCTGTAATGGGGAAAGCCCATGTCAGTTTTCTATTTCCCCTTTATTTGATTCCTATAACTTCACTTTTTCTTGTTTTGCTACATTTCCATTCTCATATATCCGGAAATATCACAGGAGACCTTTTTCATATCAGTTTAAGTAATTGAATGCTCACTATATATTAGTTATTTCTATTGTGAATTGACAAACTGGGCATGAGTTTTCGGTACATCCACTGTGAGAATAGTTTAAAATGAGTCTAGAAACTTCAATCTATGTTTAAGTTATTGATTTAGTTTGGATAGATTTGATCACAAGTCTGTGTGGTAGCATCAACAAGCATCTTTTTTGTTAGTATAGCTAATATTGCACCCACGAGTGTTTCTAGCTATGTTTATGGCAGACTTCCAGAACTGATACTTTATGGCAGACTTCCAGAACTGCTAATATTGCAAATGACGCATAATGCATGAAAAATTTATGGCAGACTTCCAGAACTGATACTTTTCTAGCTTGAAAAAATTGAACAATTAGTGTGTATTTTTTCCACTGCCATTTCCACCAATGTCAGTAGCTTTGCTGCTACCGATATTTGTTAAGAAGTTGTTTTACTAAACACTTATTTGATCAGATAATCATTTTGAAGTTAACAGACCTTTTATGATTAGACATATCGCATGCATTTGCAATCATTTCCATGAATATTCTTCCCAAAGGAACTTTTCAGAAATTTTTGATGAAGACACCCTAAAGTACTTGTGAACATGTTGAACTTTATCATGCCATATTTGAAATTAGCAGTTTCAACAAGCTTGGTCATCAAAGCATGGAATTAATATCATTCAGTAAAGGTACATCTCAGTTGGATTGTGAACATGTTAGTCAGTCTTGTGATGTATCAACTGATAGCTGATTTATCTATTATAATACTACAAGAGGGTAACAAGATTGTCAATTTACAGTTCATTAGGCACTCTGTTCAGATTCTACTCTATATACTCTTTTTTTTTTAACTTATGTCATATGATTGCAGGATCATCACTATGCATTGCTGCAACGAGAGACTGAAAAACTTCGAGTTGATATCGAGAAAATGCGTAGTGAACTTAGGTCTGGTTTGCATTGAAGTATATAACAGATTAGTGAGCCAATTATATCCAGATTAATACTTCTTTCTTTAATTTAAACTCACTGTCTTAAACAGATATGAAATCGACAAGGTAACTGTTGGGCAGCGCTTGGATCTAAACCTCGAGAGAGAGAGAGTAAGGGATGTTAATGTCTTTTTGATAATGGAATATGTGGTGATATCTCAGGCTGAATTATTGTCCATATTTGTTACAGAAAATACACCTTTTTAATTTAACAACTAGGTTAACCATGCTAGTTCAGATGAAGAGATCTCGATTGCATAAGAAAATAGTTAAACTTGGTGCTAAATCTGACTTTTACTGACAATCCACTAGATTGTTGTAGGTAACAAAAAACCAGAGTTCATGTTGATTTGAATTCTGATTTATCATCATGACGTTCTGGTCTGAGTGTTGCTAGATCACTGTGCTAATGTTGATCCAATGTTTCATTTGAGTTTGTTCATTTTTTATCAGCTTTGTTATGCCTGGAACAAACAAATAGGACTACCATCAGTAGCATCAATGTAGTAGCTTTACTTTTAACTTCTTTTTTCTAATTGTTTAGGTGCATATTTGACGAGTTACGTGACGAGTTAGCGAAACAAAGGGCAGAAACCACAGAACTTATTACCAAACTCGACAGGGTAAGTTTCCTAGATCAAGGAGAAAAAAAATTACTGATAATTCTGTCCGTAGTTTTTGGTTTAGTATGTCTAAATTTGGTTTATCTTTGTAAATTTTCCAGGAAATCCTTGCATTAAGGGCACAGTTAGACGCAGCAAAACACGATGCCATAAAGTTGTGCATTGGTATTCTTGTTTCTATGTCGTTCAAAGCAGCAGCCTTTCTTCGACGGTTTCTCTAATGCAAAAGCAACGCTGTCAACCAGTTAAACACTAGAGTGACATTAAAATTCAGATTTGTCACGATATGACATGATAAATAGGATTTTTGTTTGAATGATCGTAAACTGAACTTAAGTGAAAAAAAGCTTAAATATCGTATCAATATATAATTGAAACTTAATACCATGATAAATATTTTGAGTCGATGTAGACCATGATATATGATTTTGAATTAAACGGGACTTCTTAACAATCTCACGACTTCTGCCGCTCTTAAACTTCACTTTTTTCTAATTGGCTTTTGCAGGATGTTAATGTGCCTCGGTCGACGTTCTGATAAGTTCCGAGGCGCGTGACGTCATTTGGAGCAGTTGACGTTGTTCTGAGACTGATCGCCATTTTTACCCTCATCATATTCCCCCCCCCCCCGAAAGAAGCTATGCGTCGGTCGTTATAACGGGGGTCTGAGCCATGGCTTCAGCTTTCTGTATTCGTTCTTATCGTGCGGTTGCCGATCCGTTACCTGGGGTATGACCCAAGTTTAGAGAGTAAGGCGGGCTAGGCGTGTCGCGGTGGTCTCGAGCGACGTGCAATCGAGGTACATGCTCGAGCAAGCAGGCTGCGCAGAGATGGGACTCGGGCTGCTTGGAGCCGAGGAGCATGACGCAGGCAAGTTGGCTGCGCAGGTGTGGTCTCGGGCGGCATGGAGTCGAGGAGCACGACGCAGGCGGGCTGGCCGTGCAGGTGTGGTCTCGGGCGGCATGGAGCCGAGGAGCACGACTCAGGCGATCCACGCTTAGGTAGTGGTCTCGGGCAGATGAAGCCGAGGAGCCCGACTCAGGCGGGCAGGCCGCGCAAAGGTCGCGGTCTCGGGCAACAAGCAGCCGAGAAGCACGACTCAGGCGATCCACGCTGAGGTAGTGGTTTCGGGCAGATGAAGCCGAGGAGCACGACTCAGGCGATCCACGCTGAGGTAGTGAGCTCGGGCAGATAAAGCCGAGGAGCGCGACTCAAGCGGGCAAGCCGCGCAGAGGTCGCGGTCTCGGGCAACAAGCAGGCGAGGAGCATTACTCAGGCAATCCACGCTGAGGTAGTGGTTTCGGGCAGATGAGGCCGAGGAGCACGACTCAGGCGGGCAAGCCGCGCAGAGGTCACGGTCTCGGGCAACAAGCAGCCGAGGGGCGCGACTCAGGCGGGCAAGCCACGCAAAGGTCGTGGTCTCGGGCAGTAAGCAGTAGAGGAGCACGACTCAAGTGATCCACGCTTAGGTAGTGGTCTCGGGCAGATGAAGCCGAGGAGCGCGACTCAGGCGGGCAGGCCGCGTAGAGGTCGCGGTCTCGGGCAACAAGCAGCCGAGGAGCACGACTCAGGCGATCCACACTAAGGTAGTGGTCTCGGGCAGATGAAGCAGAGGAGCGTGACTCAGGCGGGCAGGTCGCGCATAGGTCGCGGTCTCGGGCAACAAGCAGCCGAGGAGCACAACTCAGGCAATCCACGCTGAGGTAGTGGTTTCGGGAAGATGAAGTTGAGGAGCGCGACTCAGGCGGGCAAGCCTCGCAGAGGTCGTGGTCTCGGGCAACAAGCAGCCGAGGAGCACGACTCAAGCGATCCACGCTGAGGTAGTGGTCTCAGGCATATGAAGCCGTGGAGCGCGACTCAGGTGGGCAGGCCGCGCAGAGGTCGCGGTCTTGGGCAATAAGCAGCCGAGGAGCACGACTCAAGCGATCCACGCTGAGGTAGTGGTTTCGGGCAGATGAAGCCGAGGAGCGCGACTCAGGTGGGCAAGCCGCGCAGAGGTCGCGGTCTCGGGCAACAAGCAGCCGAGGGGCGTGACTCAGGCGGGCAAGCCGCGCAGAGGTCGCGGTCTCGGGCAGCAAGCAGTCGAGGAGCACGACTCAGGCGATCCACGCTGAGGTAGTGGTCCCGGGCAGATGAAGCCGAGGAGCGCAACTCAAGCGGGCAGGCCGCGCAAAAGTCGCAGTCTCGAGCAACAAGCAACCGAGGAGCATGACTCAAGCGATCCACGCTGATGTAGTGGTCTCGGGCAGATGCAGCCGAGGAGCGCGACTCAAACGGGCAGGCCGCGCAGAGGTGGCCTCAGACTTGATGCGGTCGAGGAGCTTAACTCGGGAGGCGGCCTCGAACCGGTTGCGGTCGAGGAGCTTAACTCGGGAGGATGCCTCGGACCGGCTACGGCAGAGGAGCTTAGCTCATGCGGGTAGGCTGCGCAGAGGTGACCTCGGGCCGGCTGTGGCCGAGGAGCTTGGCTAAGGAGGAGGCCTCATTTATGGTGGGGTGGCGCTTGGCCTGATCCTCTTGTGCTTTTCCCGCCTCCCGACCATCCAGGCTTCTGCCGCGATGTAGTGGTTGGCCCGTTGGAGCATCATCGGTACCGCGGTGGTGGGTTGCTCCAGGAGGGACCAGAAGAACCTGGAAGGTCGCAGGGCTATCATAAATGCCTGTATTAACAGGGAGGGATGAGCTTCCGGCAACCCCCAGATTTATGTGGTAAAGCGATTCACAAAATTGGAGAGGGGCTCGCCCTCCCTTTGGTTGAGTCCGAGGAGCAGCACAACGGACGGCTTCGGGTGGGCGTAAGCCAGGAAGCTGAGCTCGAAGTCACTGACGAGCTGATCAAAGGAGGTGATCGTCCAGGTCTTCAGGCCGTTGTACCATGTGCGAGCTGATCCTCTTAGAGTTGTGGGGAACGCTCTACACATCAAAGCATCATAGGTCCTATACAGCACCGTCTGGGCACGGAAAGTGGCCACGTGATCCGCTAGGTAGGTGGAGCCGTCATATGCGTCCAGAGAGGGGAGCTGGAAGTTCGGGGGGACTATCTGACCTTGAATCTCGGGTGTGAACGGAGACCCCTGTTGCGCGTTCACCCCGAGCTCCCCCCTTGACCTGCGAACCTCCTGCTGCACTTTGTCGTGCCGCTGACTAACAAAACGTAACTGGGCTCGCAGGGAGTCCGTTGAATCCGAAGACAATGCCTCGGGTTCCAGGCGACCTCTCGGGTTTGTTGTCGCTCGATCCCCGAGCAGGGCCGATCGGTCCAGAGGCGAAGTTGGGACCTCCGGAGGTAGCGTGTGGGCCTGGACAGGCAGCGCTTGTTGCCGCACTGGTTAGATCTCAAGCGGGTGCTCCGGACGAGGGACTAGTGGGATGATGGTTTGCACCATGCCCGTCAAAGCCCGGACTTGATAGGAGAGGTCCTGTAAGGCCTCGGACGACACCGATGATGGGTCGGTAGGGGGACCCTCGGGTGGCGACAAACTCGGGTCGTTAAATGACCGCCAAAAGCATTCCGAGGTCGTGGCGGGGTGTTCATCTCGAGGTTCTCCTTACGTGGCGCGCTCCCCCGGAACCCCGATCGGGTGTGACCCCTCAGTTGTGGCTTAGTCCAAGTCAATTTGCCGATCCCTCGACATTCGGGCCCTCCTTCTAGCGGAGGCCAAGGAGCACGACGCAGGCGGGCTGGCCGCATGCGTGTGTCTTGGGAGCAGGAAGCCGAGGAGCACGACGCAGGCGGGCTGGCCACGCTGGTGAGGTCTCGGGCATCGAGCAATTGAGTAACACGGTGAAGGCCAAGGGATATGGTGAAGGCGGGCAGGCTGCGCTGAGGTGGAACTCGGCAGTCTACGTCCGAGGGACACGGCTCAGGTCGAAGCTATTACCCGGGCCGAGGGATGCATCTCAGGCGGGAAGGCCGCGTTGAGATAGGACTCAGCAGTCTACGGCCGAGGGATATGGCTCAACCCGAAGGATGTGGCTCAGGCTGTGGGATCCAGTTCAGGCGGGAAGGCCGCGCTGAGGTAGGACTCGGCGGTCTGCGGTCGAGGAATATGGCTCAAGCCGAAGGATACGGCTCGAGGAGCACGACGCAGGCGGGTAAACCACGCAGGTATGTCTCGGGAGCAGGAAGTCGAGGAGCACGACGCAGGCGGGCTGGCCACGCACGTGTGTCTCGGGAGTAGGAAGCCGAGGAGCACGACGCAGTCGGGCTGGCCGCGCATGTGTCTCGGGAGCAGGAAGCCGAGGAGCATGACAAAGGCGGGCTGGCTAGCCGTGCTGGTGGTCTCGGGCAATACGCGACCGAGGAGCACGACGCAAGCGGGCTGGCTTGCCGCGCTGGTGGTCTCGGGCATTACGCGGCCGAGGGGCATGGCGTAGGCGGGCAAACCGCGCAGGTGTGGTCTCGGGCATCGTGCGATCGAGTAGCACGACGCAGGCGAGCAGGCCGCGCAGGTGTGGCCTTGGGCATCGAGCGACCGAGTAGCACCACGCAAGCGGGCTGGCCGCGCAGGTGTGTCTCGGGAGCAGGAAGCCGAGGAGCACGACGCAGGCGGGCTGGCCGCGCTAGTGGTCTCGGGCATTACGCGGCCGAGGAGCACGACGTAGGCGGGCAAACTGCGCAGGTGTGGTCTCGGGCATCATGCGACCGAGTAGCACGACACAAGCGGGCAGGGTGCGCAGGTGTGGCCTTGGGCATCGAGCGACCGAGTAGCACCATGCAGGCGGACAGGCCACGCTGGTGAGGTCTCGGGCATCGAGCGACCGAGTAGCATGACGCAGGCGAGCAAATTGCGCAGGTGGAACTCAGCAGTCTACGTCCGAGGGACACGGCTCGGGTCAAAGGTATGACTCGGGCCGAGGGATGCATCTCAGACGGGAAGGCCGCGCTGAGATAGGACTCGGCAGTTTGCTGCCGAGGGACGCAGCGAAGGCCGAGGTTGTCTCCGGCCGAGCCGTGTAGGCTCGGAGGAGTTTAGGCCGGGGCTAACAGCGAGTCGAGTGGAGGTAAGGCAGATACTGAACCTTCGCTCGGAAAAGACCGAGGCAGGGCTTTGATTTCTTTCACGAGGACTACATCGAGTAGCCACTGTGTGCGCTTGGCCTCTCTCGTAGAGCCCGCGATCGGGAGTCGTCCCTTCTCCTCCCGGCCGCCCAGGTCTCCGCTGCGATGTACCGGTTAGCCCGCTGGAGCATTTCTAGCACCGTGGTGGGAGGTCGCTCTACGAGGGACCAGAGAAATCTGGAAGGTCGCATGCCTATCACGTACGCCTGCACTAACAGAGAGGGGTGAGAGTCCGACAAACCCCGGATTTGCGTGACAAAGCGATCCACGAAATGTAAGAGGGGCTTGTCCTCCCTTTGTCTGAGTCCAAGGAGCAGTGCCGCGGAAGGCTTCGGCCGTGCATATGCCATGAAGTGGAGCTCGAAGTCATTGACGAGCTGGTCGAAAGACGCGATCGTTCCGGTCTTCAAGCCGTCGTACCACGCGTGGGCCGGCCCTCTCAGAGTTGTGGGAAACACTCTACACATCAGAGCATCAGATGTCCCGTATAGCGCCATCTGGGCGCGAAAACTAGCTACATGGTCCGCCGGGTCGGCGGAGCCATCGTAAGCATCTAGAGAGGGGAGCTGGAAGTCCGAGGGGACTGTCAGATCCCGTATCTCGGGCGTGAATGGAGACCCTTGGTGTACGTCCTCCCTTACCTCTCCCCTGGACCTATGGACCTCTTTTTGCAGCTCGTCGAGTCGCTGGCTGACGAGCCGCAACTGGGCCCATAGAGATTCCGAAGAGAGTGCCTCGGGTTCCGGGCAGTCGCTCGGGTTTGCCATCACTCGATCCTCGAGTGGTAATGACGGGATCCGAGGCGAGCCGGGAGACTCCAAGGGCGGCGTGTGAGCCTGAACGGGTAGCTCTTCTTGCCACAGCGGTTTAGCAATGTACGGGATGATGGATTGCACCATGTCCGTTAGAGCTTGGACCTGATGAACGAGGGCTTGAAAGGCTTCGGGCGACACGGGCGTCGAGTCGGCTGGGGCACCGCCGTGTGGCGACAAGCCCGGGTCGTTGATTATTTGACAATATCGTCCTAAGGTCATGGCGAGGTGTTCATCACGATGGTCTCCGTGCAAGGGCCGTTCCCGCGAGGCTTCGGTCGGGCGCGACCTCTCAGCCGTAAGCTCGTCTGAGCCGCTCGAGTGATCACCCGACATTCCGAGCCCTCCTTCTAGTGCCAAAATGTTGTGGTAAACAACTGTAAGCCGTGGCCTCGGGGGCCGACGCGGCTTGGTTCGGGCTCGGTCAACGAGGGGATCTCTCCGAGGTGGGCTTCGACGAACCGTCTGGGTGGTCGCGTGCTGGTGTCGTTGGGTCCTCATGGAGGCGGCTCCACGTCGGGAGCCCAGCGGGAGGTCGGGCGTCTTCATACCTGCACGGAGGTCGGGTCGGAAGCTCGGCCCGACCCCTCCGACGACCAAGTTAGAGGAAGCGAAGAGGGTTTTAGGTGAAGTAGAAGTTCCAGTCCCCCTTTTCCATTCAGAAGGAAAGGGTATTTATAGGGAAGCTTACTGTTCCCTGATGTGCCCGCTTGCAAGGGGCAGGCTGGTAGCGTCTGACATTGCTATTGACGTTGCGTGGAGAACCGAAATGTCGAAGGGTATGGGCGAGGGTCGATTGTCGTCCTCCTCTACCTCGGTCAAGCGCACGAGGTCAAGCAACGATGAAGTCGTTGTCTGAGAGCGGATGACGTCAGCGCATGTCGAGTTAGCATTATTGCCCTCCTCCTCGGATAGAGTGGCACCCAGGTGAGGCCGACGTCGTGACGCGTCATGTCGCCATTATTACCCCTATCAAGAACTATCAAGGTTTCGAGTTTGCCTATGGACCTGGGGATGCCGCCGGAGATCTTGTTCTCTGAAAGATCAAGAATAGTGAGCCTTCACAGCAATCCGATCTCCATGGGGATGGAGCCGGTGAGGTGGTTGCCATGGAGGTCTAATGCCTCCGTTGCATGTACCCAACCGATGAATTCCGTTTTTTTTATTCTTTAATTTTTGTTTTATTAACTTTTTAAATTTCTATACAAGTTCAAATTCATCACCACTTCAGCTTATGCTCAAGTGGTTTTCTTGTGTTCTATATCTCAAATCGTTCATGTTCTTTGAAAGGTTGTTTTGTTCATCATGTTCATCATGTGTATTGTACACCATTTTCATATGTCATTAACGAATCAATTAGTTCTTCAAGTGGTAAGTTGTTTAGATTTTTAGCTTCTTTTATCACAGTTACTTTTGAATTCCAATTTTTAGAAAGAGAATGTAAAATCTTGTTTACAAGTTCAAAATCCGAAAAACTTCTACCAATTGTTTTTAAACCATTGACGACATCCGTAAAACGGATGTACATGTCAACAACGGTTTCTTTTGGTTTCATTTAAAAGAGTTCAAAATCGTACATTAAAAGATTGATTTTTGAAACCTTAACACTTATTCGTGTGTGGTTTCAAGAAAAAATGTCAAATATCGAAAGTCATTTCGCACAAAGAAATCCGATTAAACTATGTTTTATATAAGACATAAAATAGAGCATTAATAGTCGGGTGAGGTTTGCGAACGCGGAGGGGATGCAACCGGTGAGTTGGTTGGAGTCGAGGAGGTGTTCGAGAGGCGGCCGAGGGCGGGTGGAATGGGGCCGGCGAGCTGCTTGAGGTTGCTGAGATCGAGCAACCGGAGGGAGAAGAGGTCGCCGAGGGCAGGCGAGAGCCTCCCGGCAATGGAGGCGTCGGAGATGAAGTCGGGCCCCGAGGAGAGGCCAGGGCGGGAGACGTTGACGACGCGGCGAGTGGCAGCGTCGCAGGCCACGCCGTCCCACGCGGAGCAACAGTCCGTGGCCGAGTCCCAGGAGCGGAGGAGGCCGGAGGGGTCGGCGGTGATGCCGGCCTTGAAGGCGAGAAGGGCCGAACGGTCGTGGGGGTGACATCCCTGCGACCACTGCAGCAACAGGGTGGAGCAGAGGAAGAGGAAGACGAGGCACAGCGGCTGCATGCTATCCATCTCTTACGTGAAAGAATCGACGAGGGTCGACAGATGTTCTCCCCAGTCGAAGAACTTGTGCAATGAAAAGGCGGTGAATCAAACTGGAGTATGTTACGGTGAGTAACTTTTTAAGCCGTGGCCTCGGGGCCGACGCGGCTCGGTTCTGGGGCTCGGAATGTCGGGGATCTCGGGCTTAGCTCCCTCGGGGTCTCCCGGTCGGGATCGGTCGTTCGGGGCGGTAGATCGGGTCGGCAGCTCCACAGCAGCGCCAGGAAGAGGTCACTTCGTCTTCGTTCCTGCTCACAGGTCGGGTCGGAAGCTCGGCCCGACCCCTCCGACGAACAAGTTAGAGGAAGATGTGGAGGGGGTTTTGGAGGACGAAATGCCTCCATACAAGTGTGGTTTGTGAGTGTGTCCTCCCCCTTTTTGCTTAGGGCTCGGGGGCATGTATAGATGAGTTTGATGTTACCTGATGTGGCTGCTTGCAGGGGCAGGACAGTGCCCCGCGTGGCATCTGACATGGCCACTGGGGCCGCGTGGAGGACCGAGCTGCCGAAGGGTATAGGCGAGCCTCGGTTGAGCTGCTGCAGGGTATGGCGCATCTCGATTGGCGTGTTCCTTACCCTTGACCGAGCCCCGGAAGGCACAGAGCTGGGCTCGTTGGACGAGGGGTGAGGGTGTTGTGGTGACGGACGGGATCCAGTCCGGGCGTTAATGCGCCTGGGACGGCGTCCCAGGGTTTCGTTGTCCGTGGAGTGAAGTCACGGCACAGGGTGGCTGACGTCATTCACGTCGTTTCGCCATTATTGCACTCATCATATTCCCCCCCGGAAAGAAGCTATGCGTCGGCAGTCGTAGCGAGAGTCCGAGGCATGGCTTTCGTTCTTCGAGTCAGTCGGGTGCGGAGTCGTAGACCCTGGGGGTGCGGCAGAGGAATGGACTCCCGTGCGGCCCAAGGCCGAGGGGCCGGAAAGGGCCCTGGTATGTGTCGGGAGGTGGAGAGCCGATGGGCCGAGGGGCGGCCGAGCATGTCTTGGGTGGCGTAAAGCCGAAGGGCCGAGGAGCGGCCGAGCGTGTCTTGGGTGGCGTAAAGCCGAGCGGTCGAGGGGCGGCCGAGCATGTCTTGGGTGGCGTAAAGCCGAGCGGTCGAGGGACGGCCGAGCATGTCTTGGGTGGCGTAAAGCCGAAGGGCCGAGGAGCGGCCGAGCATGTCTTGGGTGGCGTAAAGCCGAGGGGCCGAGGGGCGGCCGAGCATGTCTTGGGTGGCGTAAAGCCGAAGGGCCGAGGAGCGGCCGAGCATGTCTTGGGTGGCGTAAAGCCGAAGGGCCGAGGAGCGGCCGCGCATGTCTTGGGTGGCGTAAAGCCGAGGGGCCGAGGGGCGGCCGAGTGACACGGCGCCGGACGAGGTGATAGGCTCGGCCGAGAGACAACTTAAGCGGGGAGGTCGCGCTGAGGTGAACTCGACGGCGAAGGGCCGAGAAGCTCGGCGCAGGTAGGCTGCAGCCGAGTGACACCGCTCAGAGGGGCAGGCCGCTCTGAGGGGAGCTCGGGAGAGTGTGGCCGAGGGGTTCGACGCAGAAGGGCCGACCGCGCAAGCGTGTCTCTGGAACATGGGGCCAAGGAACACGACGCAGGCGGGCAGGCCGCGCAGGTCTGTCTCGGGAACATGGGGCCAAGGAACACGACGCAGGCGGGCTAGGGCCGCGCAGGTGTGGTCTCGGGTGGCGTAAAGCCGAAGTGCCGAGGAGCACGACGCAGGCGGGCAGGCCGCGCAGGCGTGTTCGCGAGGGCCATGCGGCCGAGTAGCACTACGTGCGTCGGGCTGATCGCGCAGGCGTGGTCACGAGGGCCATGCAGCCGAGTAGCATGACGCAAGCCGTGGAGGTAGGCTGGGGTCCAGCGACAACTCAGTCGGGCAAGCCGTGCTGAGGTGGACTTGACAGTGCATAGCCGAGGGGCTCGGCGCAGGAGTGTCGACCGCGCAAGCGTGTCTCGGGAACATGGGGCCAGGGAGCACGACGCAGGCGGGCAGACCGCGCAGGTCTGTCTCGGGAACATGGGGCCAAGGAACACGGCGCAGGCGGGCTGGAGCCGCGCAGGTGTGGTCTCGGGTGGCGTAAAGCCGAAGAGCCGAGGAGCACGACGCAAGCGGGCAGACCGCGCAGGCGTGGTCGCGAGGGCCATGCGGCCGAGTAGCACGACGTGCTGACACGGACTTAGCTGGTTTTGCCTAAGTCGTGCGGCACCCTTGCGCGTCCGTCCGCAAAGGTCAGCCTCCCCGAAGCCTCCCCTAGTCCCTTAGGACTCCCAAAAGAGAGAACAAGACAGAGAAAACGCCTCACTCGGGATCCACAAGCAAACATGTCCGAAAAACACTTCATAGACAATGCAAATTACAAACAGACTTTACAAGCTCTGAACAGTTGCACAACAAAGGGTAAAATGGTCCATTACAGACCGAATAATCTCTCCTACGTGTCCACATGACACAACCTTTATTTACAAGCCTAAAACGGCCACCGACCCAACTAAAATGGGACTTATAAGCCTTCGGCCGTCCCTCTACATGCTGTACAAAGCATGAACATAACAAAAGACACGGACATGCCCAAGCATTACATCAAACACCCTGTTTAGAAGTTTGTCCGTGACATTCTCCCCCACTTATCCCTTCGACGTCCTCGTCGAAGCCTTTGTGAACACTGCAACTCTTCGCCTTTGCTGAGTCTTCAATCTTCTGCTCCAGCTGCAATGCGCCTCCTGGCTCCCAGCTGCTCTCCGCTGCTGTTTTTGAGTAGTCGAACCTTTGATCCGCCATGTTGCTACAACTCACCAATGACTTTGACTCTGTTGTGGGGTTGGCTGAGTTGTGTTGATCCTTGTTGATTCCTGCGGATCCGCTAGATGAAGGAAAAGACCATCCTTACTGCGCCAGTCTCTCAGAAATTCCACATGCTGCTTGAACTGGGTGGATGCTTGTTGGAGCTTTAACGAGCATCCTCTCGCAAACTTCTGAAGTTTCGGGTCCTTCCTCCACAAAATCTGCTCATTGACTCTTCTTTCTGTTAGTTGTCACATCCAAGTAGGTTCGCATCACTTCCGCTTTCGATTGGCATTTCGTTGGGAAATGAGGCGGACAATCTACTCTCAGTGGCACTGATCACTGTTGGTGAGGATTTGACAACTATTGTCTTCCATTATCTTCGAAGGGTCTTTGAACTTGTGCAGAGCTCCTCTGCTGGATAGATAAGAGAACTGGGGTACTCGGTTTCGCCCATTCTCTTAAGAGTTGAGAAGGCGAAGGTTACTTGACTTCGCCCGCCTCCTCGAGGTTGTACTTCATGCATCAAGCTGGTTACTGGACTTCGCCTGCTCTTTGCTCACACTTCTGAAGCACTTGAAGTGTTTGCACTCCTTGCATTGAGTTAGCTACTGTGATTCACCTTCTCAATGCCATTGAACTTCTGGAATGCAGGAAGTTTTCACCCCAACTTGGAGTAATTCTCTGATAGATGAGGTCGCCTCTGGGATTGTACCGTCTTCTCCATCAACCCTGCCGCCTACTCCACTGAGTAGCAAAGGTACAGCACCGCGTACTGCCTGCTTCGTTCCTTGGTCGTGCACTCTTGCATGACCCGAAGTCCTTCACTTACGGCTATCTTGATGAGAAACTTGTTGACACCGGTCTTACGAAGTTTCTTGGCCTCTGCCCTTCAGCCTTGTCTCGGTACTTGGAGATTGCCTCTGCATGCTCCACCTCCTCGGCCCCTTTCACGACCAAGCGCTCTCCCTCCGTGAGAGCAAGGGATCAATGCCTTTCACGGAAGTCCCGCCTCTGCGGTACCATGGCGCTGCCATGCCCATGGCACTACTATCCGTCGACTCGCATCTGCATCCCTTTTCTTCACAATCAGTAGACATGCCTTTGTGGCACTCCTCTGAGTCCACCTCCATTCTAACTGATGTTGGATTTTGGGTAGCTAAGTCCCTCTGGACTCGTCGTCGCTTCCTCGCCCCTTTCGACCCCCTGCTTCAACACCTCTGTGTTCTCCAAGCAGCTCCCTTTGGTCGATGGAAAGACAGACTGCAACTCCCATGCATGGCCACTGCCATCACGTTGTAGGGTTTGCACCGATTCTGCTCTCCTTAGCTTCCTTGGTAGCAACGTTCGCTTACTCGACCTTGTCCTCCGACTTGTCGGGCTCCCTTAAGCGAATGTGAGCTCTGGAGCAGTCCAACTCTCCAGCTGCTTCGATCATACCGCTGTATGATCAAGTCCCTCCCATGGGACTCACTGGTACTTGCACTCGAACTTTTCCTTTGGTGGAACACAGCCCCCATATGCTGATGACCAAGGCTTTCATCCGATGCAGAATTCGATGCACGCACGGAAGACCCGCCTCTGCGGTACCATGGTCTTCACTCCTTGAATCCATAGCCCTTCTTGCCGTCGTGTTGTTCACCGAAGTGGAGCTCCCAGTAGCTCCCGATCATACCTCCGTATGATCTTGTCCCTCACGGGGCTCAGTCGTGTGTATCGCATTGCCACGAACTGTTCCACCACGATCCGCTGCACCATGTCGCCTCCTGGTGACATCTCCATTGCATTCTGATCCTTGTGGAATAAACTCGAATTGTGAACCCTCCATGTGTGGCCTCTGCCAATACATCGCAGGGTCTCCTCCACCTTCGATTTTGTTCGCTCCTTTGGCAATCGACCTTCATCCACCCACTCTTGGGTCACACCTAGATGAAGCACCGCTCTAGGACAGTCCGTCGCCTAGTAGCTCCCGAAGTCCCCAACTTCGCTGCCATCAGTGCACCATTGTCTGGATCCTGGGCCTCTGCCCCTACCAGCACAATCTTCGCTGCGCACCGCCTCCTTCACAACAACTTGAATGACAACACCGTGGCATATTCTTCAAGAGTACCCGCCTCTGCGTCCTCTTGCCCCGTGCTAAGGCCTTCTGAACTCAACTTCGCCTCCGCAAACTGAGTCGCCTTAGTTCTTCCACCAAATGCTCCTCCGAGATGAAGTGCATGTGCCCCGAAGCTCCCTCCGTCTTTGGCACCATGCAAGATGAGTCCGCTCCATTAGAATGAATGACCCATGGAACAACATGATCCTGCTCTTGCCTCTACAAGAGTTCATGTCCTTGACCTCTGTCCAAGGAAAGCACTATGCCTCTGCTCCATGTTCCATCTTCTATGCTGGCTCCCTTCATGCGGCTTGGGTACTTCGCCAAGTTACACCCAAGTTGCTCCGCTCCTCGTTTTTGCATTGAGTTGATGGTGGCCCTCACGCCTACCATTCCACGGGTCAGCCCTCCCTTGAGTCCGATCTCCATATCGACTCCAAGTGTGCCTTCATTTGTGTTGCTTTGGGTCACTCCCCCACTTGATCTCGCAATGCATCCACCAATGCATTCTCTCAAGCGAGATCATGCGACGACTCCTCGCCGCTTGCTCAGTCCGTCGAGCTTTGTGGGGTTGTTGGTTGTTGAGATACTCCTCCTCAACTTGTGAGGTCCGCCCCACATGATTCTCCCTCTGGAGAGCCGGGACTTATCCCTCCTGGATAACTGTCCCGTTGGAGCAACATTTCTCTTCGTTTCGGAGACCACCATCCCCTTGGACTACTCCGATCTGCTGAACAAACTGTGCATTGTTCTGCCTCCTGCAAACACACTTGCTAGATTGCGACTCCACGTCAATACAGCCCCCGCTGCACCCCTCAAGGCCTAGCAACATGCTAAACTCATTGCACCCTTTCAGCCTCCCACGGACGTATCCTTCACATGCCGAAGAGAAAGTTTCAATGCTCCATGGCGCCGAGTTTCGGACGCCTTGGGATGGCCACGAACATTCCATCGTCCGCATACACGCCCATGCATGAGCACCAAATTCTTCGAGCTAGCAATTCCCCTCACCTCTGTGAGCTTTGCATAACTCTTTTGGTCGTTGAACAACTCATTCCACCTTGCATGGTCTCATCCTTTTGCCAAGCGCCCCGCTTGCCTTGAGCACCATCAGGTATGGTTGTCAACGTTGAGCCGTAGCTCAAACTCAGCCATCCCAACCTTTGTGCGCTTCAAATTCTTCCAAGCTTGTCTGTTCTCGTGGTGCCTCTTGCGCGAAGGGTTGGCCATTCCTCTGAATGCCAATCTCGGATGCCCGCTCCTCTGAGCGACTCCTTTTCCCTACATCTCCATGCCCGTTTTCCCCCAAACGGTCGCGCGTGTGCTGACTGCCCTCAACGCAGCCCCGCTAGGTCCCCCACGTTTGCATGCTAAGTGTTTTTATGAGTGCTTGTCCCGCTCTGATACCATATGACACGGACTTAGCTGGTTTTGCCTAAGTCGTGCGGCACCCTTGCGCGTCCGTCCGCAAAGGTCAGCCTCCCCGAAGCCTCCCCTAGTCCCTTAGGACTCCCAAAAGAGAGAACAAGACAGAGAAAACGCCTCACTCGGGATCCACAAGCAAACATGTCCGAAAAACACTTCATAGACAATGCAAATTACAAACAGACTTTACAAGCTCTGAACAGTTGCACAACAAAGGGTAAAATGGTCCATTACAGACCGAATAATCTCTCCTACGTGTCCACATGACACAACCTTTATTTACAAGCCTAAAACGGCCACCGACCCAACTAAAATGGGACTTATAAGCCTTCGGCCGTCCCTCTACATGCTGTACAAAGCATGAACATAACAAAAGACACGGACATGCCCAAGCATTACATCAAACACCCTGTTTAGAAGTTTGTCCGTGACAGTGCGTCGGGCTGATCGCGCAGGTGTGGTCGCGAGGGCCATGCGGACGAGTGACACGGTGCAGGGGGACAGACCACGCAAGTGCGTCTCGGGCATTATGCAACCGATGAGGTCGGCTCCGGCCGAGGAGGTCTCGGACAGGCCGTGGCCGAGGAAGTCTAGGGCCGAGAGATTACTCAGGCGGGCAAGCCGCGCATGGGGCAGAGGCAGTAAGCTGCGCTGTCAGGCGAGCAGCTGAGGCGTGCTGTCGCGCATGGGGCCCAAGGGTCAAGGCAGCGGGCTGCACCGTCAGCCGAGCAGCTGACGCGGGCTGGCCCCGCATGAGGCCGAGGAGCCGAGGCAGCGCATGAGGTCGGCTCGGGTAGAGGAGGTCTTGGACAGGCTGTGGCCGAGGAAGTCTCGGGCCGAGAGGTTACTCTGGCGGGCAAGCTGGGGCCGAGGAGCCGAGGCGCGCGGGTTGGTCACGCGCGTGGGGCCGACGCGGGCGGGTTGGTCGCGCGCGTGGGGCCGAGGGGTCGAGGAACCGAGGCGCGCGGGGTGCCGACGCGGGCGGGCTGTTTGCGCGCGGGGTGCCGACCCGGGCGGGCTATTCGCGCGCGGGGTGCCGACCCGGGCGGGATGGCCGCGCGTGTGTCAGCCGAGGAGCTCTCGGGCATACCGCGCAAGTGCGCCTCGGGCATTATGTGACCGAGGTGGCAGGCCGCTCTGAGGTGAACTCGACAGCGTATGGCCGAGAAGCTCGGCGCAGGCGGGCGGACCGTGCTTGGGGCCGAAGGCCGAGGCAGCGTGCAGCGTGTTGGCTGCGCATGTGGCCGAGGGGCCAAGGCAGCGGGCTGATTGCTGCGCTTGGGGCCGAGGGGCCGAGGAAGCGTGTTGCTGCGCACGGGGCCGAGGCGCCGAGGCAGCAGGCTGCTAGCGCGGGCTGGCCGCGCATGGGACCGAGGCAGCAGGTTGCGCCGTAAGCCGAGGAGCTGAGGCAGCGTGTTGCCGCGCACGGTGCCGAGGGGCCGAGGCAGCGTATTGGCTGCGCACGGGGCCGAAGGGCCGAGCGGCGCCGAGAGGCCGAGGTAGCGTGGGGCCGAGGCAGCAAGCTGCGCTGGCTGGTCGCGCGCGGGGCGCGGAAGCGGGCGGGCTGTTCGCGCGCGGGGTGCCGACGCGGGCGGGCTGGTCGCGCGCGTGGGGCCGACGCGGGCGGTTCGGCCGCGCGCGTGGGACCGAGGGGTCCAGGCGCGAGGGGCCGAGGCAGCAAGCTGCGCTGGCTGGTCGCGCGCGGGGCGCCGACGCGGGCGGGTTGTTCGCGCGCGGGGTGTCGACGCGGGCGGGCTGGTCGCGCGCGTGGGGCCGACGCGGGCGGTTCGGCCGCGCGCGTGGGACCGAGGGGTCCAGGCGCGAGGGGCCGAGGCAGCAAGCTGCGCTGGCTGGTCGCGCGCGGGGCGCCGACGCGGGCGAGCTGTTCGCGCGCGGGGTGCCGACTTGGGCGGGCTGGCCGCGCGCGTGGGGCCGAGGCAGCTCGGCGCAGGCAGAGACCAGCCCCAGAAGTCGCTGCTTCTGGTGCAGGTCGGTTGCAGCGGAGCAACCAAAGAGAAAGCTAACGTACCGTCATTCCGGGCCCTCCTTCTAGCGCCAAAATGTTACGGTGAGTAACTTTTTAAGCCGTGGCCTCGGGGCCGACGCGGCTCGGTTCTGGGGCTCGGAATGTCGGGGATCTCGGGCTTAGCTCCCTCGGGGTCTCCCGGTCGGGATCGGTCGTTCGGGGCGGTAGATCGGGTCGGCAGCTCCGCAGCAGCGCCAGGAAGAGGTCACTTCGTCTTCGTTCCTGCACACAGGTCGGGTCGGAAGCTCGGCCCGACCCCTCCGACGAACAAGTTAGAGGAAGATGTGGAGGGGGTTTTGGAGGACGAAATGCCTCCATACAAGTGTGGTTTGTGAGTGTGTCCTCCCCCTTTTTGCTTAGGGCTCGGGGGCATGTATAGATGAGTTTGATGTTACCTGATGTGGCTGCTTGCAGGGGCAGGACAGTGCCCCGCGTGGCATCTGACATGGCCACTGGGGCCGCGTGGAGGACCGAGCTGCCGAAGGGTATAGGCGAGCCTCGGTTGAGCTGCTGCAGGGTATGGCGCATCTCGATTGGCGTGTTCCTTACCCTTGACCGAGCCCCGGAAGGCACAGAGCTGGGCTCGTTGGACGAGGGGTGAGGGTGTTGTGGTGACGGACGGGATCCAGTCCGGGCGTTAATGCGCCTGGGACGGCGTCCCAGGGTTTCGTTGACCGTGGAGTGAAGTCACGGCACAGGGTGGCTGATGTCATTCACGTCGTTTCGCCATTATTGCACTCATCATATTCCCCCCCGGAAAGAAGCTATGCGTCGGCAGTCGTAGCGAGAGTCCGAGGCATGGCTTTCGTTCTTCGAGTCAGTCGGGTGCGGAGTCGTAGACCCTGGGGGTGCGGCAGAGGAATGGACTCCCGTGCGGCCCAAGGCCAAGGGGCCGGAAAGGGCCCTGGTATGTGTCGGGAGGTGGAGAGCCGATGGGCCGAGGGGCGGCCGAGCATGTCTTGGGTGGCGTAAAGCCGAAGGGCCGAGGAGCGGCCGAGCGTGTCTTGGGTGGCGTAAAGCCGAGCGGTCGAGGGGCGGCCGAGCATGTCTTGGGTGGCGTAAAGCCGAGCGGTCGAGGGACGGCCGAGCATGTCTTGGGTGGCGTAAAGCCGAAGGGCCGAGGAGCGGCCGAGCATGTCTTGGGTGGCGTAAAGCCGAGGGGCCGAGGGGCGGCCGAGCATGTCTTGGGTGGCGTAAAGCCGAAGGGCCGAGGAGCGGCCGAGCATGTCTTGGGTGGCGTAAAGCCGAAGGGCCGAGGAGCGGCCGCGCATGTCTTGGGTGGCGTAAAGCCGAGGGGCCGAGGGGCGGCCGAGTGACACGGCGCCGGACGAGGTGATAGGCTCGGCCGAGAGACAACTTAAGCGGGGAGGTCGCGCTGAGGTGAACTCGACGGCGAAGGGCCGAGAAGCTCGGCGCAGGTAGGCTGCAGCCGAGTGACACCGCTCAGAGGGGCAGGCCGCTCTGAGGGGAGCTCGGGAGAGTGTGGCCGAGGGGTTCGATGCAGAAGGGCCGACCGCGCAAGCGTGTCTCTGGAACATGGGGCCAAGGAACACGACGCAGGCGGGCAGGCCGCGCAGGTCTGTCTCGGGAACATGGGGCCAAGGAACACGACGCAGGCAGGCTAGGGCCACGCAGGTGTGGTCTCGGGTGGCGTAAAGCCGAAGAGCCGAGGAGCACGACGCAGGCGGGCAGGCCGCGCAGGCGTGTTCGCGAGGGCCATGCGGCCGAGTAGCACTACGTGCGTCGGGCTGATCGCGCAGGCGTGGTCACGAGGGCCATGCAGCCGAGTAGCATGACGCAAGCCGTGGAGGTAGGCTGGGGTCCAGCGACAACTCAGTCGGGCAAGCCGTGCTGAGGTGGACTTGACAGTGCATAGCCGAGGGGCTCGGCGCAGGAGTGTCGACCGCGCAAGCGTGTCTCGGGAACATGGGGCCAGGGAGCACGACGCAGGCGGGCAGACCGCGCAGGTCTGTCTCGGGAACATGGGGCCAAGGAACACGGCGCAGGCGGGCTGGAGCCGCGCAGGTGTGGTCTCGGGTGGCGTAAAGCCGAAGAGCCGAGGAGCACGACGCAAGCGGGCAGACCGCGCAGGCGTGGTCGCGAGGGCCATGCGGCCGAGTAGCACGACGTGCGTCGGGCTGATCGCGCAGGTGTGGTCGCGAGGGCCATGCGGACGAGTGACACGGTGCAGGGGGACAGACCACGCAAGTGCGTCTCGGGCATTATGCAACCGATGAGGTCGGCTCCGGCCGAGGAGGTCTCGGACAGGCCGTGGCCGAGGAAGTCTAGGGCCGAGAGATTACTCAGGCGGGCAAGCCGCGCATGGGGCAGAGGCAGTAAGCTGCGCTGTCAGGCGAGCAGCTGAGGCGTGCTGTCGCGCATGGGGCCCAAGGGTCAAGGCAGCGGGCTGCACCGTCAGCCGAGCAGCTGACGCGGGCTGGCCCCGCATGAGGCCGAGGAGCCGAGGCAGCGCATGAGGTCGGCTCGGGTAGAGGAGGTCTTGGACAGGCTGTGGCCGAGGAAGTCTCGGGCCGAGAGGTTACTCTGGCGGGCAAGCTGGGGCCGAGGAGCCGAGGCGCGCGGGTTGGTCACGCGCGTGGGGCCGACGCGGGCGGGTTGGTCGCGCGCGTGGGGCCGAGGGGTCGAGGAACCGAGGCGCGCGGGGTGCCGACGCGGGCGGGCTGTTCGCGCGCGGGGTGCCGACCCGGGCGGGCTATTCGCGCGCGGGGTGCCGACCCGGGCGGGATGGCCGCGCGTGTGTCAGCCGAGGAGCTCTCGGGCATACCGCGCAAGTGCGCCTCGGGCATTATGCGACCGAGGTGGCAGGCCGCTCTGAGGTGAACTCGACAGCGTATGGCCGAGAAGCTCGGCGCAGGCGGGCGGACCGTGCTTGGGGCCGAAGGCCGAGGCAGCGTGCAGCGTGTTGGCTGCGCATGTGGCCGAGGGGCCAAGGCAGCGGGCTGATTGCTGCGCTTGGGGCCGAGGGGCCGAGGAAGCGTGTTGCTGCGCACGGGGCCGAGGCGCCGAGGCAGCAGGCTGCTAGCGCGGGCTGGCCGCGCATGGGACCGAGGCAGCAGGTTGCGCCGTCAGCCGAGGAGCTGAGGCAGCGTGTTGCCGCGCACGGTGCCGAGGGGCCGAGGCAGCGTATTGGCTGCGCACGGAGCCGAAGGGCCGAGCGGCGCCGAGAGGCCGAGGTAGCGTGGGGCCGAGGCAGCAAGCTGCGCTGGCTGGTCGCGCGCGGGGCGCGGAAGCGGGCGGGCTGTTCGCGCGCGGGGTGCCGACGCGGGCGGGCTGGTCGCGCGCGTGGGGCCGACGCGGGCGGTTCGGCCGCGCGCGTGGGACCGAGGGGTCCAGGCGCGAGGGGCCGAGGCAGCAAGCTGCGCTGGCTGGTCGCGCGCGGGGCGCCGACGCGGGCGGGTTGTTCGCGCGCGGGGTGTCGACGCGGGCGGGCTGGTCGCGCGCGTGGGGCCGACGCGGGCGGTTCGGCCGCGCGCGTGGGACCGAGGGGTCCAGGCGCGAGGGGCCGAGGCAGAAAGCTGCGCTGGCTGGTCGCGCGCGGGGCGCCGACGCGGGCGAGCTGTTCGCGCGCGGGGTGCCTACTTGGGCGGGCTGGCCGCGCGCGTGGGGCCGAGGCAGCTCGGCGCAGGCAGAGACCAGCCCCAGAAGTCGCTGCTTCTGGTGCAGGTCGGTTGCAGCGGAGCAACCAAAGAGAAAGCTAACGTACCGTCATTCCGGGCCCTCCTTCTAGCGCCAAAATGTTACGGTGAGTAACTTTTTAAGCCGTGGCCTCGGGGCCGACGCGGCTCGGTTCTGGGGCTCGGAATGTCGGGGATCTCGGGCTTAGCTCCCTCGGGGTCTCCCGGTCGGGATCGGTCGTTCGGGGCGGTAGATCGGGTCGGCAGCTCCGCAGCAGCGCCAGGAAGAGGTCACTTCGTCTTCGTTCCTGCACACAGGTCGGGTCGGAAGCTCGGCCCGACCCCTCCGACGAACAAGTTAGAGGAAGATGTGGAGGGGGTTTTGGAGGACGAAATGCCTCCATACAAGTGTGGTTTGTGAGTGTGTCCTCCCCCTTTTTGCTTAGGGCTCGGGGGCATTTATAGATGAGTTTGATGTTACCTGATGTGGCTGCTTGCAGGGGCAGGACAGTGCCCCGCGTGGCATCTGACATGGCCACTGGGGCCGCGTGGAGGACCGAGCTGCCGAAGGGTATAGGCGAGCCTCGGTTGAGCTGCTGCAGGGTATGGCGCATCTCGATTGGCGTGTTCCTTACCCTTGACCGAGCCCCGGAAGGCACAGAGCTGGGCTCGTTGGACGAGGGGTGAGGGTGTTGTGGTGACGGACGGGATCCAGTCCGGGCGTTAATGCGCCTGGGACGGCGTCCCAGGGTTTCGTTGACCGTGGAGTGAAGTCACGGCACAGGGTGGCTGACGTCATTCACGTCGTTTCGCCATTATTGCACTCATCAGAGTAAAAAAGCATTCGTTACTGCCATGAAAGTGGCAGCAGAGGGTCTCTTAAGAGACCATTTCCTCGCAGTTTCTACTTTCTTTAATGGGCTCTCAGGTCGGCAGAAATGTGGAGATGCAGCAGCAAATTAGGCGTGGAAATGGAGTCTGCTGCTGCAGTCATGAACGGTCTCCAAGGAAACTGGGGTGAGGCCCCATGAAGCTTGCCTGGGTTCAGACGCCCCATGATGGAAGTGGCGCTGCTGACTTTAATGGGACCAGAGAAGAAAGAATAGGGGCGTCTCTCTGTCCCAATGGAGTATTTTATATCTCCTTCCTTCTCACCTAATGAGCTGTCGGAGTCGATGGGCTTCACTTGCCTTCGCCTGCCTTTCCAGGGTGTGTACTTGTGATGGCGCACGAGGCTGTCAACCACTCACCACAGCAAACTGCAGGTTGGGGGAACCTCAACTCATTGTATCATCTGGCTGTTTCTACAAGGCTTTGATACTGATTAGATATCGTTGCACACAGGCATTTAGGAAGTGATGAGGGCAATAATGGCGACATGATGTGAATGACGCCAGCCACCCTGTACCAAGGCCTCACTCCCCGGTCAACGAAACCCTGGGACGCCGACCCAGGCGCATTAACGCCCGGACTGGACCCCGTCCGTCACAACAACGCCACCACCCCTCGGCCAACGAGCCCAGCTCTGCGCCTTCTGGGCTCGGTCAAGGGTAAGGAACACGCCAACCGAGACGCGCCATACCCTGCAGCAGCCCGGCCTCCCACACAGCCCCAATGGGCGTGTCAGACGCAACGTGAGGTATTTACCCAGGCCCATCTATAAATACTAGGGAGTTCCAGACAAGCGTAGGAGGACACACTCACACACCACAATTGTATGGAGGCATTTCGTCCTCCAAAACCCCCTCCACATCTCCCTCTAACTTGATCGTCGGAGGGGTCGGGCCGAGCTTCCGACCCGACCTGTGTGCAGGAACGAAGACGAGGTGGCCTCTTCCTGGCGCTGCTGCGGAGCTGCCGACCCGATTGTTAGAACCCTTGCAGATTCTAAACTTGGGGTTGATCTCTTTAGGGGATCGGCCTCCTTGGAACTCTATAGGGGTTCCTCCCTCCAAGTTGCTGCTCAAAGGCTGTAGAAAAGATTCATCTATTGCTTGAGAAAAGAGGAGGAATACATGGCTATTTATAGGGCTTCTAAACCCTAACTCCTAATAGGACTCCTACTTAAGACTCTTACTTCTAACCAACTCCTAATAGGACTCCTACTCAAGACTCCTATTCCCTTACAACTCCTAACTCTTCTCTAAGAAATAACCTCCTACATGAATGTCCCTCTCAATTAGGACTCTCCTAGTTAGAGTCCTAACAGAATGTCCCTCTCAATTAGGACTCTCCTAGCTAAAGTCCTAACAGTTTTACATGAATGTCCCTCTCAATTAGGACTCTCCTAGCTAGAGTCCTAACAAACCCGCCCTCTTCAAATCAGCCTTGTCCTCGAGGCTGACGATTCATGAATTTTGGGAATTTGATCTTCAAGTCATCATAGTTCTCCAAAGTGGCATCTTCTGTTAGTAGGTTTGCCCACTGTATTAGCAATTCAGTAGTGGATCGTCGTCGTCGAGTCATAATCCGTCGATCAATAATGGCACTTGGCTGAGTCTGAAGTCCTCCTTGGGTAGTCATATTTGGTGGGTGGCTTTGGGCTATCTCCAAGCACCTATTTACAACTTCTGTCTGGCCGTCGGTTTGTGAGTGATATGCCATACTCCTTTTCAATTTAGTACTCTTATAGTGTAATTCTTTTGAGTCCCAATTGTAATGAGCTACGGAGCTTGGTGCTTCCTCCAATTTTTTTATAATCTTACTAGTCTCTGAATCTTCCTGCCATTCCATCTTAATATCCTCAAGGAAGTCGTTGGTAGGAAGTGAAATGGCCAAAACTTCAGCTTGCTCGGGTAGCTGCGAAAGCGCATCTGCAAGAACATTCTCTTTCCCCTTTTTGTAAGTTATTTCATAATCAAATCCAAGAAGTTTTGTTACCCAGTTTTGCTGCTCAGGGGATGATATCTTTCGCTCCAAAAAGTACTTGAGGCTTTTATGGTCGGTTTTAATTTGAACTCGTCGACCAATCAAGTAGGGTCTCCACCTCGTTGCTGCGCGCACAATGGCGAGCATCTCCTTATCATATGTTGACTTATTTTGATGGGAGGGAGATAATGCCTTGCTAGTGTATGCGAGTGGTCGACCATCTTGTATGAGAATTGCTCCAATTCCGACTCCAGATGTGTCGGCCTCAATAATGAAGGGTCGGTTGAAATCGGGTAGTGTTAGCACCGGCGTCGTTGTCATGGCTGCCTTAAGTTTGTCGAAGGCAACGGAGGCTCTGTCCGACCATTGGAAGACATCTTTTTTCAAAAAAGAAGTAAGTGGTGCACTGATCTCTCCATAGTTTTTCACGAATTTGCAGTAGTAGCCTGTTAAACCCAGAAAGCCATGTAGCAATTTTATGTTCCTCGGGGTCAGCCAATTTTGCATTGCTCCAATTTTGAAGGGGTCTACTGCCACACCTTCCTCTGATATGATATGCCCAAGATATTCCACCTTCTTTTGAAGAAAACAAAAATTCATAGTGGTTATTGTGTGTTCAAAAGGTGGTTTTTGGTATGTCTTCTTCGCATACTCGTATTTGATGATACCCGGATCGAAGGTCCAGCTTTGTGAAGATTTGTGCTCCCTTTCATCTTGCAACTCATCTACTACTGGAATAGGATATTTATCCTTGATGGTTATGCCATTGAGGGTTCGGTAATCAACACATAATCGCCATATTCCATCCTTCTTTCGTATGAGGAGCACCGGTGAAGAGTAGGGGCTGCAGCATGGTAGAATAACTCATGTTTTGAGCATCTCTTTTACAATCCTTTCTATTTCATCCTTCTGGAGATGTAGATACTGATATGGCCAAGTATTTACTGAAGAATTTCCTGGAAGAATCATTATACAATGATCATGCCGACGGGTAAGAGGTAGGTTGCACGGTTCGTCAAATATATTTGAAAATTCAGCAAGCAAAGGAAGTAGATTTGGATCTTCAAATTCTATTGGCTCTCCCTTAGTTTGCTGCTCAAGTTGTACCAAAAAGCCACTACATGCTTTATGCAAAACCTTCTTCATTTGTTGTGTGCAAATCGTTGTTATGTCGCCTCCACGTTTCCCGTGCAATGTCACCTGTTTCTCCTTACTGTAAAATTTCATAATAAAATTCCAGGAAATATCACCTAATGTCATCAACCATTTAATTCTGAGCATGGCCTCATGATTGTAAAGAGGGAGAAGGAAGAAATCTGTAATTATCTCTTGGTCCTGCAGCAATAGTTTCTCTTGCGGGCGCCTATGATCACAATTCAAAATCTGTCCATCGGTGACCTTCACGTAAAACATGATGCAATTCTCGATAGGTAAAGCCATATGGACAGCAACCTTACTGTTTAGAAAGTTATTAGTACTGCCCGTGTCGATGAGAATAGTGATCGGTTGCTGTTTGAGAAGGCCTCCAACTTTCATCGTTTGCAGGTTTGAGTAGCCGGCTAGATCATGTATCGTAACTTCGATCGTTTGTGGCTCTTCTTCTGCATCTTTTTCTTCATGTTCAAGGCTCTCTTCTGAATGTTCAATGACCTCTTCTTCTTTTGGTTCAATCATAAGAAGTCTCCCTTTACCACAGCGATGCTCACAGCTCCACGGCTCGTCACAATGCCAACATAACCCCTTCGCATATCGCTCCCGAAGCTCTTCTCTTATTAACCTATTTGGTGTAGGGACTTGGTCGATAGTAGGGGGGGCTAAGGGCTTCAATATTGCTGGTTGAGGAGTGACCCTAGTCCTTCGAGCTTCATAGTTCAATTGCTCCTCTTGATGTCGTGCGAAAGAGATGGCTGCCATAAGCGTATACGGTTGTCGTGCTTTAACTTCTCCTCGGATCTCCGGCTTCAAGCCCTCAATAAAGGTCCTCAATAGCTGTTTTTGAGACCAATCATGAGTTTGATTAGATAACCTTTCAAACCTGGTTTGGTACTCCTGAATGGTGGAGGTTTGTCGGATCTTAGCTAGTTGTCCGTCAATATTCTCGTAATCGGTTGGTCTGAAGCGAATCAGCAGTCCTTCTTTGAATTGTTGCCATGAAAGGATTCCATAAGTATGTTCAAACCAGTCAAACCACTGTATAGCAACCCCTTCAAGATGTATAGCTACAATTTTCACCATAGATGCATCCGCGGTTTTGTGGTATTGAAAATATTGCTCCGCGCGCGAGATCCAACCAATCGGGTCTCCTTCTTCCCATCTAGGGAAGTCCACTCTCATGCATGGATAGTTGAGGTTGGTCATAGAGCTTCCCCTCTCTTGGAAGTCATATCTTTCGGCTTGGTGTGATTGGGTAAAGCTCTCTCCTTGATGTGATTTCTTCGGGCTTAGTGGTCGGCCCAATCTGAGTTCGGTAAAGAGCATCCGAATCTTATCCTCCATTCGCGCCTCCAAGGCTTCGAATTTAGCATTGATTGCCTCCTTAGATGCCATAGTATATGCCTCCAAATCTGTGATGTTAAGATCTCTCTTTTGTTGTTGGGTTAAAGGCGCGTATAGGTTGAGAGAGGTTATGGTCGAAAGGGTTGGTGGATTGGTAGATGTAGACTACGGTTTAGGCTTGTTTTGTGGCTATTTTGGGTGCAGTTTGAGGGTGTGGTTTGGTAGAGTTTTAGGGCTATGGATGAAAGTTTTGGATCTGTGGTAGATGGTAGCAAAGGTTTGACAGAAATCCGTGGAAGTTGCAGCAAGTATGTGCTGTCTTGTAAGAGTAGAATTGTCGTCGAAGAAACAATGGTTTCTCGATGTAATTTCCACCAAAAACTTGAGAGAATTGAGGAGGGAATTGATAGTAAAATCACAGTTTATATGACAGCAAGGATATCTAATTTAATCAAGAAAATTTCGGCAGTATAACAGCAAGGAAATTGGTACAAGTTGCAATTGCAGAATTGTCATCGAAAAATTTCAGCGGGTTATGATGAAAATTTGCAGCAACATAAAATCGTTTTTAAAGATGAATTTCTTAATAGATCAATCTTAGATGGAAGCCAAGATGATCTATGAAGTGTATAAGAAATTTCATTCAAAAAGGATTGCAAATAGATGGGTTAAGGAAACAATATGTGGTTGAAATTTTCTGCAGCACAGATTTTTAAGTATAGCAGATTGTACGTAAAAGATCAGTAGTTTATATTAAGAATTTTTTGATGAAACCAAAGGAAAATCCACTGTTAGGAAGTGTCAAAGATGTCATAAAAATTTCATAAAAATTTGGAGAGAAAAAGCACAGTAGCAAGATCAAACAGACGGTGCTATGCGGCTTGAATTCTGTAATTCGAGTGCAGCAGATTGGACATAAAAGATCAGTAGTTTATATTGAGAATTTTTTGATGAAACCAAAGGGAAATCCACTGTTAGGAAGTGTCAAAGATGTCATAAAAATTTCGTAGAAATTTGGATAGAAAAAGCACAGTAGCAAGATCAAACAGATGGTACTATGCGGTTGGAATTCTGCAATGTATCTTTCGTCGTAGAGATGAAAACTTTGTAACGAAAAGTTTATGCAGCAATAAAGGAACGATTTTTTTTTTTTTTTTTGAATTTTCGAATAAGGATAACTAAATTGCAGCAGCAGTAAGGTAGGAAACCAGAACCTGTTGCAATTCACGGGGAGATCAAAGGATGATCCGCGGTGGTGGAGATAATGGTGGAATTCGGTGACGATCTTTTAAGCAATTGTGGGAATTGCTTTGGATGGTTGTAAAGGGTTGATGGATGGCTGTGGAAGGGCAGCGAGACGCCAAGAACGCTGCTCTGATACCAAGTGTTAGAACCCTTGCAGATTCTAAACTTGGGGTTGATCTCTTTAGGGGATCGGCCTCCTTGGAACTCTATAGGGGTTCCTCCCTCCAAGTTGCTGCTCAAAGGCTGTAGAAAAGATTCATCTATTGCTTGAGAAAAGAGGAGGAATACATGGCTATTTATAGGGCTTCTAAACCCTAACTCCTAATAGGACTCCTACTTAAGACTCTTACTTCTAACCAACTCCTAATAGGACTCCTACTCAAGACTCCTATTCCCTTACAACTCCTAACTCTTCTCTAAGAAATAACCTCCTACATGAATGTCCCTCTCAATTAGGACTCTCCTAGTTAGAGTCCTAACAGAATGTCCCTCTCAATTAGGACTCTCCTAGCTAAAGTCCTAACAGTTTTACATGAATGTCCCTCTCAATTAGGACTCTCCTAGCTAGAGTCCTAACACCGATCTACCGCCCCGAACGACCAATCCCGACCGGGAGACCCCGAGGGAGCTGCGCCCGAGATCCCCGACATTCCGAGCCCCAGAACCGAGCCGCGTCGGCCCCGAGGCCACGGCTTAAAAAGTTACTTACCGTAACATTTTAGCGCTAGAAGGAGGGCCCAGCATGTCGAGCGATCATTAGGACGATCGTGCCAGACTCGCGATCGGGGGACCATTCCCGACCGAGGCTACGGGGGAACCCCCCCTTCTCCAAGGACCTCGGGAAGAGCATCCCGCTACGGCTTTGGAGCGCTACTGGCGGATCTTCAACGATCCGGGCCTATCGCCCCCCGACGGAACCACCGGCGATCCGCCGCCCGTATCGGCCGAAGCCTTCCACGGCCTCACTCACCAGGTCCAGCTACTCACCGACATGGTACAAACCATTGTCCCCCTTGTCTCCCGTCCATCTCGGCCCCCGGGACCCCAACAGTTGTATCAACAGGGGGTCCCTAGTCAAGCTCCCCACTTCACCTCGGGTGCCGCTATCTCAACCCCGTGAGCAGGCGGCGATCTGCCCGGAAGGCCATTCGGAACCAGAGGCACTATCCTCGAACTCTGCAGTTTCCCTCCGCGCTCAGTTGCGTCTCGTCAACCAACGGCTTGACAATGTGCAAAGGGAAATCCGTGCCGGGCCACCAGGAGAGCCCACGGAAGGCCCGCATCAGGGGTCGCCGTTCGTGCCGAAGATACTGGAGCACGCCATTCCCCCAGGCTTCCGACTCCCCCCCCTGGACACTTATGATGGCTCTGCCGACCCGGCCAACCACACGGCGGCCTTCCGCGCACAGATGTCATTGTACGGGACCTCTGACGCCTTGATGAGCAGGGCATTCCCCACCACGTTGAGAGGGCCGGCCCTCGCGTGGTACGGAGGCTTGAAGACTGCGACGATCGCCTCATTCGACCAGCTCACCAAGGACTTCGAGCTCCACTTCATAGCTTGCGCTCGCCCGAAGCCTTCCATGGCGTTCCTCCTCGGGCTTAGCCAGAAGGAGGATGAGCCCCTCTCCCTTTACGTAAATCGCTTTGCTACAAGGATCCGGGAACTCCCGGACGCTCACCCTTCACTGTCAATGCAGGCGTTCGTAACAGGTCTGCGTCCCTCCCGACTCTTCTGGTCTCTCGTGGAGCGACCTCCTACCTCGGTCCCCGAGATGCTCCAGCGCGCGAACCAGTTCGTGGAAGTCGAAGCCTGGACGGGGGGGAAACGGCAGGAACACAAGAGGGAAAGACCAGAGCCGGCTCAGGGACCGCTCCCTCCCAGACGCAAGCTCCACCAACCCGATCCTCCCCTGCTAAGACCCCTCCCGCTCCCAACGGGTACATCCCGGACAGAAATCTTTCTCCAGATCAGGGAAAGGGGACTGCTCAAAACCCCTTACCCGATGAACAACCCGCGAGAGCTGGCCGACCGGTCCAAGTACTGCCGCTTCCACCGCCAAAACGGACATGACACTGAGGAATGCCGCGAGCTCTCGCGGCAAATCTACGAACTCCGCCGGGAGGGGCGCCTCGACCCCCACGTTCAGACAGGCAACATCCCCCCGCCCTGCCCAGACGGTCCGGCCGAGCGCCTAATCAGTGTCATCACTGGCGGCCCAGCGTCCGGAGGGGATAGCATGTCTGGAAGGAAGGCCTACGCCCGCTCGGCTAGGGACGAGGGTCCCCATGGAACCCCTGACCCCCAGGTCGCATTTCCCCCCGAAGACGCCGAACGACTGGAGCACGACGACGCGCTGGTAATAACCGCCAGAATCGCCAATGCCCAGGTAAGAAGGATTATGATTGACACAGGAAGCTCGGCGGATATACTATTCCACGACGCCTTCCAGAAGTTGGGACTTACGAAGCAAGCCCTGAAACCCGTCCACTCGGACCTCACCGGGTTCACCGGCAACTCGGTTTCGCCTTTGGGATCTGTCACACTACCTCTGACGCTGGGGACACCGCCCAAGACTAAAACGGTGATGTCGACCTTTCTGATAGTAGATCTTCCTACAACGTACAATGCCATCCTCGGCCGACCTTCCCTCAACAAAAGCAGGGCCCTGGTTTCCACTTACCATCAGACAGTGAAATTCCCGACTCACGCGGGAACTGGAGAGGTTTGGGGAAGCCCTCGGGAATCCAGGCGATGCTACCTGATGGCGGTCTCCCTACACAACAGGGCAAAAACCGAAGCACCCCTGGACGATCCCAGAGAAATGAAATGGCCAAATCCACATCCCGAGTCGTCGGCCCCAACCTACGACGTGTCACTGAAAAAGGGACACCCGGACCGAACCATTAAGGTCGGGACTGACCTACCCCAAGACGAGCGGGAACAACTCATCGGCCTCTTGCAAGAGAACGCCGACGTCTTCGCTTAGTCGCCATCCGACGCAGCAGGCATGGACCCAAAGGTAGCCCAACATCACCTCAACATATCGCCTGATGCCCACCCGGTGAAACAAAAGCCGTGACCCCAGGCCCCGGACAGGCAACAAGCTGTCCGCCAAGAGGTAGAACGGCTCTTAGCGGCCGGCTTTATAGAAGAGGTCAAGTACCCACAGTGGCTATCCAATGTAGTTCTGGTAAAAAAGCATAATGGGAGCTGGCGAATGTGTGTTGACTACACCAGTCTTAATCAGGCGTGCCCAAAACACTGCTACCCCCTTCCGAGAATTGATCAGCTCGTGGATGCAACCGCAGGGCACGCCCGACTCTCATTCATGGACGCCTTCTCCGGATATAATCAGATCCGAATGGCGCCTGAGGATCAGAGACACATAGCCTTCATCACCAACCTCGGGGCATACTTTTACAAAGTAATGCCGTTCGGACTAAAGAACGCAGGCGCAACTTATCAGAGGACCATCAACAAGATATTCGCCCAGCAGATAGGGCGAAACTTGGAGGTCTATGTGGATGACATGATTGTAAAAAGCCGGGTCTCGGGAGATCACCTAACGGACCTATCAGAAACATTCGCCACACTCCGAAACTGCGGCCTTCGGCTCAACCCCGCAAAGTGTGCCTTCGGCGTCAGTACAGGAAAGTTCCTCGGATTCATTATACACGAAAGAGGGATCGACGTCAACCCGGAAAAGGTCCAGGCGATCCTCGACATGCAGGCCCCTCGGACGGTCAAAGACCTACAGCGACTGAACGGACGGCTGGCCGCCCTATCCCGATTCCTGTCCCGGTCGGGCGATCGCTGCCTCGCCTTCTTCCGTGCAATAAGAGACCCGAAGAATTTCCAATGGACGCCCCAGTGTGAGGAAGCTTTCCGACAGGTCCAGCAGCATTTAGCCAACCTTCCCCGCCTCGCTTCAGTCACTGCTGGAGAGGAGCTCTGCGTTTACCTGGCTGCCTCACAGCACGCAGTCAGCTCGGTCCTCGTCAAGGAAGCCGGCCAACAGCTCCCCGTCTACTACACCAATCATGTCCTGAGCGGGCCCGAGGAGCGATATCCTCCAATCGAGAAGCTCGCCCTCGCGCTCGTGCTGGCAGCCCGAAAGTTACGCCCCTACTTCCAAGCTCATCCGATCAAGGTAATCACCGACCAACCTCTCAGTCAAGTACTGTCAAAATTCGATGTCGCAGGGCGACTCCTCAAGTGGTCGGTCGAGCTCGGAGAGTTCGACATCCACTACACGCCCAGGACCGCCATCAAAGCACAAGCACTGGCCGACTTCATCTCTGAGCTCGCCCATCCCGAAGGGCGGCCCCCCAGTGAACTAGGCGGAACATGGGTCCTACAGGTGGACGGCTCGTCCGCTTCAACCGGCGCAGGACTAGTGCTGTCGGCCCCCGATGGGCAGACGTTCGAGCGTTCCCTCCGCTTCGGGTTCCATGCCACCAACAATGAAGCCGAGTACGAGGCACTCCTGGCGGGGCTCAGACTATCCCGCGAGATGCAGGTTGACGCCATCAAAGTCCTCACCGATTCGCAGCTGGTGACCGAGCAACTTAACGGCGGATACGTGGCCAGAGAACCCACCATGGCAAAGTACGTAGCGGAGGTAAAAAACTTAGCCTCATGTTTCGCACACTTCACGATATCCAGGGTGCCAAGACTTCAGAACGACCGTGCCGATGAGCTGGCCAAGCTAGCCTCGAAGCGACCCCCGGGCACCACCCACGGGATCGAGGAGCTCCCCTCCCCCTCTATCCCGGTCGCGTGTGTTTCGGCGGCCGACTCCCGAGCCACCTGGGTAGGGGACATGCTGCGCTACAAACGCGACGGGACCCTCCCCACCGACGAAGCCGCAGCCCGACATATTCGCCGAAAACATGCATGGTACTCCGAAGCGAACTTTCTCCCACCCTCTTCTACGGTGCCTCGAGCCAGAGGAGGCGACGACTGTCTTGGCCGAGGTCCATGAAGGGATTTGTGGAGAGCACATCGCCGGCCGAACCCTGGCCTGCAAAATTCTCCGCCAAGGCTATTACTGGCCCACCATGGTCCAGGACGCGAAGGCCTACGTACGGAAGTGTGGCCCGTGCCAAAGGCACGCCCGGACCCCCCAACTGCCGGCGGTGCCGCTCTCCCCCATCACCTGCGCGTGGCCGTTCGCGCAATGGGGGCTGGATCTCCTCGGCCCCTTCCCCCCAGCCTCAGGGCAGAGAAGATACATTGTGGTCGCAATAGACTACTTCACCCGATGGCCGGAAGCTGAACCGCTGGCGGCGATCACCGAGCAGCAGATCAAGAAGTTCATATGGAAAAACATCGTGACCCGGTTCGGCCTCCCCAGGACCATCATCACGGACAACGGGACCCAATTCGCCAGCAAAAGGATTCAAGAATTCTACGCTAGCTATGGAATCCGGTTAAAACACAGCTCGGTAGCCTACCCCCAGACGAATGGACTGGCCGAGGTAACAAACCGATCTATCCTGGACGGGCTCAAAAGAAGGGTATCAGCTTCCCGAACGGCCTGGGTCGAGGAGTTACCCAGCATCTTGTGGTCCTTGCGGACCACCCCCAAAACAGCCACCGGGGAATCACCCTACAGCCTCTCGTATGGGACCGAGGCCGTCCTACCCCCCGAGGTAGTATTCCCTACCCCTCGAGTAGAAGAGTACCACGAGACCACATCGGACCAGGGGCTGCGCGCCGGCTTGGACCTGATCGAAGAGCGGCGCACCGGCGCACACCTGAGGGATCTTTCTTACAAAAGAGCAGTTGCCCGGGTGTACAACCGCAGGGTACGACCTCGGCCTATTAAAATGAACGACTTAGTCCTGCGAAGGGCCGAAGTCAGCAACCCGACCAGGGCCGGGGGGAAGCTGGCCCCCAACTGGGAAGGACCTTATCGGATCATCGAGGTAGTCCGACCAGGCACATACAGGCTCGCGACAATGGACGGGTCCCACTTGCCAAGAACATGGAACGTCCGGAACCTTAGGAGATTTTTTGTTTAGAACAAGGGAAGATCGCGCCGCCAAGCGAAAGGCCTCTCTGGCCGGACAGTACACAAATGGTAGAAAGCTTCCTTTATTTAAAAAATGGAGAAATACAAGACTCGGCACCCAGAGGAAGCACAAAGGCTCGGCGCACATAAGCCCGCAGGGCTGAAGCCCGTCCTCACTGCCGGGGGACCTCCAAACGGTCGTCGAAGGGAACCTCCTCGGGCATGTCCACACCTCGGTCTTCGGGGTGAGAGTTGAAGGGGTCCTCGTCCACCTCGAGACCAGGATGGCGAGCACGGAAGCGCGACGTAGCGATTCGATACCCGTATTCGAAGGATACCCGCCCCGTCCGCGTCAGCCCGAGTTCGAACCCTTCCGACTTCTTGTACGCCTCGATGAGTGCCTTGTCCTTCAGGGGTCGAAGCAGGGTCTCCTCCGCCAACGCCTCCGAGGCCTTTTTCACCTCGGCGTTTGCGCCCTCCAGCTTCTTGCTAAGGGCACTCGCCTCGGCCTTCACCAGACGGAGCTCGGTCCGTTCTATCCGCATCAGTTTTTGGAGCTCCCCGTTGGCCTCCTTCATGGCGTCGTTGGCCTCTTTGGAGGCCTCAAGCTCCAACCGGAGACGGACGACTTCCGCCTCAAAGCCCGAGGCACGCTCCTCAGCAGCCGCCACAACCTCCGGCCCGCTTTTGGCCTGAATCTCCGCCATCTTGTCACGGACAAACTTCTAAACAAGATGTTGGATGTAATGCTTATGTGTGTCCGTGTCTTTTGGCTTGTTCATGCCTTGTACAGAATGTAAAGGGGCGGCCGAAGACTTCAAAGTCCCATTTGAGTTAAGTTTGTGGCCTCTTTAGGCTTGTAAATAAAGGTTGTGTCATGTGGACACGCGCGAGAGCTTTTCGGTCTGTAATGGACCATTTTACCCTTTGTTGTGCAACTATTTAGAGCTTGTAAAGTCTGTTTGCTATTTGCATTGTCTATAAAGTGTTTTTCGGAGATGTTTGCTTGTAGATCCCGAGCGAGGCCTTTTCTCTATCCTGTTCTCTCTTTTGTGGGACCTATGGGACCATGGGAGGCTTCGGGGAGGCTGACCTTTGCGGACGGACGCGCAAGGGTGCCGCACGACTTAGGCAAAACCAGCTAAGTCCGTGACAGATGGTATCAGAGCGGGACAAGCACTCATAGAAACACTTAGCATGCAAACGTGGGGGACCTAGCGGGACTGCGTTGAGGGCAGTCAGCACACGCGCGACCGTTTGGGGGAAAACGGGCATGGAGATGTAGGGAAAAGGAGTCGCTCAGAGGAGCGGGCATCTAAGATTTGCATTCAGAGGAATGGCCAACCCTTCGCGCAAGAGGCACCACGAGAACAGACAAGCTTGGAAGAATGTGAAGCGCACAAAAGTTGGGATGGCTGAGTTTGAGCTATGGCTCAACGTTGACAACTATACTTGATGGTGCTCAAGGCAAGCGAGGCGCTTGGTAAAGGATGAGACCATGCAAAGTGGAATGAGTTGCTCAACGACCAAAAGAGTTGTGCAAAGCTCACAGAGGTGAGGGGAATTGCTAGCTCGAAGAATTTGGTACTCATACATGGGCTTGTAGGCGAACGATGGAATGTTCGTGGCCATCCCAAGGCGACCGAAACTTGGCGCCATTGGAGCATTGAAACTTTCTCTTCGGCATGTGAAGGATACGTCCGGTGGAGGCTGAAGGGTGCAACTAGTTCAGCATGTTGCTAGACCTTGAGGGGTGCAGTGGGGGCTGTATTGACGTGGAGTCGCAATCTAGCAAGTGCGTTTGCAGGAGGCAGAACAAGGCACAGTTTGTTCAGCAGATCGGAGTAGTCCAAGGGGATGGTGGTCTCCGAAACGAAGAGAGATGTTGCTCCAACGGGACAGTTATCCAGGAGGGATAAGTCCCGGCTCTCCAGAGGGAGAATCATGTGGGGGCGGACCTCACCAGTTGAGGAGGAGTACCTCAACAAACAATAACTCCACGAAACTCAATGGACTGAGCAAGCGGCGAGGAGTCGTCGCATGATCTCGCTTGAGAGAATGCATTGGTGGATGCATTGCGAGATCAAGTGGGGGAGCGACCTAAAGCAACACAAATGATGGCACACTTGGAGTTGATATGGAGATCGGACTCAAGGGAGGGCTGACCCGTGGAATGGTGGGCGCGAGGGCCACCATCAACTCAATGCAAAAACGAGGAGCGGAGCAACTTGGGTGTAACTTGGTGAAGTACCCAAGCCGCATGAAGGGAGCCAGCATAGAAGATGGAACATGGAGCAGAGGCATTGTGCTTTCCTTGGACAGAGGTCAAGGACATGAACTCTTGCAGAGGCAAGAGCAGGATCATGTTGTTCCATGGGTCATTCATTTTGACGGAGCGGACTCATCTTGCATGGTGCCAAAGACGAAGGGAGCTTCTGGGCACATGCACTTTCTCTCGGAGGAGCATTTGATGGAGGAACTAAGGCGACTCAATTTGCGGAGGCGAAGTTGGGTTCAGAAGGTCTTAGCACGGGGCAAGAGGACGCAGAGGCGGATACTCTTGAAGAATATGCCACAGTGTTGTCATTCAAGTTGCTATAAAGGGGGCGGTGCGCAGCGAAGATTGTGCTGGTAGGGTTAGAGGCCCAGGATCCAGACAATGGTGCACTAATTGCAGCGAAGTCGGGGGACTTCGGGAGCTACTAGGCGATGGACTGTCCTAGAGCGGTGCTTCATCTTGGTGTGACCCAAGAGTGGGTGGATGAAGGTCGATTGCCAAAGGAGCGAACAAAATCGAAGGTGGAAGAGATCCTGCGATGTATTGGCATAGGCCACACATGGAGGGACCACAATTTGAGTTCATCCCACAAGGATTAGAATGCAATGGAGATGTCACCAGGAGGCGACATGGTGCAGCGGATCGTGTGGTGGAACAGTTCGTGGCAATGCGATACACACAATGGGCCCCGTGAGGGACTAGATCATACGGAGGTATGATCGGGAGCTACTGGAAGCTCCACTTCGGTGAACAACACGACGGCAAGAAGGGCTATGGATTCAAGGAGTGAAGGCCATGGTACCGCAGAGGCGGGTCTTCCGTGCGTGCATCGAATTTTGCATCGGATGAAAGCCTTGGTCATCAGCATATGGGGGCTGTGTTCCACCAAGGGAAAAGTTCGAATGCAAGTACCAGTGAGTTCCATGGGAGGGACTTGATCATACAGCGGTATGATCGAAGCAGCTGGAGAGTTGGACTGCTCCAGAGCTCATATTCGCTTACGGGAGCCCGACAAGTCAGAGGACAAGGTCGAGTAAGCGAACGTTGCTACCAAGGAAGCTAAGGAGAACAAAATCGGTGCAAACTCTACAACGTGATGGCAGAGGCCATGCATGGGAGTTGCAGTCTGTCTCTCCATCGACCAGACGGACTGCTTGGAGAACACAGAGGTGTTGAAGCAGGGGGTCGAAAGGGGCGAGGAAGCGACGACGAGTCCAGAGGGACTTAGCTACCCAAAATCAAGCAGCAGGTAGAATGGAGGTGGACTCGGAGGAGTACCACAGAGGCATATCTACTGATTGTGAAGAAAAGGGATGCAGATGCGAGGTGACGGATAGTAGTGCCATGGGCATGGCAGCGCCATGGTACCGCAGAGGCGGGACTTCCGTGCAAGTCATTGATCCCTTGCTCTTATGGAGGGAGAGCGCTTGGTCGTGAAAGGGGCCGAGGAGGTGGAGCATGTAGTGGCAATCTCCAAGTATCGAGACAAGGCTGAAGGGCAGAGGCTAAGAAACTTCGTAAGACCGGTGTCAACAAGTTTCTCATCAAGATTGCCGTAAGTGAAGGACTTCGGGTCATGCAAGAGTGCACGACCAAGGAACGAAGCAGGCAGTACGCGGTGCTGTACCTTTGCTACTCAGCGGAGTAGGCGGCAGGGTTGATGGAGAAGACGGTACAATCCCAGAGGCGACCTCATCTATCAGAAAATTACTCCAAGTTGGGGCGAAAACTTCCTGCATTCCAGAAGTTCAATGGCATTGAGAAAGTGAATCACAGTAGCTAACTCAACGCAAGGAGTGCAAACACTTCAAGTGCTTCAGAAGTGTGAGCAAAGAGCAGGCGAAGGCCAGTAACCAGCTCGATGCATGAAGTACAACCTCGAGGAGGCGGGCGAAGTCAAGTAACCTTTGCCTTCTCTACTCTTCAGAGAATGGGCGAAATCGAGTACCCCAGTTCTCTTATCTATCCAGCAGAGGAGCTCTGCACAAGTTCAAAGACCCTTCGAAGGTAACGGAAGATAATAGTTGTCAAATCCTCACCAGCGGTGATCAGTGCTACTGAGAGTATATTGTCCGCTTCATTTCCCAATGAAATGCCAATCGAAAGCGGAAGTGATGCGAACCTACTTGGATGTGACAACTAACTGAAAGAAGAGTCAATGAGCAGATTTTGTGGAGGAAGGACCCAAAACTTCAGAAGTTTGCGAGGCGATGCTCGTTAAAGCTCCAACAAGCATCCATCCAGTTCAAGCAGCATGTGGAATTTTTGAGAAACTGGCGCAGTAAAGATGGTCTTTTCCTTCATCTGGCGGATTCGCATAAATCAACAAGGATTAACACAACTCAGCCAACCCCCCAACAGAGTCATAGTCATTGGTGAGTTGTAGCAGCATGGCGGATTAAAGGGTCGACTACTCAAAAACAGCAGCGGAGAGCAGTTGGGAGCCAGGAGGCGCATTGAAGCTAGAGCGGAAGATTGAAGACTCAGCAAAGGCGAAGAGTTGCAGTGTTCACAAAGGCTTCGACGAGGACGTCGAAGGGATAAGTGGGGGAGAATGTCACGGACAAACTTCTAAACAAGATGTTGGATGTAATGCTTATGTGTGTCCGTGTCTTTTGGCATGTTCATGCTTTGTACAGAATGTAAAGGGGCGGCCAAAGGCTTCAAAGTCCCATTTGAGTTAAGTTTGTGGCCTCTTTAGGCTTGTAAATAAAGGTTGTGTCATGTGAACACGCGCGAGAGCTTTTCGGTCTGTAATGGACCATTTTACCCTTTATTGTGCAACTGTTCAGAGCTTGTAAAGTCTGTTTGCTATTTGCATTGTCTATAAAGTGTTTTTCGGAGATGTTTGCTTGTGGATCCCGAGCGAGGCCTTTTCTCTATCCTGTTCTCTCTTTTGTGGGACCTATGGGACCATGGGAGGCTTCGGGGAGGCTGACCTTTGCGGACGGACGCGCAAGGGTGCCGCACGACTTAGGCAAAACCAGCTAAGTCCGTGACAATCTGGTGGCTGAGCTCAGCGTTACGACAAACGAGGCCCCCGACGGTTCGGCCGGCATCCCGCATCCTGTCCATCAGGGCAGTCGCATAATGAAGACCCTGCAGAAGGAGAAAAGTGTCAAGGAAGTCGGCACCAAGCAGCCAAACCCCAAGAGAAAGATATACTTACCCAGACCAGCGATTGAGCAGACTTGTTAAGGAGCGTTTCCGAGGGCAGGGTGTACAAATCCCGAGCCAGGTCGGGATGGAGCGTCCCTCGGAGGAACGCCGCAGAGGGATCCCCTCCGGCCCACACCCTATCCCCCCGGAAAAGACCCTCCCAGCGGGCGACCAGGGGCTCGCGGGGCTCGCCACGCGGGATCTCGCCGACCAGCCGTGCCAGGAACGGCTCCCCATCCCCAGCCGGGAGCCGGCACAAGCCATGCACGGAGACGGGGTGGGGCCCCTTCCCCGCCACGCGCCGATCAGGCCCCACCCCGCCCTGACGGGAGCTCGTTCCCGGCCCTTTCGACGCGCATACCTTCGCCTTCTTTGAAGGGCGCCCGTCCCCGACCTCCAAGGGGGCACCCTCCGTACCGGGTTGCGGTTCGGTCACCAGCGCCGAGGGAGGGGGCGACGATTCGGCTGCCAAAGCCGGCTGTGGAGGTTGTGATTCGGTCGCCGGAGCGGGGGGAGGAGGCCGCAAGGCGGTATCTGGAGTCGGGGAAGGAGGCTGCGACGCCGGATTCTCCAGGAGCGACCAAAGGTTCACCATCTCTATAGGAAATGAATAACATTAGTGTCCGAAACCAGCCACACGAAGACCCGACACAACTGTCACTCACATACCCTAAGGCACCGGGCTAAGGCCCGCCGCGACCAACCACTGCTCGGTCATGGTCCGGATGGCCTGCGACTTAGGGAGAATCTCTCTGAGCCTCTCCCGAGCTTGGCGATCCACTTCGCCCAAACAAGGGGGGGTGTTGTCAATCACCCTCGCAGACCACCGAACCCCGAAGCCCCAGTCCTGTGTACGGCTGACATAAAAAAACCTCCCCTTCCATCCCTTGTTATTGGAAGGGGCACCCCCAACGCGAAATCCAGTCCGAGGCGTTAAGAAGTAACCCCCCGAGCCTTTGCAAAAGCGGTAACAGGAAAGAAAGAGGCTGAGGGTGGGGGTGATATGGGCATAATGGCACTCCCCCAGGAATACCACTAGGTAACGCCAGGAGTTCGGCGTTACCTGAGACGGAGAAACCCGCCAGAAGGACAAACAAGATACAATGAAGGGATGAAGGGGGAAACGCAAACCCGCCTCCAGAGCATCAAGGGACAAAGCGAAACCCTTCGGGATCGGGTCATACGCCCGCTGCCCTGGCTCAGGTACACCGAGGGCGTGATCTCCCGGGATGCAATAGCATTCGCGGAGTCCCTCCAGCAAGGGTCCACTCACAGTTGAGTCAATATCGTGCGGCCACATCAAAGCCTCAAGCGACCGCGCCACCTCCTCGTCAGGGGACTCGTCGAGGGTCGAAGGAGGACCGCCCCTTCCAGCCCCAAGCACGGGAGAAGAAGAGGGAGAGGAAGATGGGGAGGAAAGCGAAGAAGGAGAGGACGGCATCTCGACTGACCTCGAGAAGAAGACAAAAACCGGGAAGAAGCCGGGGAGAAGCTCGGGGACACGATGGCGGGGCTCGAAGGAGGAAGCACGGCAGCAAGGGGGTGGAGGAAAGGACAGGCGCCCAAACGATTAAAGGAGACACCCCCCCAGAGTCAATGCCTCATCGCTTCCCGTGAATGGGCGGCAGCGCACTCGCGCAAAGGCGCGGCCGTTACGTCACATCGAAGAGCGCCCAAAGGCACCCCGAATTAAAGGAATGGCCTGATGTGGCGAACCCGGAGGACGCGGTGCCGCCCAAGGACCTCCTCGACCTCAACGCCCGGAAACGTGCAAAGAAAGTAACCCCCGTCCACGAGGCAACAATCAACACGGCAGCTTTTAAGAGCCGCCACGGCCGCACCTCGGCCCTTCGGCTTTACGCCACCCAAGACATGCTTGGCCGCTCCTCGGCCCTTCGGCTTTACGCCACCCAAGACATGCTCGGCCGCTCATCGGCCCTTCGGCTTTACGCCACCCAAGACATGCTCGGCCGCTCCTCGGCACTTCGGCTTTACGCCACCCAAGACATGCTTGGCCGCCCATCGGCCCTTCGGCTTTACGCCACCCAAGACATGCTCGGCCGCTCATCGGCCCTTCGGCTTTACGCCACCCAAGACATGCTCCGCCGCTCATCGGCCCTTCGGCTTTACGCCACCCAAGACATGCTCGGCCGCTCATCGGCCCTTCGGCTTTACGCCACCCAAGACATGCTCGGCCGCTCATCGGCCCTTCGGCTTTACGCCACCCAAGACATGCTCCGCCGCTCATCGGCCCTTCGGCTTTATGCCACCCAAGACATGCTCGGCCGCTCATCGGCCCTTCGGCTTTACGCCACCCAAGACATGCTCGGCCGCTCCTCGGCACTTCGGCTTTACGCCACCCAAGACATACTCGGCCGCTCCTCGGCCCTTTGGCTTTACGCCACCCAAGACATGCTTGGCCGCTCCTCGGCCCTTCGGCTTTACGCCACCCAAGACATGCTCGGCCGCTCCTCGGCACTTCGGCTTTACGCCACCCAAGACATACTCGGCCGCTCCTTGGCCCTTCGGCTTTACGCCACCCAAGACATGCTCGGCCGCTCCTCGGCCCTTCGGCTTTATGCCACCCAAGACATGCTCGACCGCTCATCGGCCCTTCGGCTTTACGCCACCCAAGACATGCTCGGCCGCTCCTCGGCCCTTCGGCTTTACGCCACCCAAGACATGCTCGGCCGCTCCTCGGCCCTTCGGCTTTACGCCACCCAAGACATGCTCGGCCGCTCCTCGACCCTTCGGCTTTCCGCCTCTCGACACATACTTGGCCCCTTCCCGGTCCCTTGGCCTTGCGCCGCACGGGAGGCCATTCCCCTTCCGCACCCCCAGGGTCTGTGACTCCGCACCCGACCAACTCTAAAAACGAAAGCCATGCCTCGGACTCTCGCTACGACTGCCGACGCATAGCTTCTTTCCGGGGGGGAATATGATGAGGGCAATAATGGCGACATGATGTGAATGACGCCAGCCACCCTGTACCAAGGCCTCACTCCCCGGTCAACGAAACCCTGGGACACCGACCCAGGCGCATTAACGCCCGGACTGGACCCCGTCCGTCACAACAACGCCACCACCCCTCGGCCAACGAGCCCGGCTCTGCGCCTTCTGGGCTCGGTCAAGGGTAAGGAACACGCCAACCGAGACGCACCATACCCTGCAGCAACCCGGCCTCCCACACAGCCCCAATGGGCGTGTCAGACTCAACGTGAGGTATTTACCCAGGCCCATCTATAAATACTAGGGAGTTCCAGACAAGCGGAGGAGGACACACTCACACACCACACTTGTATGGAGGCATTTCGTCCTCCAAAACTCCCTCCACATCTCCCTCTAACTTGATCGTCGGAGGGGTCGGGCCGAGCTTCCGACCCGACCTGTGTGCAGGAACGAAGACGAGGTGGCCTCTTCCTGGCGCTGCTGCGGAGCTGCCGACCCGATCTACCGCCCCGAACGACCGATCCCGACCGGGAGACCCCGAGGGAGCTGCGCCCGAGATCTCCGACATTCCGAGCCCTAGAACCGAGCCGCGTCGGCCCCGAGGTCACGGCTTAAAAAATTACTCACCGTAACAGGAAGCGAACGATTTCTCCTGTTACAAGGCAAAGGAGAGGAATGGCAGACGGCTAGCGCCCACAGGTCAGAGGCTAGATGCAGAAATCAAGGTAATGCGTGCTTTGAGATGCACGAAAGCAATTCAATTCGAGTGATATGAACTATAAATATGGTTGGTCATTTGACAGTGATCCTCTCTTTGACCGAATAGATTCCCTGTGCCATCTCAGTAACACTGATCTATTATTTCTCGATTGCGCCAGTTCTATAATGCCTGTCATCATGGAACTGCGTTTCTAGGGATTCACTTGTAAGATATCAAGTAAGATTTAGGTTATTAGCATCCTCCAATTAAGGAACCCATATCCCCGTTGGCCCGACCTCCACTTACACATACAAAACAAGTTAAGGAAATTTGTGGTTTCTGAGTGGATAAGACCAACGCAATGCACTAAAGTGCTCCGGCTGGTGCTATGACAGTAGAAAGCAAGTCTTTGCACGATTTGTTTGGAGAAAAACAAGACAAACGTGACCAGGAAGTATCAGATGATAAGGATCACCAGCTAAAATGTACTTGGCTCACATACATAACCTTCACAAATCTGGATAATATAATGCGCAAGTAAAAGAGCCAGCTGTAGAAGATGCAATTGCCCTAAGCAAAACAAATATCACTGATAACCAATATAAGCAAAAGTGCTCAAACCATCTTTGACTATTAAGGACTGAAAATTAATTCCATGTGTTTGAGTTGAAACATCTGTTATTGTGCTAATAAACATAATATGCTTTGTTCTTTTGTTTCATCACGTATGGAAGCTTCTGATTTCTCTCATCCTATGTGAGCTTGCTTTCCTATTTACATGTTTATTCTCTTTTATGCATACTCCTCAAATAATGACATTTACAATAAAATCAAAACACACTCAATTGCATAGAATCTCCAAACGTGATTCCAGAGAAGGCACTAGGTTTACTGGACACCAGATTCCTTAGGAATGATGAGGATTAAATAATCTGATTCAAATAGGTCCAATTCTAACCCTAAATACTATGATTTCCATGTACCTGACAAAATGAAAGCAAATGAGAAACTTAAAAGGCTTCAGAGAAGAAAAGAAAATTGATTACTTTGGTAAATCAATAAAAATCTGCTGCGGGAACGGGTGGAGAAAGTTCGTTAGCATCCATGTGAAATTTATTGCAGATATTGGCGGACAGAAGAACTTCAACTGCTGGTCATATTCCTGCAAATGTTAACAAGGAAGGTGATGGACCATAAATGATCTTTTGGAAGTTCTATTTTATTTAAAACAAGGATGGATGTTGTTAGGGTAAGTAACTTTTTAGCCGTGACTTCGGGGTCGACGCGGCTGGTTCAGGGCTCCAAATGACTCGGATCAGACGTGACTCCCTTTGAAGTCCCGGGGCGGCGGATGCGGGGGATCTCGCTGGGAAACTCCACCTTGTCGAGCAGGCTTAACAGCGATCGGGTGCCTGCACACAGGTCGGGTCAGTAGCTCGGCTCGACCCCTCCGACGATCAAGTCAGTGGGGAGAAGTATAGTATTGAGAGATCGATCCCCCCCCTTTCGGTTGGGAGTCGGGGGGTATTTATACAAGGGGTTTGATGTTACCTGATGGGCCATCCTGCAGGAGGAGGGTCGTACCTCTGATGGCGTCTGTCGTCGTCGCGGGCGTTGCGTGGAGAGCCGAGCTTCGGCAGGGTGAGGGGAGCGTCGGTCAGCCGAGGGGGTCTGGGTACGGTGGGTGTGGGCGCATGTCGTGTCGTCATTAACGTTCGTTCTGGGGCAGTGTGCCGCACAGGGTGTTCGACGTGGGGGGTGTATTACGTCAAATCCGGGATGCTATGTCAGGTCAGTTTTTTACCCCTATCATATGCCCCATCCGAAAGGAGCTATGCGTCGGTTTTGCATGTGGGGAGTCCGATGCATGGCTTCCTGCTTCAGGCGTGCTATTCGTGTGGGTCTGAGAGGCGCGCCGTAGACGGATCGATCGCGTTAACGCTTCTTGAGCAGTGCTAGGCCGAGACACGCAACTCTATCGGGAGGCCGAGCAGGGTTGGACTCGGGGCCAATAGAGCCGATGAGGATCGAGAGCCGAGGGCCGAGGAGCACAACGCAGGTGGGGTGACCGCGCAGGTGTGACTCGGGATGTCGTAAAGCCGAGGGCCGAGGAGCACAACGCAGGCGGGGTGACCGCGCAGGTGTGACTCGGGATGGCGTAAAGCCGAGGGCCGAGGGGCCGAGTAACACGACCAAGTGGGCAGGACGCGAGGACGCAGCCTCGGGCACCACACAGCTGAGGAACACGGCAGGCGTTTGGGGCCGCGCCGCAGTGAGTCTCGGCAGAGATTTGGCCGAGGCGCTTGGTGCAGGTAGGCTGTAACCGAGGTGATGGCCCCGGGCGTAACACGACCGAGGCGATACTTGGATTTTGATCAGTGTTTGGTCGTTTTGACCGTTGTGCGGGCGCGGGCAGCCGAGTTGCCTTTTGCCTGGGGAAGATCAAAGGGCCACGCCTTTTGGGCGTCGTCGGTTTTCGAGGTTGATATGATTAGGGGCTCCGTACTTCGCACCGCGCTGTGATTAAGAGCCGTGCCAGCCGAAGTTATGGCGATGCAGCTTTTGCGTCTTCGCAGCACATCTCAGGAGGGGAAGGGTCGCCGCTTCGGCGGGAAACATGCTATAAATAGCGCTCCATCGGTCTCTTTCACTTCTTGGTACCTGCATTCGCTTCAACCCCCTCTTTGGGTGACTCAGCCTAGCACTCTTCAGCCGCCCTGCCTTCCCAAAAGCTCGGTAAGGATGGCTTCCCCTCCGTCGTCGTCTCCTTCTTCGCCTCCTCTTTCCGGTGCCGCCGGTGAGGAGGTGGCGTTGGCGAGCCCCCGCTCGTCGTCCGAGGAACGGGCTACCAAAGCCCTTGAATCGCTGATGTGGCCCCACGACCTCGACTCCACCGTGAGCGAGTAGTCGCTGGGCCTCCTTCGGGACCGTTATGGTATCCCGACGGAGTTCACGCTCCTTGCCCCTGAGCCGGGGCAGCGGGCGTATGATCCCATTCCTAGGGGCTTTGCCCTAACCGTAGATGCCTTCGAAGCCGGACTACGCCTACCGTTCCACCCGGTCATAACCTCCTGTGTCGCGTGGTGGCGCATTTCCCCTTCTCAAATGGCGCCGAATTCTTGGCGCTACCTGGTGGTGTTCCTCGGGGAATGCTACTACGCCCGAATCACCCCGAGCCGGTCTCTTTTCCTTTCCTGTTTTCGCCTGTCCAGGGGGTCGGGGGGCTATTACCTGTCCGCCCGACTTGGTTTCCGGGTCAGCGGGGCTCCTTCCAGCAACAAGGGGTGGAAGGAGTGCTTCTTCTACGTCTGCCATCCGAAGAGTTGGAGCTTCGGGCTCCGGTGGGCGGCGCGCGCAGTTGATAACACTGCCCCAACCTTGGATGAGTGGGGGCTCCGAGCCCTTCGAAGATTGAAGGAGATCCTCCCATCTTCCAGAGTCATCCGAAAGATGACCGAGGCGTGGTTGGTCGAGGCGGGCTTGAGCCCGGTACCTCGAGGTATGCCTTGAGAAGGTGGCGGTAGGCCCTCATGTTTTATTTTCCTCTTTCGGGGTGCTCACCGAGGCCGATGTGTTTTCGCAGAGATGGTGAACCTTACTGCAGTGCGCGGAGGACGCGCCCCGTCCGCAGCATCTCCACGGCGTCATGTCGGCCTAGGCGTCGGCACAAGAGAGGCGCCAGTGGAGCTCGAGGATGCCCACCCTCGGAAGAAGGCCAAGGTCGGTGCTTCGAAGAAACCGACTCCCCCGCGGGCTCAGGAGAGCGTGGGGGCGGCGGAGTCGGGCTCGCACAACAGGCGAGGGCGAGGTCGGGGCGAGGCAGGCCCGAGCAACGAGGCGGGGAAGGCGCCGCGGGAGCCCTCGATCCGGGACTTGTGCCATCTGCCCGCGGGGCCGCCGGACGACTTCTACCAAGCACGCCTGATGGGCGAGCTTTCCGAAGGCCAACCCTTTGAGGCGGTCGCGGCAGCCGAGCAGCGCTCCTCGGAGCTTGAAGCGGAGGTGACGTGTCTCCGGGCTGAGGCAGGGGCGACCGAGGCTGAGGTCCTTTGCCTAAGGTCCAAGGCGAAGGCGGCTGAGGAGGAGAAAGACAACCTCCGAAGGCTCCTGAAGGGGGCGCAGTCCGAGGCTTGCCTGGCCCGAGGCGAGGCGGCCGCCCTTACCCAGCGGCTGGAGGGGGCTTTGGCCAACGCGAAGGGGGCCTCGGAAGCCTTGGCGGCCGAGCGGGAGCGGCAGTTGGAGAAGGAGAGGGAAATAATCGAAGCCTACAAGAAATCCCCCGGCTTCCAACTCGGGCTGGTTCGGTCAGGGCAGGTTACCTACGAGTACGGGTACCGGATAGCCCTGGGCCGATTCCGGACGTGCCATCCCAGGTTGGGGGTCGAGGCGGATCCTTTTACCTCGCACCCCGAGGACTTGGACGTAGACATGCCGGAGGAGGTTCCTTTCGACGATAGCGTCGGGGGCCCCGATGGCTTAGGGCAGTCTTGAAGTCGGCTCAGCCGAGCCGTTTTAGCTTCTTGTAACTTTTGTAGTCTTCGGGTCAGGTCGCAGTTGTAATCTCGTGCTTCATAAAATCTTCTCCCAGTGTGCCTTTTCGCTTCGAGAGTTGTCTTGTATTCTCATGCTTCAGAAATAAAGGTCCTTTCCCCGTATGTTTTTGAGCTTCAGAAATTGCACAGCTTCGACTTGGGAGATGTTAACACGGGTATTGACCTCAGACAAAGAACTTTTTAAGGTTCTGGATGTTCCACGTTCTCGGCAAGGAGGAACCGTCCATCGCTGTGAGCCGATACGTACCCGGTTGGACCACGCCGGCGACCCGATATGGTCCCTCCCACTTGGGGGCCAGCTTCCCCCTCGTTCGGGTCGGGTTGCTGACCTCGGCCCTTCGTAGGACTAGATCGCCTAACTTGATCGGTCGGGGTCGTACCTTTCTGTTGTAGACCCTGGCGACGGCTCTCTGGTGAGAGAGGGCCTTCAGGTGCGCGTCGGTGCGTCGCTCCTCGAGCATGTCGAGGCTGGCGCGAAGTCCCTGGTTCGAGGCTTCCTCGTCGTAGCTCCTCGTTCGAAGCGTGGCAATAGCCATCTCGGGTGGTAGGATGGCCTCGGTTCCGAACGTCAAGCTGTACGGGGATTCTCCGGTCGCAGTCTTGGGAGTGGTGCGCAGCGACCATAACACACTGGGGAGCTCGTCCGTCCAGGTCGATCGGGCCACAGACACTCTTCTTTTGAGGCCATCTAAGATGGACTTGTTGGTTACCTCGGCCAACCCGTTCGTCTGAGGGTGGGCCACCGAGCTGAACCTTAGTTGAATGCCATGACCGGCGCAGAATTCCCGGAACCATGTGCCTGCGAACTGAGGTCCGTTGTCGGTGATAATGGCCCTGGGCAACCCGAACCGAGTTACCAGGTTCTTCCACACGAATTTCTCCATCTGATGTTCCGTGATCGTCGCCAGTGGCTCGGCCTCGACCCACTTTGTGAAGTAGTCTACTCCTACAATTATGTACTTCCGCTGTCCAGAAGCCGGTGGGAAGGGACCGAGGAGGTCCAGCCCCCACTGGGCAAACGACCATGCGCAGTCGATGGGGCAGAGCGGGACCGAGGGTTGTCGGGGTGCGCGGGCGTGTTGCTAGCACGAACCGCACCGCTGAACGTAGGCTTTCGCATCTCGGCACATGGTTGGCCAGTAGTAGCCTTGGCGGAGTATCTTGTGCGCCAAGGTTCGTCCGCCGATGTGTTCGCCGCAGACCCCCTCGTGAGTTTCGGCCAGGACTGTCCGTGCTTCGTCAGGCTCCAAGCATCGCAGGAGGGGATGGGTGAAGGACCGTTTGTAAAGGCGACCACTCTCCTCGGCGTACCACGCGTGTGTGCGGCGCAGACGCCGAGCTGCGACTTCGTCGAGGGGGAGAGTTCCATCCCGCTTGAAGCGCAGCAACTCTTGCACCCACGTGGTCGGCGCACCGCCTGGGGCCATAGTCGCTACTTCGATGGCACGAGCGGGGAGCTCCTCAATCTCTGGCCACGCTTCGGGGGTTTGTCTTGACGCCAGCTTAGCGAGCGCATCGGCTCGCTCGTTTTCCTCCCTCGGAACATTAGATAATATAAAGTAAGGGAATCTCGCGGTTAGGTCTCTTACCCGTGCCAGGTATTTGGCCATGGTTGCGTCCCGAGCTTCATATCCACCGCTGAGCTGTTTGGCCACAAGTTGCGAGTCGGTGAGGACATGTATTGCGTCCACCTGCATCTCGAGGGCCAGCCTCAATCCCGCTAGGAGTGCCTCGTATTCCGCATCGTTATTAGTGGCTTTAAACCTGAAGCGGAGGGAACGCTCGAACGAGCGTCCGTCAGGGGCGAGGAGGACCAGCCCCGCTCCGGCACCACTCGAGTTGGCCGAGCCGTCCACGTGTAGGATCCAAGCCTCGGGGGTTTGCTCGGGATCTCTGTCTATCGGAGCTAACTCCGCGACGAAGTCGGCTACCGCCTGGGCCTTCATGGCGGTCCTGGGTACGTAACTGATATCATGTTCACCGAGCTCCACCGCCCATCGGAGGAGCCGACCTGCAACATCGAATTTTGTTAAGACCTGCCGGAGAGGCTGGTCGGTGATGACTTCCACCGGGTGCGCCTGGAAGTAAGGGCGCAACTTCCGAGCCGAGAGCATCAGGGCGAGTGCGAGTTTTTCTATCGGCGGGTAGCGCTCTTCAGGTCCACTCAGGACGTGGCTGACGTAGTAGATCGGGAGTTGCGGGCCGGAGCTTTCCTTGACAAGGACGGAGCTGACCGCATGCGGGGAGGCTGCTAGGTAGAGTCCCAGCTTCTCGCCGGGGGAGACAGAGGCGAGCCGAGGGAGGCTGGCCAGGTGCTGCTTTATCTGCTTTAAAGCCTCCTCGCATTCCAATGTCCATTGGAAATTCTTCGGGTTTTTGAGCGCCTTGAAGAACGGGAGGCAGCGATCGCCCGATCGGGCGAGGAAGCGGGACAGGGCGACAAGTCTTCCGTTGAATCGCTGCAGGTCCTTAACTGTCCGGGGGGACTACATATCGATTATTGCCTGTACCTTCTCCGGGTCGGCGTCGATTCCTCTCTAGTGTACAATGAATCCTAGGAACTTCCCGGAGGTGACGCCGAAAGCGCACTTTGTGGGGTTGAGCCGCATGCCGAACTTGCGCAGCGTGGCGAAGGCCTCGGCCAGGTCGGCAAGGTGCGTTCCGGCCTCTCGGCTTTTCACAATCATGTCGTCCACGTAGACTTCCATGTTTCTGCCGATTTGATGGGCAAACATCTTGTTTACCGTCCTCTGGTATGTGGCCCCGGCATTTTTTAACCCGAACGGCATGACCTTGTAGAAGTATATCCCTTGATCGGTGAGGAAAGCCGTATGTTCTCTATCTTCGAGCGCCATCTTGATCTGGTTGTACCCTGAATAGGCGTCCATGAAAGAGAGGCGTGCATGCCCCGCCGTCGCGTCGACTAGCTGGTCGATCTTCGGGAGGGGATAGCAGTCTTTAGGACACGCACTGTTGAGACTGGTGTAGTCAATGCACATCCTCCAGCTTCCATTGTGTTTTTTCACGAGAACTACATTGGACAACCACTGAGGATACTTGGCTTCTTCTATGAAGCCTACCGCTAAGAGTCGGTCCACCTCCTCTTGTATGCCGCGTTGTTGGTCAGGGGCGTGGCGCCGGGGCTTTTGCTTCACTGGGCGAGCGTCAGGTGGGATATTGAGATGATGCTCCGCGACCTCTGGGTCGACCCCCCCCATGTCCGATGGGGACCAGGCGAAGATGTCGGCATTTTCCCGCAGAAGACCGACGAGCTGTTCCCGTTCCCGTTCGGGTAGTTCCGATCCGACCCTAACCGTTTGGTTCGGCCGCGCTTCCTGCAAAGGAACGTCAACAGTGGATCCCCTCGGCTCGGGATGAGGAGCCAGTTTCTTCGCTTCCCGTGGATCTTCCAAGGGCGCCTCGGCCCTGGTTCTCTTGCCTAATGAGACGGAGGTAAGGTAGCAGCGCCTGGACTCTCGGGGGCTTCCGGTGACTTCCCCGACCCCCTCGCGAGTCAGGAATTTGACGGTTTGGTAGTAGGTTGAGACGACGGCTCTGACCTTGTTGAGGGTCGGTCGACCTAGTATGGCATTGTAAGCGGTGGGATGGTCGACCACCAGGAAAGTGGTCATTATGGTCTTCGATCTCGGCGGGGTCCCCATAGTCAGAGGCAAGGTAATGGCTCCCAGGGGCGATATTGAATCTCCCATGAACGCAGAGGCAAGGTAAACTGTGTTTTAGAGGTAATGGCTCTTAGTTTACGTCTAAACGCAGTTTTACGTCTAAACGTAGTTTGCGTCTAAACGCAGTTTTATGTCTAAACATAGTTTTGCGTTCAAAAGTAGTTTACGTCTAAAACACAGTTTTATGTCTAAACACAGTTTGCGCAGTTTACGTCTAAACACAGTTTTGCGTCTAAACTCAGTTTACGTCTAAACGCAATTTTACGTCTAAACGCAGTTTGCGTCTAAACGCAGTTTTACGTCTAAACATAGTTTTATGTTTAAAAGTAGTTTACGTCTAAAACACAGTTTTATGTTTAAACACAGTTTGCGCAGTTTACGTTTAAACGCAGTTTTACGTCTAAACGCAGTTTGCGTCTAAACGTAGTTTTACGTTTGAACGCAGTTTTACGTCTAAACGTAGTTTGCGTCTAAAACAGTTTCAAACGGATCTGAACTTAGAAACTAGTTCGTAAAAGCGCAGAAGACAGTTTTGCAGAATCAAAACGCAAACGTAAGCTGCAATGTAAAGATCGTACGAAAAACACCGATTTACGTCTGAATGCAGATTTGGAAAGATCAGCACTTAGAAACTTGTTCGTAAAGGCGCAGAGAGCAGTAGCTATGTAGGAGGTTTGCAGTAATGATAAGGTACTCGAAATAAAAGCAAACCAGAGATTTAGAGTGGTTCGGTCAGTCTTGACCTACTCCACTTTTGGCTTCCTCCTCCGACGAGGTCACTGACGTCAACTAGAGGCCTTCCTTCAATAGGCGAAGGCCAACTGCCCTTTTACAGTTTCACTCCTTTTGATGGGCTCAGGAGACAACCCTTACAGAACCTTTCTCTCCTCACTTTACAACTCAAAAGCTTGAAGAACAGAAGGAGGAGACTTAAAGGCTTTACAACAATTTTGAGCTCTTAGAATCACAAAAAGGATCAAGATTTCGGTGTAGGTCTGTGTGCTTTCTGTGCTGAATGGGTGGGGTATTTATAGGCCCCAACCCAGTTCAAATTTGGAGCTCAAAACGATCAAATCCTGGAATTCCGGGATCAGGCGGTTGCACCTCCTGACTGGAGCGGTTGCACCGCCTGGCAGAGCTCGAAGACTGAGCTCAAGCGGTTGCACCTCTCTGTCAGGGGCGGTTGCACCGCCTGAGTCTGGCTCGGAGACTGAGCCCCAGGCGGTGCCACCTCTTGACTGAGGCGGTTGCACCTCTCTGCCAGAGCTCGAAGACCGAGCTCAGGCGGTGCCACCTCTCTGTCAGGGAGGTTGCACCGCCCAGTCTAGCTCGAAGACTGAGCTCAGGCGGTGCCACCTCCTGGCTGGGGCGGTTGCACCGCCCAGTCTCACTGGGAGACTTAGCCCAGGCGGTTGCACCTCCTGCCTGGGGCGGTTGCACCTCCTTCACTATTTCAGCTCACTTGGTTTGGCTCCAAACTTGGCCCAAACCAGTCCGAACTTGAGCCTAATTGGCCCCTACTTGGGTTATAGGATTAACACCTAATCCTAACCCTAATTAACATGCTAACTATGATTTTAAAGACATTTTCTAAGCTATTACAAAGTCCGCAAGTCAAGACTTCTTCTGGCGAGCTTCCGGCAAACTTCCGGCGGTCTTCCGATGAACTCTCGGAAACCATTCTGCGGACTCCCGGCAAGCTTCTAGACTTCACGATTTGATCTTAGCGAGTTCCAACGAGCTTCTTCGGCAAGCTCCGATCTTTCTCGGCGAGCTCCGCGAACTTCCAACGAACCTTCCGGCGAGCTTCCGAAAAACCCTTCGGCAAGCTCCCAACTCATTCTCGGCTAGTTCCGGTAGCATTCCCGACGAACCTTCGGACTTCCGTCGAACTCTCGAACTCGCAACAAATCCTTCGCGCTTGACTCCGACACTTTGTTTCGCTTTATGTCTTCATCGTTATCATAGTTAATCCTGCACAATAAAACAAAACTTCGATCGAGACAATTAATCCTAAGCAATTAACCAAGTTGTCCGACATGTCATTGGTCACTCGACGCTTCGTCCGATTCTTCGGTGCATCGTCCTCTCCTGCAGCCTATTGCCCAATCAGCCAGTTGACTCCGCAACTCCGATATCCTTGGCACAATACCCGCTCTTCTTGGCCTGATGCCCGATTCCACGGCCCGAAGCCTTCTGTCGATACGTCGACCGATCCACCGGCCCGACGTCCAATCTTCTGACATGTTCCTTCGGCACAACATGATTTTCCTGCTTTAATTGTCTCATCCTGATCGAAGCATCCTGCGTTACTCAAACCGCAGATTAAATCATAAACATATATCAAGTAGTTTCATCATCAAAATACAAGATTCAACAAAGAAATCGATCAAAAAAAGGCGAGTGAAGTGATACAAAAAGAACTCTGTTCTTTGTTAGTCCTATCCATAAGAGAGGGGAGCATATGAAAAATGTAATCGATTCTTTCGTTTCCTTGGGTCACTGGCCATCTGCCGGGAGTTTCGGGTTTAATACCGATATTTTAGCAACAAATCCAATAAATCTAAGTGTAGTGCTTGGTGTATTGATTTATTTTGGAAAGGGAGTGTGTGCGAGTTGTGTATTTCAAGAATAGGTTGGATCCATCCGGCTGCACTTTATTTATGGTATTTATAGGAGAAATAGGAAAAAGGTGCACGATCTCGATGAATTACTTCTGAATAAATTAAGAAATCATATGTAAGAACCATAGCATTTCGTGACTTATTGGTAAATCCACTTTGATTCTCTATCAACCAATAATGTGAGACCATTAACATGGTTAAAGCTAAATTGTTTAAAGTCTAGGTAAAACATGGTACTCTTTCTACCACTTCTACCACTACGTTAGTAACGAAATGGTTAAAAAAAAATAGTTGGTAATTTATTTGATTTGATATAGAACACTCGTATCGATAAAAGAATTTGAACCATTTACTAGAAAAATGAGCACTTTGCTTTTTTTATCTAATGCCAAAATGACGACCTATGTATAAAAAAAAGGAATTTTTGGACTTGAAGAAACAAATAAAAAAATATAATAATTATTATTTTCATTTTTAAAAAATGAAAAATGAAATAGAATTCTAAAATTGAAAATGATAAATAAAATACAAAACAAATATAAATAAAATACAAATAAAGAAACAACTTTGTTGACAATTCTAGATTTTTGTCTGGTCTAGTCGGAAGAGTCCTCCTGATATTCTGGTCTTGTATCAGTTTTGACATCTTTGAATACAAACAGAAAAGAGAGGGTAGGCTCATTACATTAAAAAAGATATGGGAATACCCACACCATAAATAAAACATTAAAAAAGATATGGGAATACCCACACCATAAATAAAATAAATAATTGAGCGTGAGAGCCAAATGAATCGAAAGATTCATGTTTGGTTTGGGAAGAGATCATGGAAGTTTTGAAATTAATGATAAGATAATCTACTTTCATTAAATGATTTATTAGATAATCGAAAACAGAGGATTTTGAATACTATTCGAAATTCGGAAGAATTACGTAAAGGGGCCATTGAGCAGCTCGAAAGAGCCCGGGCTCGCTTATGTAAAGTGGAAATGGAAGCATATGAGTATCGAATGAATGGATACTCTGAAATAGAATGAGAAAAACAAAATTTGATTAATGCCACTAGTAATAGTTTGGAACAATTAGAAAATTACAAAAATGAAACCCTTCAGTTTGAACAACAAAGAGCGATTAATCAGGTCCGACAACGAGTTTTCCAACAAGCCTTACAAGGAGCTCTGAATAGTTGCTTGAATAGCGAGTTACATTTCCGTACGATCCGTGCTAATATTGGCATTCTCAGGGCCATGCAAGAAATAACTGATTAGCCCTTCTTTTTTTAGTTATAGTTTAGGCATTATTTTTTTCTTTTCCTTCCTAAAAAGAATAAAGAAACACTAATGGTAACCCTTCGAGCCGACGAAATTAGTAATATTAATCGTGAGCGTATTGAACAATATAGTAGAGAAATAAAGATTGTGAATACCGGTACCGTACTTCAAGTAGGCGACGGAATTGCTCGTGTTCATGGTCTTGATGAAGTAATGGCAGGTGAATTAGTAGAGTTTCAAGAGGGTACAATAGGCATTGCTCTGAATTTGGAATCAAATAATGTTGGCGTTGTATTAATGGGTGATGGTTTGATGATACAAGAGGGAAGTTCCGTAAAAGCAACATGACGAATTGCTCAGATACCTGTGAGTGAGGGTTATTTGGGTCGTGTTATAAATGCTCTGGCTAAACCTATTGATGGGAGAGGTGAAATTTCAGCTTCTGAATCTCGGTTAATTGAATCTCCTGCCCCATGTATTATTTCTAGACGTTCTGTATATGAGCCTCTTCAAACGGGGCTTATTGCCATTGATTTGATGATCCCTAGGACGCGGTCAACAAGAATTAATTATTGGAGACAGACAGACCGGCAAAACAGCCGTAGCCACAGATACGATTCTCAATCAAAAAGGTCAAAATGTAATGTGTGTTTATGTAGCTATTGGTCAAAAAGCATCTTCTGTGGCTCAGGTAGGAAAGATGGAATATACTATTGTGGTAGCCGAAACGGCGGATTCACCTGCTACATTACAATACCTCGCTCCTTATACGGGAGCGGCTCTGGCTGAGTTTTTTATGTATCGTGGACAACATACTTTAATAATTTATGATGATCTCTCCAAACAGGCACAAGCTTATCGCCAAATGTCTTCTATTAAGAAGACCTCCCGGTCGTGAAGCTTATCCAGGAGATGTTTTTTATTTGCATTCACGACTTTTGGAAAGAGCCGCTAAATCAAATTCTAGTTTAGGTGAAGGAAGTATGACCGCTTTACCGATAGTTGAGACTCAATCCGGAGACGTTTTAGCTTATATTCCTACTAATGTAATTTCCATTACAGATGGACAAATATTCTTATCTACCGATCTATTCAATGCTGGAATCCGACCTGCTATTAATGTGGGTATTTCCGTTTCCAAAGTAGGATCCGTAGCTCAAATTAAAGCCATGAAACAAGTAGCCGGCAAATCAAAATTGAAACTAGCGCAATTCACAGAGTTAGAAGCCTTTGCACAATTCGCTTCTGATCTCGATAAAGCTACTCAGAATCAATTGGCAAGAGGTCAACGATTACGCGAGTTGCTTAAACAATCCCAATCAGACCCTCTCGCAGTGGAAGAACAGATAGCTACTATTTATACCGGAGCGAATGGATATCTTGATCCGCTAGAAATTGGACAGGTAAAGAAATTTATCAATCAGTTACGTAACTACTTAAAAAACAATAAACCTAAATTTCAAGAAATTATATCTTCTACCAAGTCATTCACCGAGGAAGTAGAATTTCTTTTGAACGTTCATCGGCTTCTTAGGTAAATCCGATCTCTCAAAGGTTTCTTGAATTGGCTTCCTTCCTTGGTTCTTGATCTTGGAATGGGGTTTGTCTGTGATTAGGGTGGGATCACCTTCAGCTGCGTTTCTTTGGAGTGGCACTTGGGACATGGATTTCACTTCATTTACGAAGAAGCTAATCCTTTACTTTGCCTGATTAGTTCCCATGGAGGGTTGGATCGAACTGTTTGTTTTCTTGATGTGAAGCTTCTGGTTGATCGGCTTTCTTCCACTGTTTGCTTTCCGTTCGAGATCATGCTCGTTGCAAGTGTCGTTGAAAGTAGCAGCCTTTCTTTGACGGTTTCTCTAATGCAAAAACAACGTTGTCAACCGGTTAAACATTGGAGTGACATTAAAACTAAGATTTGTCACGATATGACATGATAAATAGGATTTTTGTTCGAATGATCGTAAACTGAACTTAAGTGAAAAAAAAACTTAAATATCAGATCAATATATAATTGAAACTTAATACCATGATAAATATTTTGAGTCGATGTAGACCATGATATATGATTTTGACTATTAAACGGTTCTTCTTAACAATCTCATGACTTCTGCCACTCTTAAACATCGGTTGGAGATTGGAGATTAGTGTAAAACCTAATCAAATTTACTTGTGATGAAAATAAAAACATAAAAAATATTCATTTTATCGAGGTCCTCTTATATAATCATAGATTTAGATTTGGTACACATATTTGTAAATATATTATTAGAAAAATATTGTGCAAGCCATAAATGGTAAAGGTGTTCAAATTGAACCTAACCAAGATTTCAGTTCGGATCAATTGAATTGAACTAATTTATTATATATATATATATATAATTATTTTAATTATAAACTGATTAATTGAATCGAATTAATCGAATCGATTAAATAAATTTGAATCGATTACGATTCAAACTATCTTATTTTAATCAAATCTAACTGAAAACGGTTTGAACCAGATTTTATTACGTCGACTGACACAACACATGGATATTGTTCGATTGGAGGAGCTCAAGTATATAGATATATTCATCAATCTCTATAAATTATGTAAGTATGTAGCCTTATATTATATTATATAGTTTGATATATTAAGATTCCTCACCTTAATAGACAATTGGACTCCAAAAAACGAAAAAGAAAAAAGTGCAAGCCGTTCTTACGTTTCCATGAATTGTCAAACAAGAAAGTTTTGTTTTGTTCTCCGTCACCTTGACATCGGGAAATTAAATCTGAGACTCCTTCCTGTGTACTTTGGCTCGTTACCACAGCTTGCATGGCGGGAGAGGCGCGCTGCAGAGCCCCGTGTTTCCTCTGAAGCCCTCCGCCGTCAAGGGAGCCCGATGGCGCGGTATCCGACCGCTGAGCCTGTTATCTGACACATCGAACTCGGTCAGTCGCGCGAGGTCCAGCACGCCCTCAGGTATGCTCCCGGAGAGCCCGTTCCCCGCCATCCCCACCTCCTTCAGCGCCGCCAGCCTCGCCATGGACGCCGGTATCCCGCCGCCAAGCTCTGGGTTGTGCGACACCACTAGCCTCTCTACTGTGTCCATCGCGGCCAGCTCCCCCACGCCCTCGTCAAGCCCCCCGGTGAACCGGTTGCGTGACAGATCCAGCGTCCGGTAGTGCCCCAAGGGGTCCTGCGTCCCCTTCGCCAGCACTGGCCGCAGCCGGCCGTACAGCTCGTTGGAGTGCAGGTCCAGGTCCATCAGCAGCGTCAGGTTCTTGAACCCCTCCGGGATCCCCGAATGCAGAGTGTTGTTGGAGAGGTTGAGCAACGAGAGCCCGGTCATGTTTGCCGATCCACGGCGGGAGATCCCCCACCAGTCCGTTGCTGGAAAGGTCGAGGATCGAGATGGACGACGCCGACGACAGCCAGTCAGACAGCGGACCGGAGATCCCTGTGTCCGCCAGGACAAGCTTGAATATGTTCATCTGGCCGAGCCAGCTCGGCGGCCTGCCCAAGTGCATCAGGGAGTTGAAGGAGAGATCCAGCTCTTGGAGGTTCCGCAGCCGGGAGAGCTCGGCGGGGATTGGACCACCGAGGCGGTTCCGCGACAGGTCTAACGTCTGCAGATTGGCCAGGTTGGCGAAGCTGGAAGGGATCCTGCCGGTAAATCGGTTGTTGGAGAAGAAGATGTCCGTGAGCGTGGCGAGGCGTCCTATAGCGGCGGGCAGCTGACTGGTGAGCTTGTTGTTCTCCAGTATCAGTCTCTCGATGCTAGGTAGGCCGCCGATCGAATCCGGGATGCTCCCGGTGAGCTGGTTCTCCGACATCCTACAGAACTGCAGCGAGACCATACCGGCGATGGAAGGCGGAATGCTTCCCGTGATGCGGTTCTGGTTCAAGTAGAGAACCACCAGGTTTTTTAGCTTGCCTATGGAGCTGGGGATGCCGCCGGAGATCTTGTTCTCTGAAAGATCAAGAACAGTGAGCCTTCGCAGCAATCCGATCTCCATGGGGATGGAGCCGGTGAGGTGGTTGCCATGGAGGTCTAGTGCCTCCATTGCAGGTACCCGCCCGATGGATGCCGGGATGCCGCCGGTTAGCCTGTTGTTGGAAAGAGAGACCACGGAAAGAAATGGAGAGGTGAACATGGAAGGGGGAAGCGATCCGGAGAGGCGGTTGTTGCCGAGGGAGAGCTTCCGGAGTCGGGTGAGGTTTGCGAAGGCGGAGGGGATGCAGCCGGTGAGTTGGTTGGAGTCGAGGAGGAGGTGTTCAAGGCGGGAGAGGCGGCCGAGGGCGGGTGGAACGGGGCCGGCGAGCTGCTTGAGGTTGCTGAGATCGAGCAACCGGAGGGAGAAGAGGTCGCCGAGGGCAGGCGAGAGACTCCCGGCAATGGAGGCGTCGGAGATGAAGTCGGGCCCGGAGGAGAGGCCAGGGCGGCAGACGTTGACGACGCGGCCAGTGGCAGCGTCGCAGGCCACGCCGTCCCACGCGGAGCAACAGTCCGTGGCCGAGTCCCAGGAGCGGAGGAGGCCGGAGGGGTCGGCGGTGATGCCGGCCTTGAAGGTGAGAAGGGCCGAACGGTCGTGGGGGTGACATCCCTGCGACCACTGCAGCAACAGGGTGGAGCAGAGGAAGAGGAAGACGAGGCACAGCGGCTGCATGTTATCCATCTCTTACGTGAAAGAATCGACGAGGGTCGACCGATGTTCTCCCCAGTCGAAGAACTTGCAATGAAAAGGCGGTGGATCAAACTGGAGTCGAAAAGCATTCGTTACTGCCATGAAAGTGGCAGCAGAGGGTCTCTTAAGAGACCATTTCCTCGCAGTTTCTACTTCTTTAATGGGCTCTCAGGTCGGCAGAAATGTGGAGATGCAGCAGCAAATTAGGCGTGGAAACGGAGTCTGCTGCTGCAGTCATGAACGGTCTCCAAGGAAACTGGGGTGAGGCCCCATGAAGCTTGCCTGGGTTCAGACGCCCCATGGTGGAAGTGGCGCTGCTGACTTTAATGGGACCAGAGAAGAAAGAATAGGGGCGTCTCTCTGTCCCAATGGAGTATTATATCTCCTTCCTTCTCACCTAATGAGCTGTCGGAGTCGATGGGCTTCACTTGCCTTCGCCTGCCTTTCCAGGGTGTGTACTTGTGATGGCGCACGAGGCTGTCAACCACTCACCACAGCAAACTGCAGGTTGGGGGAACCTCAACTCATTGGATCATCTGGCTGTTTCTACAAGGCTTTGATACTGATTAGATATCGTTGCACACAGGCATTTAGGAAGCGAACGATTTCTTCTGTTAGAAGGCAAAGGAGAGGAATGGCAGACGGCTAGCGCCCACAGGTCAGAGGCTAGATGCAGAAATCAAGGTAATGCGTGCTTTGAGATGCATGAAAGCAATTCAATTCGAGTGATATGAACTATAAATATGGTTGGTCATTTGACAGTGATCCTCTCTTCGACCGAATAGATTCTCTGTGCCATCTCACTAACACTGATCTATTATTTCTCGATTGCGCCAGTTCTATAATGCCTGTTGATAGGGGTAAAAAATTGGCCTGACGTAACACCCCGGATTTGACGTAATACACCCCCCACGTCGAACGCCCTGTGCGGCACACTGTCCCAGAACGAACGTTAATAACGACGCGACATGAGCCCACACCCACCGTACCCAGACCCCCTCGGCTGACCGACGCTCCCCTCACCCTGCCGAAGCTCGGCTCTCCACGCAACGTCCATGACGACAGACACCATCAGAGGTACGGCCCCCCTCCTGCAGGATGGCCCATCAGGTAACATCAAAACCCTTGTATAAATACCCATCGGACATGGGGGAAAGGGGGAGGCCAAAAAACACGATACTTCCTCGCACTGACTTGATCATCGGAGGGGTTGGGCCGAGCTATCGACCCGACCTGTGTGCAGGTACCCGACCGCTGTTAAGCCTGCTCGACAAGACGGAGTTCCCCGGCAAGATCCCCCGCATCCGCCGCCCCGGGACTTCAAAGGGAGTCACGTCTGATCCGAGTCATTTGGAGCCTTGAATCAGCCGCGTCAACCCCGAAGTCGCGGCTAAAAGGTTACTTACCGTAACAGATTGGCGCTAGAAGGAGGGCCGCATCCAAATGTCAGGCGACCAACGAATCCACCTCGGCGGATCCTCAAATACGGAGCTCCCCGCCTTATGGGAATAGTGTGACGAAACCCACGACGAACGCCCCGCAGCGGTATCAGAACGCTACTGGCGACTGTTCAACGACCCGGGCTTGGCGCCCCCCGGCGGTGCACCCGCCGACCCGTCGCAAGTGCCACCTGAGGCCTTTCATGACCTCGCCCACCAGGTCCGAACTTTGACAAGCATAGTGCAGACCATCGTCTCCCAGCGAACGTCTTCGCAGGCAGCGCCGCCTTCGCGGCAACAGGAGCCCCCCGCCCGGACCCACGTGCCACTCACAGAACTTCCTGGCTCGCCTCGAAACCCCACAACTCATCCCGGGAGTCGGGAAGCAGAGGACACGGTGAGCCATCCCGAACCTGAGGCTCCGACTGTCGATTCGACGAACGCTCTACGAGCTCAGCTGTGCCTCGTCAGTCAAAGGCTTGACGAGGTACAACAGGAAGTTCGTAAGTCAAAGGGAGAGCTCGGGGCGGACGGACACCGAGGATCTCCGTTCATCCCCGAGATACAGGACCAGGCGATCCCGCCGCACTTCCACCTCCCCTCACTGGATGCGTACGACGGCGCAGCCGACCCGGCGGACCACGTGGCTGCTTTCCGGGCCCAGATGGCGCTATTCGGGACTTCAGACGCCCTGATGTGCAGGGCGTTCCCGACGACTCTACGGGGACCAGCCCGCGCGTGGTACAGCGGCCTGAAGCCAGGGACCATCGCCTCCTTCGACCAGCTCGCCAAGGATTTCGAGCTTAACTTCCTGACGTACGCCCGGCCAAAGCCGTCCATGGCGTTGCTCTTGGGGCTCAACCAGAAGGAGGACGAGCCCCTCTCCCACTTTGTGAACCGATTTACAACACAAATCCGGGGACTAGCGGATGCTCACCCCTCTCTCTTGATGCAGGCCTTCATGGTTGGCCTGCGGCCCTCCAGGTTCTTCTGGTCACTCGTGGAGCGGCCCCCCGTCGCGGTCCCCGAAATGCTCCAACGTGCCAGTCAGTTTATCGCCGCGGAAACCTGGATGGCTGGAAAGCGGGAGGAGCACAAAAAGGTCAAGTCAGAATCGCCCCGACAGCAACAACCTACCGCCTCCCGGCGAAAGTTGGACAGGCCCGACCCCAGGCCTCCTCTTCCCGCCTTGAATTCTTCCCGGACTGAAATATTCTTACACGAGAGAGGGAAGGGGATGCTCAGGGACCCTCACCCGATGAAGAACCCGCGGGAGCTCGCAGACCGTTCAAAGTATTGCCGATTCCATCGACAACACGGGCACGACACTGAGCAGTGCTACGAGTTGAAGAGACAAATCGAGGAGCTCATCCTCAGAGGTCATCTCGGCCAATACCTCCGGCCGAACAAGGAGCAGTCACCTCGCCTAGAAGGCCCTGTCGAGCGACACATCGATGTCATAGCCGGAGGCCCCGCATCCGGAGGAAATTCCATGTCGGGCAGAAAGGCGTACGCCCGGTCCGCTCCCGACGAAGCCTCGGGACACGAGCCCGAGCCCGAGATCACCTTCCCAACCGGAGCTGCTGAGCGACCCGACCACGACGATGCCTTGGTGATATCGGCAAGGGTAGCCAACGCGCAAATGAGGAGAATCATGGTCGACACGGGAAGCTCGGCCAACATACTCTACTTCAGTGCCTTTCAGAAGCTGGGCCTGGCCAGGGAAAATTTAAGCCCGATCTGCTCAGCACTCACCGGCTTCACGGGAGATTCAATATCGCCCCTGGGAGCCATTACCTTGCCTCTGACCGTGGGGACCCCGCCAAGATCGAAGACCGTAATGACTACGTTCTTGGTGGTCGACCTTCCCACCGCTTACAATGCCATACTAGGTCGACCGACCCTCAACAAGGTCAGAGCCGTCGTCTCGACCTACTATAGGACCGTCAAATTCCCGACTCGTGAGGGGGTCGGGGAGGCCACCGGAAGCCCCCGAGAGTCCAGGCGCTGCTACCTTACCTCCGTCTCATTGGGCAAGAGAACTAGGGCCGGGGCGCCCTTGGAAGATCCGCGGGAAGCGAAGAAACTGGCTCCTCATCCCGAGCCGAGGGGATCCACTGTTGACGTTCCTTTGCAGGAAGCACGGCCAAGCCAAACGGTAAGGGTCGGATCGGAATTGCCCGAACGGGAACGGGAACAGCTCGTCGGTCTTCTGCGGAAAAATGCCGACATCTTTGCCTGGTCCCCATCGGACATGGAGGGGGTCGACCCAGAGGTCGCAGAGCATCATCTCAATATCCCACCTGACGCTCGCCCAGTGAAACAAAAACCCCGGTGCCACGCCCCTGACCGACAACGCGTCATACGAGAGGAGGTGGGCCGACTCTTAGCGGCAGGCTTCATAGAAGAAGCCAAGTATCCCCAGTGGTTATCCAATGTAGTTCTCGTGAAGAAACACAATGGAAGCTGGAGGATGTGCGTTGACTACACCAGTCTCAATAGTGCGTGCCCTAAAGACTGCTATCCCATCCCGAAGATCGACCAGCTGGTCGACGCGATGGCAGGACACGCACGCCTCTCTTTCATGGACGCCTATTCAGGGTATAACCAGATCAGGATGGCGCCCGAAGACAGAGAACGTACGGCTTTCCTCACCGATCAAGGGATATACTTCTACAAGGTCATGCCGTTCGGGTTAAAAAATGCCGGGGCCACATACCAGAGGACGGTAAACAAAATGTTTGCCCATCAAATTGGCAGAAACATGGAAGTCTACATAGACGACATGATCGTAAAAAGCCGAGAGGCCAGAACGCACCTTGCCGACCTGGCCGAGGCCTTCGCCACGCTACGCAAGTTCCGCATGCGGCTCAACCCCACAAAGTGCGCTTTCGGCGTCACCTCCGGGAAGTTCCTAGGATTCATTGTACACCAGAGAGGAATCGACGCCGACCCAGAGAAGGTACAGGCAATAATCGATATGCAGACCCCCCGGACGGTTAAGGACCTACAGCGATTCAACGAAAGACTTGTCGCCCTGTCCTGCTTCCTCGCCCGAGCGGGCGATCGCTGCCTCCCGCTCTTCAAGGCGCTCAAAAACCCGAAGGATTTCCAATGGACATCGGAATGCGAGGAGGCCTTAAAGCAGCACCTGGCCAGCCTCCCTCGGCTCACCTCTGTCTCCCCCGGCGAGGAGCTGGGACTCTACCTAGCGGCCTCCCCGCATGCGGTCAGCTCCGTCCTTGTCAAGGAAAGCTCCGACCCGCAACTACCGATCTACTACGTCAGCCACGTCCTGAGTGGACCTGAAGAGCGCTACCCGCCGATAGAAAAACTCGCACTCACCCTGGTGCTCTCGGCTCGGAAGTTGCGCCCTTACTTCCAGGCGCACCCGGTGAAAGTCATCACCGACCAGCCTCTCCGGCAGGTCTTAACAAAATTCGATGTTGCAGGTCGACTCCTCCGATGGGCCGTGGAGCTCGGTGAACATGATATCAGTTACGCACCCAGGACCGCCATGAAGGCCCAAGCGGTGGCCGACTTCATCGCGGAGCTGGCTCCCATGGACGGAGATCCCAAGCAAACCCCCGAGGCTTGGATCCTACACGTGGACGGCTCAGCTAACTCAAGTGGTGCCGGAGCGGGGCTGGTCCTCCTCGCCCCTGACGGACGCTCGTTCGAGCGTTCCCTCCGCTTCGGGTTTAAAGCCACTAATAACGAGGCGGAATACGAGGCACTCCTAGCGGGATTAAGGCTGGCCCTCGAGATGCAGGTAAACGCAATACACGTCCTCACCGACTCGCAACTTGTGGCCAAACAGCTCAACGGTGGATATGAAGCTCGGGACGCAACCATGGCCAAGTACCTGGCACGGGTAAGAGACCTAACCGCGAGGTTCCCTTACTTTACATTATCTAATGTCCCGAGGGAGGAAAACGAGCGAGCCGATGCGCTCGCTAAGCTGGCGTCAAGACAAACCCCCGAGGCATGGCCAGAGATTGAGGAGCTCCCCGCCCGCGCCATCGAAGTAGCGACTATGGCCCCAGGCGGTGCGCCGACTACGTGAGTGCAAGAGTTGCTGCGCTTCAAACGGGATGGAACTCTCCCTCTCGACGAAGTCGCCGCTCGACGTCTATGCCGCACACACGCGTGGTACGCCGAGGAGGGTGGTCGGCTTTACAAACGGTCCTTCACCCACCCCCTCCTGCGATGCTTCAAACCTGACGAAGCACAGACAGTCTTGGCCGAAACTCACGAGGGGGTCTGCGGCGAATACATCGGCGGACGAACCTTGGCGCACAAGATACTCCACCAAGGCTACTACTGGCCAACCATGTGCCGAGATGCGAAAGCCTACGTGCAGCGGTGCGGATCGTGCCAGCAACACGCCCGCGCACCCCGACAACCCTCGGTCCCGCTCTCCCCCATCGACTGCGCATGGCCTTTTGCCCAGTGGGGGCTGGACCTCCTCGGTCCCTTCCCACCGGCTTCTGGACAGCGGAAGTACATAATTGTAGGAGTAGACTACTTCACAAAGTGGGTCGAGGCCGAGCCACTGGCGACGATCACGGAACATCAGACGGAGAAATTCGTGTGGAAGAACCTTGTAACTCGGTTTGGGTTGCCCAGGGCCATTATCACCGACAACGGACCTCAGTTCGCAGGCACAAGGTTTCGGGAATTCTGCGCCGGTCACGGCATTCAACTAAGGTTCAGCTCGGTGGCCCACCCTCAGACGAACGGGTTGGCCAAGGTAACCAACCGGTCCATCTTGGATGGCCTCAAAAGAAGAGTGTCAGCGGCCTGATCGATCTGGACGGACGAGCTCCCTAGTGTGTTATGGTCGCTGCGAACCACTCCCAAGACTGCGACCGGAGAATTCCCGTACAGTTTGACGTTCGGAACCGAGGCCATCCTACCACCCGAGATGTCTATCGCCACGCGTCGGACAAGGAGCTACGACGAGGAAACCTCGAACCAGGGACTTCGCGCCAGCCTCGACGTGCTCGAGGAGCGGCGCGCCGACGCGCACCTGAAGGCCCTCTCTCACCAGAGAGCCGTCGCCAGGGCCTACAACAAAAAGGTGCGACCCCGACCGATTATGTTAGGCGATCTAGTCCTACGAAGGGCCGAGGTCAGTGACCCGACCCGAACGAGGGGGAAGCTGGCCCCCAAGTGGGAGGGACCATATCGAGTTGCCGCCGTGGTCCGACCGGGTACGTATCGACTCACAGCAATGGACGGTTCCTCCTTGCCGAGAACGTGGAACATCCAGAACCTCAAAAAGTTCTTTGTCTGAGGTCAACATCCGTGTTAAGCATCTCCCAAGTCTCCCAAGTCGAAGCTATGCAATTTCTGAAGCTCAAAAACATACGAGGAAAGGACCTTTATTTCTGGAGCATGAGAATACAAGAAGACTCTCGAAGCAAAAAGGCACACTGGGAAGATTTTACGAAGCACAGGATTACAACTACGACCTGACCCGAAGACCACAAAAGTTAGAAGCAAAAACGGCTCGGCTGAGCCGACTTCAAGACTGCCCTAAGCCATCGGGGCCCCCGACGCTATTGTCGAAAGGAACTTCCTCCGGCATGTCTACGTCCAAGTCCTCGGGGTGCGAGGTGAAAGGATCCGCCTCGACCCCCAACCCGGGATGGCACGTCCGGAATCGGCCCAGGGCTATCCGGTACCCGTACTCATAGGTAACCTGCCCTGACCGAACCAGCCCGAGTTGGAAGCCGGGGGATTGCTTGTAGGCTTCGATTATTTCCCTCTCCTTCTCCGGTCGCCGCTCCCGCTCGGCCGCCAGGGCTTCCGAGGCCCCCTTCGCGTCGGCCAATGCCCCCTCCAGCCGCTGGGTAAGAGCGACCGCCTCGCCTCGGGCCAGGCAAGCCTCGGACTGCGCCCCCTCCAGGAGCCTTCGGAGGTTGTCTTTCTCCTCCTCAGCCGCCTTCGCCTCGGACCTTAGGCGAAGGACCTCGGCCTCGGTCTCCCCAGCCTCAGCCCGGAGACGCGTCACCTCCGCTTCAAGCTCTAAGGAACGCTGCTCGGCTGCCGCGACCGCCTCAGGAGCTGCCCCTGCACGAACCTCCTCAAGCTGCCTACGCAGCTCGGCGTTGCGATCGCACAAAATACCTAAGGCCCGGCCCGAGTCGCGAACACGATCTGCCAACGCCATAGCGTAGTGCTGACCCTGCGGGAGGAAAGTCAGAACCCTCGGTTGCGTCATAGATCGAAAGCCAACAGTAGAGCACTTACCCACAACAGCGACTTCACGGATTTACCGAGCAGGACATCCGACGGCAGAATATACATTTCGCGAGCCAGGTCGGGATGCAGCCCCCCTCGGAAGAATGCAGCTGCGGTCTCCGCATCGGCCCACACCCGGGTCCCGCGGGTCAGCCCCCCCCAGCGGGCTACCAACCGGTCAGAGGGTTGGCCTTCGGAAAGCTCGCCCATCAAGCGCGCTTGGTAGGAGTCGTTTGGCGGCCCCGCGGGCAGACGGCACAAGTCCCGGATCGAGGGTTCCCGCGGCGCCTTCCCTGCCTCGTTGCTCGGGCCTGCCTCGCCCTCGCCTATCGTGTGAGCCCGACTCTGCCGCCCCCACGCTCTCCTGAGCCCGCGGGGGAGTCGGTTTCTTTGAAGCTCTGACCTTGGCCTTCTTCCGAGGGCGGGCATCCTCGAGCTCCACTGGCGCCTCTCTTGTACCAGCGCCTAGGCCGACCTGACGCCGCGGAGATGCTGCGGACGGGACGCGTCCTCCGCGCACTACAGCAAGTTTCACCATCTCTGCAAAAACACATCGGCCTCGGTGAGCACCCCGAAAGAAGAAAATAAAACATGAGGGCCTACCGCCACCTTCTCAAGGCATACCTCGAGGTACCGGGCTCAAGCCCGCCTCGACCAACCACGCCTCGGTCATCTTTCGGATGACTCTGGAAGATGGGAGGATCTCCTTCAATCTTCGAAGGGCTTGGAGCTCCCCCTCATCCAAGGCCGGGACATTGTTATCGACTGCGCGCGCGGCCCACCGGAGCCCAAAGCTCCAACTCTCCGGATGGCAGACATAGAAGAAGCGCTCCTTCCACCCCTTGTTGCTGGAGGGAGCCCCGCCGACCCGGAAACCAGGTCGGGCAGACAAGTAATAGCCCCCCGACCCCCTGGACAGGCGAAAACAGGAAAGGAAAAGAGACCGGCTCGGGGTGATTCGGGCGAAGTAGCATTCCCCGAGGAACGCCACCAGGTAGCGCCAAGAATTCGGCGCCATCTGAGAAGGGGAAATGCGCCACCACGCGACACAGGAGGTTATGACCGAGTGGAACGGTAGGCATAGTCCGGCTTCGAAGGCATCTATGGTTAGGGCAAAGCCCCTAGGAATGGGATCATACGCCCGCTGCCCCGGCTCAGGGGCAAGGAGCGAGAACTCCGGCGGGATACCATAGCGGTCCCGAAGGAGCCCCAGCGACGACTCGCTCACAATGGAGTCGAGGTCGTGCGGCCACATCAGCGATTCAAGGGCTTTGGTGGCTCGTTCCTCGGACGACGAGCGGGGGCTCGCCAACGCCACCTCACCAGCAGCACCAGAAAAAGGAGGCAAAGAAGGAGACAACGACGGAGGGGAAGCCATCCTTACCGAGCTTTTGGGAAGGCAGGGCGACTGAAGAGTGCTAGGTCGAGTCACCCAGAGAAGGGGTTGAAGCAAATGCAGGTACCAAGAAGTGAAAGAGACCGACGGAGCGCTATTTATAGCCTGCTTCCCGCCGAAGCGGCGACCCTTCCCCTCCTGAGATATGCTGCGAAGACGCAAAGGCCGTATCGCCATAACTTCGGCTGGTACAGCTCTTAATCACAGTGCGGTGCGAAGTACGGAGCCCCTAATCATGTCAACCTCGAAAACCGACGACGCCCGAAAGGCGTGGCCCTTTGATCTTCCCCAGGCAAAAGGCAACCCGGCTGACTGCGCCCGCACAACGGTCAAAAACGACCAAAACACCGATCGAAAGCCAAGTATCGCCTCGTCCGTGTTACAACCGGGGCCATCGCCTCGGTTACAGCCTGCCCGAACCGAGCGCCTCGGCTTTACGCCATCCCGAGACACACCTGAGCGGTCACCCCGCCCACGTTGTGCTCCTCGGCCCTCAGCTTTACGCATCCCGAGACACACCTGAGCGGTCACCCCGCCCACGTTGTGCTCCTCGGCCCTCAGCTTTACGCCATCCGGAGACACACCTGAGCGGTCACCCCGCCCACGTTGTGCTCCTCGGCCCTCAGCTTTACGCATCCCGAGACACACCAGAGCGGTCACCCCGCCCATGTTGTGCTCCTCGGCCCTCAACTTTACGCCATCCCGAGACACACCTGAGCGGTCACCCCGCCCACGTTGTGCTCCTCGGCCCTCGGCCCTCGGCTTTACGCCTCCCGAAGATCACACCTGCGCGGTCACCCCGCCTACGTTGTGCTCCTCGGCCCTCGGCTCTACGACTCCCAAAACCACACCTGCGCAGTCACCCTGCCTGCGCTGTGCTCCTCAGCTCCAGTACCCCCGAGTCCAACTCTGCTCATCTTCCTGACTAAAGTTGCGCACCTCGACCTCGTGCTGCTCGAGATGCGTTCGCGCGACCGGCTCGTCTGCACCATGCCCCTCGGACCCGCATGAACAGCCTACCCGAAGTAGGAAGCCATGCATCGGACTCCCTGCATGAAAAACCGACGCATAGCTCCTTTTAGGGGGGGCATATGATAGGGGTAAAAAACTGGCCTGACGTAACACCCCGGATTTGACGTAATACACCCCCCACGTCGAACGCCCTGTGCGGCACACTGCCCCAGAACGAACGTTAATAACGACGCGACATGAGCCCAAACCCACCGTACCCAGACCCCCTCGGCTGACCGACGCTCCCCTCACCCTGCCGAAGCTCGGCTCTCCATGCAACGTCCACGACGACAGACGCCATCAGAGGTACGGCCCCCCTCCTGCAGGATGGCCCATCAGGTAACATCAAAACCCTTGTATAAATACCCATCGGACATGGGGGAAAGGGGGAGGCCAAAAAACACGATACTTCCCCGCACTGACTTGATCGTCGGAGGGGTCGGGCCGAGCTACCGACCCGACCTGTGTGCAGGTACCCGACCGCTGTTAAGCCTGCTCGACAAGACGGAGTTCCCCGGCAAGATCCCCCGCATCCGTCGCCCCGGGACTTCAAAGGGAGTCACGTTTGATCCGAGTCATTTGGAGCCCTGAATCAGCCGCGTCAACCCCGAAGTCGCGACTAAAAGGTTACTTACCGTAACACCTGTCATCATGGAACTGCGTTTCTAGGGATTCACTTGTAAGATATCAAGTAGGATTTAGGTTATCAGCATCCTCCAATTATGGAACCCATATCCCCATTGGCCCGACCTCCACTTACAAATACAAAACAAGTTAAGGAAATTTATTGTTTCCGAGTGGATAAGACCAACGCAATGCACTAAAGTGACCTGGTAGTATCAGATGACAGTAGAAAGCAAGTCTTTGCACGATTTGTTTGGAGAAAACCAAGACAAACGTGACCAGGAAGTATCAGATGATAAGGATCACTAGCTAAAATGTACTTTGGCTCACATACATTACCTTCACAAATCTGGATAATATAATGCGCAAGTAAAAAAGCCAGCTGTAGAAGAAGCAATTGCCCAAAGCAAAACAAATATCACTGGTGATGAGGGCAATAATGGCGACAGGATGTGAATGACGTCAGCCACCCTGTACCAATGCCTCACGCCCCGGTCAACGAAGCCCTGGGACGCCGACCCAGGCGCATTAACGCCCGGACTGGCCCCCGTCCGTCACAAACAACGCCACCACCCCTCGGCCAACGAGCCCGGCTCTGCGCCTTTTGGGCTCGGTCAAGGGTACGGAACACGCCCACCGAGACGCACCATACCCTGCTGCAGCTCGGCCTCCCACGCAGCCCCAATGGGCGTGTCAGTCGCAACGTGAGGTATTCACCCAGGCCCACCTATAAATACCCCTGAGTCCTAAGCCAGGGGGAGGACACACTCACAAACCACACTTGCATGGAGGCATTTCGTCCTCCAAAACCCCCTCCACATCTTCCTCTAACTTGATCGTCGGAGGGGTCGGGCCGAGCTTCCGACCCGACCTGTGTGCAGGAACGAAGACGAGGTGGCCTCTTCCCGGCGCTGCTGCGGAGCTGCCGACCCGATCTACCGCCCCGAACGACCGATCCCGATCGGGAGACCCCGAGGGAGCTGCGCCCGAGATCCTCGACATTCCGAGCCCCAGAACCGAGCCGCGTCGGCCCCGAGGCCACGGCTTAAAAAGTTACACACCGTAACATTTTGGCGCTAGAAGGAGGGCCCAGCATGTCGAGCGATCATCAGGATGATCGTGCCAGACTCGCCATCGGGGAACCATTCCCGACCGAGGGTACGGGGGAACTCCCCCCTCTCCAAGGATCTCGGGAAGAGCGTCCCGCTACGGCTTCAGAGCGCTACCGGCGGATCTTCAACGATCCGGGCCTATCGCCCCCCGACGGAACCACCGGCGGTCCGCCGCCCGTATCAGCCGAAGCCTTCCACGGCCTCACTCACTAGGTCCAGCTACTCACTGACATGGTGCAAACTATTGTCCCCCTTGTCTCCCGTCCATCTCGGCCCCCGAGCCCCCAACTGTTGTACCAACAGGGGGTCCCTAGTCAAGCTCCCACCCCCCCTCGAGAGCCCCCCGCTTCACCTCGGGTGCCGCTATCTCAGCCCCGAGAGCAGGCGGCGATCTGCCCGGAAGGCCATTCGGAACCAGAGGCACTATCCTCGAACTCTGCAGTATCCCTCCGCGCTCAGTTGCGCCTCGTCAACCAGCGGCTTGACAATGTGCAAAGGGAAATCCGTGCCGGGCCACCAGGGGAGCCCACGGAAGGCCCGCATCAGGGGTCGCCGTTCGTGCCGAAGATACTGGAACACGCCATTCCCCCAGGCTTCCGACTCCCCCCCCTGGACGCTTATGACGGCTCCGCCGACCCGGCCGACCACACGGCGGCCTTCCGCGCGCAGATGTCGTTGTACGGGACCTCCGACGCCTTGATGAGCAGGGCATTCCCCACCACGTTGAGAGGGCCGGCCCTCGCGTGGTACGGAGGCTTGAAGACTGCGACGATCGCCTCATTCGACCAGCTCGCCAAGGACTTCGAGCTCCACTTCATAGCTAGCGCTCGCCCGAAGCCCTCCATGGCGTTCCTCCTCGGGCTTACCCAGAAGGAGGATGAGCCCCTCTCCCTTTACGTAAATCGCTTTGCTACAAGGATCCGGGAACTCCCGGACGCTCACCCTTCACTGTTAATGCAGGCGTTCGTAACAGGCCTGCGTCCCTCCCGACTCTTCTGGTCTCTCGTGGAGCGACCTCCTACCTCGGTCCTCGAGATGCTCCAGCGCGCGAACCAGTTCGTGGAAGTCGAAGCCTGGACGGGGGGGAAACGGCAGGAACACAAGAGGGAAAGACCAGAACCGGCTCAGGGACAGCTCCCTCCCAGACGCAAGCTCCACCAACCCAATCCTCCCCTGCTGAGACCCCTCCCGCTCCCAACGGGTGCATCCCGGACGGAAATTTTTCTCCAGATCAGGGAAAGGGGAATGCTCAAAACCCCTTACCCGATGAACAACCCGCGAGAGCTGGCCGATCGGTCCAAGTACTGCCGCTTCCACCGCCAAAACGGACATGACACTGAAGAATGCCGCGAGCTCTCGCGGCAAATCTACAAACTCCGCCGGGAGGGGCGCCTCGACCCCCACGTTCAGAAAGGCAACATCCCCCCGCCTTGCCCAGACGGTCCGACCGAGCGCCTAATCAACGTCATCACTGGCGGCCCAGCATCCGGAGGGGATAGCATGTCTGGAAGGAAGGCCTACGCCCGCTCGGCCAGGGACGAGGGTCCCCATGGAACCCCTGACCCCCGGGTCGCATTTCCCCCCGAAGACGTCGAACGACTGGAGCACGATGACGCGCTAGTAATAACCGCCAGAATCGCCAATGCCCAGGTAAGAAGAATTATGATTGACACAGGAAGCTCGGCGGATATACTATTCCACGACGCCTTCCAGAAGCTGGGACTTACGAAGCAAGCCCTGAAACCAGTCCGCTCGGACCTCACCGGGTTCACCGGCAACTCGGTTTCGCCATTGGGATCTGTCACACTACCTCTGACGCTGGGGACACCGCCCAAGACTAAAACGGTGATGTCGACCTTTCTGATAGTAGATCTTCCTACAGCGTACAATGCCATCCTCGGCCGACCTTCCCTCAACAAAAGCAGGGCCCTGGTCTCCACTTACCATCAGACAGTGAAATTCCCGACTCACGCGGGAACTGGAGAGGTCTAGGGAAGCCCTCGGGAATCCAGGCGATGCTACCTGACGGCGGTCTCCCTACACAATAGGCCAAAAACCGAAGCACCCCTGGACGATCCCAGAGAATTGAAACGGCCAAATCCACATCCCGAGCCGTCGGCCCCAACCTACGACGTGTCACTGAAAAAGGGACGCCCGGACCGAACCATTAAGGTCGGGACTGACCTACCCCTGGACGAGCGGGAACAACTCGTCGGCCTCTTGCAAGAGAACGCCGACGTCTTTGCTTGGTCGCCATCCGACGCAGCAGGCGTGGACCCAAAGGCAGCCCAACATCACCTCAACATATCGCCTGATGCCCGCCCGGTGAAACAAAGGCCGCGACCCCAGGCCCCGGACAGGCAACAAGCCATCCGTGAAGAGGTAGAACGGCTCCTAGCGGCCGGCTTTATAGAAGAGGTCAAGTACCCACAGTGGCTATCCAATGTAGTTCTGGTAAAAAAGCATAATGGGAGCTGGCGAATGTGTGTTGACTACACCAGTCTTAATCAGGCATGCCCAAAAGACTGCTACCCCCTTCCAAGGATTGATCAGCTCGTGGATGCAACCGCAGGGCACGCCCGACTCTCATTCATGGACGCCTTCTCCGGATATAATCAGATCCGAATGGCGCCTGAGGATCAGAGACACACAGCCTTCATCACCAACCTCAGGGCATACTTTTACAAAGTGATGCCGTTCGGGCTAAAGAACGCGGGCGCAACTTATCAGAGGACCATCAACAAGATATTCGCCCAACAAATAGGGCGAAACCTAGAGGTCTATGTGGACGACATGATTGTAAAAAGCCGGGTCTCGCGAGATCACCTAACGGACCTATCAGAAACATTCGCCACACTCCGAAACTGCGGCCTTTGGCTCAACCCTGCAAAGTGCGCCTTCGGCGTTAGTACAGGAAAGTTCCTCGGATTCATTGTACATGAAAGAGGGATCGACGTCAACCCGGAAAAGGTCCAGGCGATCCTCGACATGCAGGCCCCTTGGACGATCAAAGACCTACAGCGACTAAACGGACGGCTGGCCGCCCTATCCCGATTCTTGTCCCGGTCGGGTGATCGCTGCCTCGCCTTCTTCCGTGCAATAAGAGACCCGAAGAATTTCCAATGGACGCCCCAGTGTGGGGAAGCTTTCCGACAGGTCCAGCAACATTTAGCCAACCTTCTGCGCCTCACTTCAGTCACTACTGGAGAAGAGCTCGACGTTTACCTAGCTGCCTCACAGCACGTAGTCAGCTCGGTCCTCATCAAGACAGCCGGCCAACAGCTCCCTGTCTACTACACCAGTCATGTCCTGAGCGGGCCCGAGGAGTGATATCCTCCAATCGAGAAGCTCGCCCTCGCGCTCGTGCTGGCGGCCCGAAAGTTACGCCCCTACTTCCAAGCTCCTCCGATCAAGGTAATCACCGACCAACCTCTCAGTCAAGTACTGTCCAAATTCGATGTCGCAGGGCGACTCCTCAAGTGGTCGGTCGAGCTCGGAGAGTTCGACATCCACTACACGCCCAGGACCGCCATCAAAGCACAAGCACTGGCCGACTTCATCTCAGAGCTCGCCCATCCCGAAGGGTGGCCCTCCAGTGAACTAGGCGGAACGTGGGTCCTACAGGTGGACGGCTCGTCCGCTTCAACTGGGGCAGGCGCAGGACTGGTGCTGTCGGCCCCCGATGGGCAGACGTTCGAGCGTTCCCTCCGCTTCGGGTTCCATGCCACCAACAATGAAGCCGAGTACGAGGCACTCCTGGCGGGGCTCAGACTATCCCGCGAGATGCAGGTCGACGCCATCAAAGTCCTCACCGATTCGCAACTGGTGACCGAGCAACTTAACGGCGGATATGTGGCCAGAGAACCCACCATGGCAAAGTACGTAGCGGAGGTAAAAAACTTAGCCTCCTGTTTCGCACACTTCACGATATCCAGGGTGCCAAGACATCAGAACGACCGTGCCGATGAGCTGGCCAAGCTAGCCTCGAAGCGACCTCCGGGCACCACCCACGGTATCGAGGAGCTTCCCTCCCCCTCTATCCCGATCGCGTGTGTTTCGGTGGCCGACTCCCGAGCCACCTGGGTAGGGGACATGCTGCGCTACAAACACGACGGGACCCTCCCCACCGACGAAGCCGCAGCTCGACGTATTCGCCGAAATCATGCATGGTACTCCGAAGCGAACGGGCGGCTGTACAAGCGGTCTTTCTCCCACCCTCTTCTGCGGTGCCTCGAGCCAGAAGAGGCGGCGACTGTCTTGGCCGAGGTCCACGAAGGGATTTGTGGAGAGCACATCGCCGGCCGAACCCTGGCCTGCAAAATTCTCCGCTAAGGCTATTACTGGCCCACCATGGTCCAGGACGCGAAGGCCTACGTACGGAAGTGCGGCCCGTGCCAAAGGCACGCCTGGACCCCCCAACTGTCGGCGGTGCCGCTCTCCCCCATCACCTGCGCGTGGCCGTTCGCGCAATGGGGGCTGGATCTCCTCGGCCCCTTCCCCCCAGCCTCAGGGCAGAGAAGGTACATTGTGGTCGCAATAGACTACTTCACCCGATGGCCGGAAGCTGAACCCCTGGCGGCGATCACCGAGCAGCAGATCAAGAAGTTCATATGGAAAAACATCGTGACTCGGTTCGGCCTCCCCAGGACCATCGTCACGGACAACGGGACCCAATTCGCCGGCAAAAGGATTCAAGAATTCTGCGCTAGCTATGGAATCCGGTTAAAACACAGCTCGGTAGCCTACCCCCAAACGAATGGGCTGGCCGAGGTAACAAACCGATCTATCCTGGACGGGCTCAAAAGAATGGTATCAGCTTCCCGAACGGCCTAGGTCGAGGAGTTACCCAGCATCTTGTGGTCCTTACGGACCACCCCCAAAACAGCCACCGGGGAATCACCCTACAGCCTCTCGTATGGGACCGAGGCCGTCCTACCCCCCGAGGTAGTATTCCCTACCCCTCGAGTAGAAGAGTACCTCGAGACCACATCGGACCAGGGGCTGCGCGCCGGCTTGGACCTGATCGAAGAGCGGCGCGCCGGCGCACACCTGAGGGATCTTTCTTATAAAAGAGCAGTTGCCCGGGTGTACAACCGCAGGGTACGACCTCGGCCTATTAAAATGAACGACTTAGTCCTACGAAGGGCCGAAGTCAGCAACCCGACCAGGGCCGGGGGGAAGCTGGCCCCCAACTAGGAAGGACCTTATCGGATCATCGAGGTAGTCCGACCAGGCACATTCAGGCTCACGACAATGGACGGGTCCCGCTTGCCAAGAACATGGAACGTCCGGAACCTTAAGAGATTTTTTGTTTAGAACAATGGGGAGATCGCGCCGCCAAGCGAAGGGCCTCTTTGGCCGGACAGTACACGAATGGTAGAAAGCTTCCTTTATTTCAAAAATGGAGAAATACAAGACTCGGCACCCAGAGGAAGCACAAAGGCTCGGCGCACATAAGTCCGCAGCCCGTCCTCACTGCCGGGGGACCTCCAAGCGGTCGTCGAAGGGAACCTCCTCAGGCATGTCCACACCTCGGTCTTCGGGGTGAGAGTTGAAGGGGTCCTCATCCACCACGAGACCAGGATGGCGAGCACGGAAGCGCGACGTAGCGATTCGATACCCATATTCGAAGGATACCCGCCCCGTCCGCGTCAGCCCGAGTTCGAACCCTACCGACTTCTTGTACGCCTCGATAAGCGCCTTGTCCTTCAGGGGTCGAAGCAGGGTCTCCTCCGCCAACGCCTCCGAGGCCTTTTTCACCTCGGCATTTGCGCCCTCCAGCTTCTTGCTAAGGGCACTCGCCTCGGCCTTCACCAGACGGAGCTCGGTCCGTTCTATCCGAATCAGTTTTTGAAGCTCCCCGTTGGCCTCCGTCATGGCGTCGTTGGCCTCTTTGGAGGCCTTAAGCTCCGACTGGAGATGGACGACTTCTGCCTCAAAGCCCGAGGCACGCTCCTCAGCAGCCGCCACAACCTCAGGCCCGTTTTTTGCCTGAATCTCCGCCATCTGGTGGCCGAGCTCAGCGTTACGACTAACGAGGCCCCCGACGGTTCGGCCGGCATCCCGCACCCTGTCCATCAGGGCCGTCGCATAATGAAGACCCTGCAGAAGGAGAAAAGTGTCAAGGAAGTCGGCACCGAGCAGCCAAACCCCAAGAGAAAGATATACTTACCCAGACCAGCGACTGAGCAGACTTGTTGAGGAGCGTTTCCGAGGGCAGGGTGTACAAATCCCGAGCCAGGTCGGGATGGAGCGCCCCTCGGAGGAACGCCGCAGAGGGATCCCCTCCGGCCCACACCCTATCCCCCCGGAAAAGACCCTCCCAGCGGGCGACCAGGGGCTCGCGAGGCTCGCCACGCGGGATCTCGCCGACCAGCCGCGCCAGGAACGGCTCCCCATCCCCAGCCGGGAGCCGGCACAAGCCATGCACGGAGACGGGGTGGGGCCCCTTCCCCGCCACGCGCCGATTTGGCCCGACCCCGCCCGGACGGGAGCTCGTTCCCGGCCCCTTCGACGCGCATACCTTCGCCTTCTTTGAAGGGCGCCCGTCCCCGACCTCCAAGGGGGCACCCTCCGTACCGGGTTGTGGTTCGGTCACCAGCGCCGAAGGAGGGGGTGACGATTCGGCTGCCAAAGCCGGTTGTGGAGGTTGTGATTCGGTCGCCGGAACGGGGGGAGGAGGCCGCAAGGCGGTCTCTGGAGTCGGGGAAGGAGGCTGCGACGCCGGATTCTCCAGGAGCGTCCAAAGGTTCACCATTTCTACAGAAAATGGAAAACATCAGTGTCCGAAACCAGCCACACAAAGACCCGACACAACTGTCACTCACATACCCTGAGGCACCGGGCTAAGGCCCGCCGCGACCAACCACTGCTCGGTCATGGTCCGGATGGCCTGCGACCTAGGGAGAATCTCTCTGAGCCTCTCCCGAGCTTGGCGATCCACTTCACCCAAACAAGGGGGGGTGTTGTCAATCACCCTCGCAGACCACCGAACCCCGAAGCCCCAGTCCCGTGTACGGCTGACATAAAAAAACCTCCCCTTCCATCCCTTGTTATTGGAAGGGGCACCCCCAACGCGAAATCCACTCCAAGCCGTTAAGAAGTAACCCCCCGAGCCTTTGCAAAAGCGGTAACAGGAAAGAAAGAGGCTAAGGGTGGGGGTGATATGGGCATAATGGCACTCCCCCAGGAATACCACTAGGTAACGCCAGGAGTTCGGCGTTACCTGAGACGGAGAAACCAGCCAGAAGGACAAACAAGATACAATGAAGGGATGGAGGGGGAAACGCAAACCCGCCTCCAGAGCATCAAGGGACAAAGCGAAACCCTTCGGGATCGGGTCATACGCCCGCTGCCCTGGCTCAGGTACACTGAGGGCATGATCTCCCGGGATGCAATAACGTTCGCGGAGTCCCCCCAGCGAGGGTTCACTCACAGTCGAGTCAATATCGTGCGGCCACATCAAAGCCTCAAGCGACCGCGCCACCTCCTCGTCAGGGGACTCGTCGAGGGTCGAAGGAGGACCGCCCCCTCCAGCCCCAAGCACGGAAGAAGAAGAGGGAGAGGAAGACGGGGAGGAAAGTGAAGAAGGAGAGGACGGCATCTCGACTGACCTCGAGAAGAAGACAAAAACCGGGAAGAAGCTCGGGGACACAACGGCGGGGCTCGAAGGAGGAAGCGCAGCAGCAAGGGAGTGGAGGAAAGGATAGGCGCCCAAACGATTAAAGAAGACACCCCCCCCCAGAGTCAATGCCTCATCGTTTCCCGAGAATGGGCGGCAGCGCACTCGCGCAAAGGCGCGGCCGTTACGTCACATCGAAGAGCGCCCAAAGGCGCCCCGAATTAAAGGAATGGCCTGACGTGGCGCCACCCGGAGGACGAGGTGCCACCCAAGGACCTCCTCGACCTCAACGCCCGGAAACGTGCAGAGAAAGTAACCCCCGTCCATGAGGCAACAGTCAACACGGCAGCTTTTAAGAGCCGCCACGTCCGCTCCTCGGCCCCTCGGCTTTACGCCACCCAAGACATGCTCGGCCGCTCCTCGGCCCCTCGGCTTTACGCCACCCAAGACATGCTCGGCCGCTCCTCGGCCCTTCGGCTTTACGCCACCCAAGACATACTCGGCCGCTCCTCGACCCTTCGGCTTTACGCCACCCAAGACATGCTCGGCCGCTCCTCGGCCCCTCGGCTTTACGCCACCCAAGACATGCTCGGCCGCTCCTCGGCCCCTTGGCTTTACGCCACCCAAGACATGCTCGGCCGTGCCTCGGTCCCTCGGCTTTACGCCACCCAAGACATGCTCGGCCGCTCCTCGGCCCTTCGGCTTTACGCCACCCAAGACATGCTCGGCCGCGCCTCGGCCCCTCGGCTTTACGCCACCCAAGACATGCTCGGCCGCTCCTCGGCCCTTCGGCTTTACGCCACCCAAGACATGCTCGGCCGCGCCTCAGCCCCTCGGCTTTACGCCACCCAAGACATGCTCGGCCGCTCCTCGGCCCATCGGCTTTACGCCACCCAAGACATGCTCGGTCGCGCCTCGGCCCCTCGGCTTCACGCCACCCAAGACATGCTCGACCGCGCCTCGGTCCTTCGGCTTTACGCCCCCCAAGACGTTCTTGGCCGCTCCTCGGCCCTTCGGCTTTCCGCCTCCCGACACACGCTTGGCCCCTTCTCGGTCCCTAGGCTTTGCGCCGCACGGGAGGCCATCCCCCTTCCGCACCCCTAGGGTCTGTGACTCCGCAGCCGACCAAATCTAAAACGAAAGCCATGCCTCGGACTCTCGCTACGACTGCCGACGCATAGCTTCTTTCCGGGGGGAAATATGATGAGGGCAATAATGGCGACAGGATGTGAATGACGTCAGCCACCCTGTACCAATGCCTCACGCCCTGGTCAACGAAGCCCTGGGACGCCGACCCAGGCGCATTAACGCCCGGACTGGCCCCCGTCCGTCACAAACAACGCCACCACCCCTCGGCCAACGAGCCCGGCTCTGCGCCTTTTGGGCTCGGTCAAGGGTACGGAACACGCCCACCGAGACGCACCATACTCTGCTGCAGCTCGGCCTCCCACGCAGCCCCAATGGGCGTGTCAGTCGCAACGTGAGGTATTCACCCAGGCCCACCTATAAATACCCCTGAGTCCTAAGCCAGGGGGAGGACACACTCACAAACCACACTTGCATGGAGGCATTTCGTCCTCCAAAACCCCCTCCACATCTTCCTCTAACTTGATCGTCGGAGGGGTCGGGCCGAGCTTCCGACCCGACCTGTGTGCAGGAACGAAGACGAGGTGGCCTCTTCCCGGCGCTGCTGCGGAGCTGCCGACCCGATCTACCGCCCCGAACGACCGATCCCAACCGGGAGACCCCGAGGGAGCTGCGCCCGAGATCCTCGACATTCCGAGCCCCAGAACCGAGCCGCGTCGGCCCTGAGGCCACGACTAAAAAAGTTACACACCGTAACAACTGGTAACCAATATAAGCAAAAGTGCTCAAACCATCTTTGACTATTAAGGACTGAAAATTAATTCCATGTGTTTGAGTTGAAACATCTGTTATTGTGCTAATAAACATAATATGCTTTGTTCTTTTGTTTCATCACGTATGGAAGCTTCTGATTTCTCTCATCCTATTTGAGCTTGCTTTCCTATTTACATGTTTATTCTCTTTTATGCATACTCCTCAAATAATGACATTTACAATATAATCAAAACACACTCAATTGCATAGAATCTCCAAACTTGATTCCAGAGAAGACACTAGGTTTAGTGGACACCAAACTCCTTAGGAATGATGAGGATTAAATAATCTGATTCAAATAGGTCCAATTCTAACCCTACATACTATGATCTACATGTACCTGACAAAATGAAAGCAAATGAGAAACTTAAAAGGCTTCAGCGAAGAAAAGAAAATTGATTACTTTGGTAAATCAAGAAGTTCGTTAGCATCCATGGGAACGGTCTTCGTCATCATAGCAACCGCCCAATCGCCCAAGGGGGCCAAGAAGCCAAATAAAACCCTTCTCTTCGCGGCCTAAGCAACAGGAAGAAGAAAGGTTGTCGATAGCGAACGCGACAATATATTTCCTTTTTTCGTTTTCATCCCCCTCGATCTCGAATCGGACGGACGAGTTCTCACTTCGCGATCCAGATGTCTGCGGCGGCTATCGCCTGCAGTAGAGGCGCCGCCACGTTCGGGTTTCGTTGCTGGTCGCTGATGCGGCTGCCGGCGGCGCAAGTCGGGTACCCTCGGTCCAATTTATCGCTGCTGCAGCGCTTCACTTCGGACGAGAGCAACGGGAGTAGGGCTTGCCTTATCGACACGCTCGCTCTGGTACTGCGCTACCTTATCGGTGTTCGACTGATGGGAGGGGGTCTTGGTTGCGCTACAGGTGTTTGTGTTTTTGCTTGTGTAGGTCAAGAAGTTGGAGAAGGAAGGGGTCCCGTCGAAGCAAGCGGAGGCCATAACGAAGGTTTTGAACGAGATCGCCCACTCCCTTGGGTCCAAGCCCGAGATACAGAGGGTTTGATCTCTTTTTATGTTTCTTGAGACCTTTTTCATATCAGTTTAAGTAATTGAATGCTCACTATATATTAGTTATTTCTATTGTGAATTGACAAACTGAGCATGAGTTTTCGGTACATCCACTGTGAGAATAGTTTAAAATGAGTCTAGAAACTTCAATCTATGTTTAAGTTATTGATTTAGTTTGGATAGATTTGATCACAAGTCTGTGTGGTAGCATCAACAAGCATCTTTTTTGTTAGTATAGCTAATATTGCATGCACAAGTGTTTCTAGCTATGTTTTTGTTATGCTGCAATTTTATGAAGTGACGCATAATGCATGAAAATTTATGGCAGACTTCCAGAACTGATACTTTTCTAGCTTGAAAAAATTGAACAATTAGTGTGTATTTTTTCCACTGCCATTTCCACCAATGTCAGTAGCTTTGCTACTACCGATATTTGTTAAGAAGTTGTTTTACTAAACACTTATTTGATCAGATAATCACTTCGAAGTTAACAGACCTTTTATGATTAGACATATCGCAAGCATTTGCAATCATTTCCATAAATATTCTTCCCAAAGGAACGTTTCAGAAATTTTTGATGAAGACACCCTAAAGTACTTGTGAACATGTTGAACTTTATCATGCCATATTTGAAATTAGCAGTTTCAACAAGCTTGGACATCAAAGCATGGAATTAATATCATTCAGTAAAGGTACATCTCAATTGGATTGTGAACATGTTAGTCAGTCTTGTGATGTATCAACTGATAGCTGATTTATCTATTATAATACTACATGAGGGTAACAAGTTTGTCGATTTACAGTTCATTAGGCACTCTGTTCAGATTCTACTCTATATACTCTTTTTTTTTTAAACTTATGTCATATGATTGCAGGATCAACACTATCCAATGCTGCAACGAGAGACTGAAGAAAATCTTCGAGTTGATATCAAGAAAATGCGTAGTGAACTTAGGTCTGGTTTGCATTGAAGTATATAACAGATTAGTAAGCCAATTATATCCAGATTAATACTTCTTTCTTTAATTTAAACTCACTGTCTTAAACAGATATGAAATCGACAAGGTTATTGCTGGGCAGCGCTTGGATCTAATCCTCAAGAGACGGTAAGGGATGTTAATGTCTATTTGATAATGGAATATGTGGTGATATCTCAGGCTGAATTATTGTCCATATTTGTTACAGAAAATACACCTTTTTAATTTAACAACTAGGTTAACCATGCTAGTTCAGATGAAGAGTTCATGTTGTAGGTAACAAAAAACAAGAGTTCATGTTGATTTGAATTCTGATTTATCATCAAGACGTTCTGGTCTGAGTGTTGCTAGATCACTGTGCTAATGTTGATCCAATGTTTCATTTGACTTTGTTCATTTTTTATCACCTTTGTTATGCCTGGAGCAAACAAATAGGACTACCATCAGTAGCATCGATCAATGATTATGTATGTGCTTATTGCAAGTAGCTTTTCATTTTTAATGTGCTGTACCGGATGAATGTAGTAGCTTTAATTTTAACTTCTTTTTTCTAATTGTTTAGGCGCATACGTCACAAGTTACGTGACAAGTTAGCCAAACAAAATGCAGAAACCACAAAACTTATTACCAAAATCGAGAAGGTAAGTTTCCTAGATTAAGGAAAAAAAAAATTACTGATAATTCTGTCCGTAGTTTTTGGTTTAGTATGTCTAAATTTGGTTTATCTTTGTAAATTTTCCAGGAAATCCTTGCATTAAGGGCACAGCTAGACGCAGCAAAATATGATGCCACAAAGTTCTGCATCGTTACTGTTGTTTCTATATGTGCTGTTGCTTGTCAGATTGCGGCTCTCACGTTCAGTCCCTCGCGTGTAGAAGCGGCTGAGGAGATCCCCAAGGACAAATGATTGATTTACCAATTCTAACCCTACATACTATGATCTACATGTACCTGACAAAATGAAAGCAAATGAGAAACTTAAAAGGCTTCAGCGAAGAAAAGAAAATTGATTACTTTGGTAAATCAATAAAAATCTGCTACGGGAACGGGTGGAGAAAGTTCGTTAGCATCCATGGGAACGGTCTTCGTCATCATAGCAACCGCCCAACCGCCCAAGGGGGCCAAGAAGCCAAATAAAACCCTTCTCTTCGCGGCCTAAGCAACAGGAAGAAGAAAGGTTGTCGATAGCGAACGCGACAATATATTTCCTTTTTTCGTTTTCATCCCCCTCGATCTCGAATCGGACGGACGAGTTCTCACTTCGCGATCCAGATGTCTGCGGCGGCTATCGCCTGCAGTAGAGGCGCCGCCGCGTTCGGGTTTCGTTGCTGGTCGCTGATGCGGCTGCTGGCGGCGCAAGTCGGGTGCCCTCGGTCCAATTTATCGCTGCTGCAGCGCTTCACTTCGGACGAGAGCAACGGGAGTAGGGCTTGCCTTATCGACACGCTCGCTCTGGTACTGCGCTACCTTATCAGTGTTCGATTGATGGGACAACTACCTTAGGGCTTCCCCCAACCTGCAGTTTGCTGTGGTGAGAGGTTGACAGCCTCGTGCGCCATCATAAGTACACACCCTGGAAAGGCAGGCGAAGGCAAGTGAAGCCCATCGACTCCGACAGCTCATTAGGTGAGAAGGAAGGAGATATAATACTCCATTGGGACAGAGAGACGCCCCTATTCTTTCTTCTCTGGTCCCATTAAAGTCAGCAGCGCCACTTCCATCATGGGGCGTCTGAACCCAGGCAAGCTTCATGGGGCCTGATGAGGGAAATAATGGCAACAAGATTGACTGACGTCACATGTCCCATCACGTCTCAGCACCTGATCAAACTGGTCAACACATTGATCGAGGCACCATTAATACCAATCTATCCCCTGTCAAAAGTCAAGTCTAACACGCTGACCGAGGCACATTAATGTCGACCTGCCCCCTGCAAGTGGGTAGCTTAGGAAGCAGATTGCTTCCCTATAAATACCCTCTCGCTCATTAGAAGAAAAAGGGACGGACAGAGAAACACTCCCTCTTCAACCACCCTCTAGTTCATGGGGGACTCGGAAGACATTTGAGAACACTTCTGCTTCTCTTCCTCCAAAACCCTCTCCACATCATCGCTAACTTGATCGTCGGAGGGGTCGGGCCGAGCCTCCGACCCGACCTGTGTGCAGGAACGAAGGCGAGGTGGCCTCTTCTCGGTGCTGCTGCGGAGTTGCCGACCCGATCTACCGCCCCGAACCACAGTGCTCGGCCTCCAGGAAACCCCGAGGGACGTCTCCCGAGATCCTCGACATCCGGACCCTAGAACCGAGCCGCGTCGGCCCCGAGGCCACGGCTTAAAAAGTTACCTACCGTAACATTTTGGCGCTAGAAGGAGGGCCCGGAATGACAGTACGTTAGCCTTCTCTTGGGTTGCTCCACTGCAGCCGACCTGCACCAGCAGCAGCGACTTCTAGGGCTCCACCGCGACCAGCCCGCGCGCCTCGGCTTCTCGGCCCCACGCGCGCGGCCAGACCGCGCGCCTCGGCCCCTCGGCCCCACCCGCCTGGACCCCTCAGTCCCACGCGAACAGCCCGCCCGCGTCGGCCCCACGCACGCGAACAGCTCGCCCGCGTCGGCAATCCGCACGCGAACAACCCGCCCGCGTCGGCACCACGCGCGCGAACAGCCCACCCACGTCGGCACCCCACGCGCGAACAGCCCGCCCGCGTCGGCGCCCCGCGCACGAACAGCCAGCGCAGCTTGCTGCCTCGGCCCCTCAGCACCGTGCGCAGCCAACGCTGCCTCGACCCCTCGGTCGCACGCGCGCGGCGAGCCCGACCGCGTCTGTCACGCCCCTCCAAAATATCGACAATATTTAAAATTTTCATCACAACAAACCCAGGATCCAAACACACATTTGAGGTCACTAAGAAAACATTCAGATCAAAATTTCACCTCTATAGTCTATAAATTCATAACCCTGTGCAATTCATAAACATATCACACATCACTCGATAATTCATACAATCTGAACTCGACTCATCAAAATAATAACCACAACATAAATTCACAAGTGGGGAAGTCTATACAGTCACCAAACCAACGATTACCATAAGATCATATCATTACATGAATTTAACTTAACATTCCAAAATCCTATACATGAGGGATCCTTTATCTTACACAAAATCCACAGGTTTAGATTCATCGTCACATTTCATAAGATGCAGAGTATCTTATACAACAAATACACATATGCTAACAAAGATCTGCCCAAAATCTTCTAAACTTTCCACCGCCTCAGCCCAATCTTAACATTTAAGCAAGCAATACGCTATCCTGAAAAATTTATCAACAAACGGGGTGAGCATAAAGAGCTCAGCAAGTGACTAACATATCCATATCAAAATAGTACAATTTCCAAAGAGATACAGTTTCAAAATACAAGGCAGAATATACGATTTCGTAGACATAATATCATTAAGAGCAGAAACACAATGGTCCTTTCAATCTTACATATTTGGTTCCTGACAGATGGGGCATAGAGTAATTGGAGCATATCAGTAACAAAGGAAACATATCGGAGCTTATCAATGGCATATAAAATGTTCCGAAGCATATCAACGGCATGTGAAACATTTCGAAGCAAAATAATCAGTGAATGAAGCATTTCAGAGCATATCCAAAAACAAATATCGTACAGAAGCTCAAACGTCGTCCTTGACGTTGCAATCATATCATTCTTATCCAGAGCATGAACAGAAACAACTCACCAAAACTCTGGATGTCATATCAAACATATAGAAGGTGTAGTGGGATCTCAGTCAGAATGTGATTCATCCATTTCTGAATGACCACCTGACAAAAGTCTCCTACGTTTGGGAGCTCCATCCACCCACGTCTAGGTGAAGTCAGAGGGGGCCGACAGAGCATCGCAGGCTCTAAGCACATACCCTTTACCATTTCTGGCAAAGGTCCAGAATATCCCACAGAGCGGGACCCCACATAGCAGGTAATAAGCGCATACCCTTTACCATTTCTGGCAAAGGTCCAGACAATCCCACACACCAGAGTACAAGAGGGCAGTTTTAACAATAAGTAGTGTTAATGTAAACACCTTTTTCTTAGCCGTGACCCGGGGGGGGCGTCTCGGCTCGTTCGGGGGTCCGAATGGCGGGAATCTCCCTGGGGCGTTGCTCGGCTCCACTAAGGAGGTCGGGTGCGGCCTCGGACTCGGGGCGTCGCTGCGACTCCTCCCGGGCGGGGACTTCTCGCCTGCACGTCCGGACGGGGGGCCCGGGCTTTGTACCTGCATAAAGGTCGGGTCGGGGTGCTCGACCCGACCCCTCCGACGATCACTGTTAGAGAATGATGTGGGGGCCTTTTTTGGTGCAGGGAGAGTTTCTCTTTTCTTTCTCCCCCCTTCCCCTTTCGCTCGGGGACGTTTATAGGGGGGGCTCGGCCTTACCGGGCGTGCCATCGCGTCGGTCGGGGCCGTACCTCTGATGGCGTCCGACATCGTCGAGGATGTTGCGTGTGGGAGCGGGGATCGCAGGGTATGGGCAAGCTTCAACCGTTACCTGCTTCTGTCCCGTCCGACTGTGCTGGGTCAACCGAGGGGCTGTGGGCTCAGTGAGGCTGACGTCCGGACGCGGGTCGTCACCCTCGTTGCTTCCCCTTGGGCGCCGCGCTTGTCCACGTGCGGGGGATGTTGCCGGGAGTGGGGTCTGCCATTTTTTGTCATATCATATTCCCCCCCCAAAGGAAGCCATGGCTCGGCATCGGATGGAGGGGATTCGAGGCGTGGCTTTGATCGGTAGGCGGTGGTTCTCTTCGCAGTTCATGATTGAGACATATGTCCGGGGCGGAAAATCCGCGCTGCGGAGGCGCTTTGGGTGACGTGCGGCCGAGGAACACGTCTCGGGCGGGCTGGCCGCGCCGAGGAGGTGGTCTCGGGGACATGCGGCCGAGGAGCACGTCTCGGGCGGGCTGGCCGCGCCGAGGAGGTGGTCTCGGGGTCATGCGGCCGAGGAGCACGTCTCGGGCGGGCTGGCCGCGGCCGAGGAGCACGTCTCGGGCGGGCTGGCCGCGCCGAGGAGGTGGTCTCGGGGTCATGCGGCCGAGGAGCACGTCTTGGGCGGGCTGGCCGCGGCCGAGGAGCACGTCTCGGGCGGGCTGGCCACGCCGAGGAGGTGGTCTCGGGGTCATGCGGCCGAGGAACACGTCTCGGGCGGGCTGGCCGCGCCGAGGAGGTGGTCTCGGGGTCATGCGGCCGAGGAGCACGTCTCGGGCGGGCTGGCCGCGCCGAGGAGGTGGTCTCAGGGACATGCGGCTGAGGAGCACGTCTCGGGCGGGCTGGCCGCGCCGAGGAGGTGGTCTCGGGGTCATGCGGCCGAGGAGCACGTCTCGGGCGGGCTGGCCGCGGCCGAGGAGGTGGTCTCGGGGACATGCGGCCGAGGAGCACATCTCGGGCGGGCTGGCCGCGCCGAGGAGGTGGTCTCGGGGTCGTTCCATCGTTCGCATACAAGCCCATGTATGAGTACCAAATTCTTCGAGCTAGCAATTCCCCTCACCTCTGTGAGCTTTGCACAACTCTTTTGGTCGTTGAGCAACTCATTCCACTTTGCATGGTCTCATCCTTTACCAAGCGCCTCGCTTGCCTTGAGCACCATCAAGTATAGTTGTCAACGTTGAGCCGTAGCTCAAACACAGCCATCCCAACCTTTGTGCGCTTCACATTCTTCCAAGCTTGTCTGTTCTCGTGGTGCCTCTTGCGCGAAGGGTTGGCCATTCCTCTGAATGCCAATCTCAGATGCCCGCTCCTCTGAGCGACTCCTTTTCCCTACATCTCCATGCCTGTTTTCCCCCAAACGATCGCGCGTGTGCTGACTGCCCTCAACGCAGTCCCGCTAGGTCCCCCACGTTTGCATGCTAAGTGTTTCTATGAGTGCTTGTCCCGCTCTGATACCATCTGTCACGGACTTAGCTGGTTTTGCCTAAGTCGTGCGGCACCCTTGCGTGTCCGTCCGCAAAGGTCAGCCTCCCCGAAGCCTCCCATGGTCCCTTAGGTCCCACAAAAGAGAGAACAGGACAGAGAAAAGGCCTCACTCGGGATCCACAAGCAAACATCTCCGAAAAACACTTTATAGACAATGCAAATTACAAACAGACCGTACAAGCTCTGAACAGTTGCACACAAAGGGTAAAATGGTCCATTACAGACCGAAAAGCTCTCGCGCGTGTCCACATGACACAACCTTTATTTACAAGCCTAAAGAGGCCACAAACTTAACTCAAATGGGACTTTGAACCCTTCGGCCGCCCCTTTACATTCTGTACAAGGCATGAACATGCCAAAAGACACGGACACACATAAGCATTACATCCAACATCTTGTTTAGAAGTTTGTCCGTGACACCATGGAACAACATGATCCTACTCTTGCCTCTGCAAGAGTTCATGTCCTTGACCTCTGTCTAGGGAAAGCACTATGCCTCTGCTCCATGTTCCAACTTCTCTGCTGGCTCCCTTCATGCGGCTTGGGTACTTCACCAAGTTACACCCAAGTTGCTCCGCTCCTCGTTTTTGCATTGAGTCGATGGTGGCCCACGCGCCCACCATTCCACGGGTCAGCCCTCCCTTGAGTCCGATCTCCATATCGACTCTAATTGTGACTTCATTTAAGTTGCTTCAGGTCGCTCCCCCACTTGATCTCGCAATGCATCCACCAATGCATTCTCTCGAGCGAGATCATGCAACGACTCCTCGCCGCTTGCTCAGTCCATCGAGCTTCGTGGAGTTGTTGTTTGTTGAGACACTCCTCTTCAACATGTGAGGTCCATCTCCCATGATTCTCCCTCTGGAGAGCCGAGACTTATCCCTCCTGGATAACTGTCCCGTTGGAGCAACATCTCTCTTCGTTTTGGAGACCACCATCCCCTTGGACTACTCCGATCTACTGAACAAAGTGTGCATTGTTCTGCCTCTTGCAAACGTACTTGCTAGATTGCGCCTCCACATCAATACAGCCACCGCTGCACCCCTCAAGGCCTAGCAACATGCTGAACTCGTTGCACACTTCAGCCTCCTACGGACGTATCCTTCGCATGCCGAAGAGAAAGTTTTAATGCTCCATTGGCACCGAGTCTCGGCCGCCTTGGGATGGCCACGAACATTCCATCGTCCGCATACAAGCCCATGCATGAGTACCGAATTCTTCGAGTTGGCAATTCCCCTCACCTCTGTGTGCTTTGCACAACTCTTTAGGTCGCTGAGCAACTCATTCCACTTTGCATGGTCTCGTCCTTTGCCAAGCGCCTCGCTTGCCTTGAGCACCATCAAGTAAAGTTGTCAACGTTGAGCCGTAGCTCAAACTCAGCCATCCCAACCTTTGTGCGCTCCGCATTCTTCCAAGCTTGCCTATTCTCTTGGTGCCTCTTGCGCGAAGGGTTGGCCATTCCTCTGAATGCCAATGTTAGATGCCCGCTCCTCTGAGCGACTCTTTTCCCTACATCTCCATGCTCATTTTTCCTCAAACGGTCGTGCGTTGCTGACTGCCCTCAACGCAGCCCCGCTAGGTCCCCCACATTTGCATGTCAAGTGTTTCTATGAGTGCTTGTCCCGCTCTGATACCATCTGTCACGGACTTAGCTGGTTTTGCCTAAGTCGTGCGGCACCCTTGCGTGTCCATCCGCAAATGTCAGCCTCCCCGAAGCCTCCCATGGTCCCTCAAGTCCCACAAAAGAGAGAACAGGACAGAGAAAAGGCCTCACTCGGGATCCACAAGAAAACATCTCCGAAAAATACTTTATAGACAATGCAAATTACAAACAGACTTTACAAGCTCTGAACAGTTGCATAACAAAGGGTAAAATGGTCCATTACAGACCGAAAAGCTCTCGCGCGTGTCCACATGACACATCCTTTATTTACAAGCCTAAAGAGGCCACTAACTTAACTCAAATGGGACTTTGAAGCCTTCGGCCGCCCCTTTACATTCTGTACAAGACATGAACATGCCAAAAGACACGGACACACATAAGCATTACATCCAACATCTTGTTTAGAAGTTTGTCCGTGACAGCACGTCGTGCTACTCGGCCGCATGGCCCTCGCGAACACGCCTGCGCGGCCTGCCCGCCTGCGTCGTGCTCCTCAGCTCTTCGGCTTTACGCCACCCGAGATCACACCTGCGCGGGCCCAGCCCGCCTGCGCCGTGTTCCTTGGCCCCATGTTCCCAAGACAGACCTGCGCGGCCTGCCCACCTACGTCGTGTTCCTTGGCCCCATGTTCCCGAGACACACTGGCACGGTCGGCCCTTCTGCGCCGAACCCCTCGGCCACACTCTCCCGAGCTCCCTTAGATTGGCCTGCCCCTATGAGCGGTGTCACTCGGCCGCAGCCTGCCTGCGCCGGGCTTCTCGGCCCTTCATCGTCGAGTTCACCTCTGTGCGGCCAACCCGCCTGCGTTGTGCTCCTCGGCTCTCGGCTTTACGCCAACCGAGACCACGCCTGTGCGGCCAGCCCGCCTACGTTGTGTTCCTCGGCTCTTCGGCTTTACGCCACCCGAGACCACACATGCGCGGCCAGCCTGCCTGCGTCGTGCTCCTCGGCTCTTCGGCTTTACGCCACCCAAGACATACTTGGCCGCCCCATGTCTTGGCCGCCCCTCGGCTCTTCGACTTTACGCCCCCCAAGACATACTTGGCCGCTCCTCGGCTCTTCGGCTTTACGCCACCCAAGACATACTTGGCCGCTCCTCGGCTCTACGCCACCCAGGACACGCCTACGCGGCTAGCCCGCCTGTATCGTGCTCCTCGCCCTCGCGGCTCCGATCTCCCCGAAACTGCGTCCGCACGGCCAGCCTGCCTGGAGACAGAAGCCATGCATCGGACTCCCCCTGCATGACAACCGACGCATAGCTCCTCTCGGGGGGGGGGGGGGGGGGAATAAGATGAGGGAAATAATGGCAACAAGACTGGCTGACGTCACTTGTCCCATCACGCCTCAGCACTTGGTCAAACTGGCCAACACGCTGACCGAGGTGCCATTAATACCAGCCTGCCCCCTGCCAAAAGTCAAGTCTAACACGCTAACCGAGGCACATTAATGCCGACCTGCCCCCTGCAAGTGGGCAGCTTAGGAAGCAGATTGCTTCCCTATAAATACCCTCTCGCTCATTAGAAGAAAAAGGGACGGACAGAGAAACACTCCCTCTTCAACCACCCTCTAGTTCATGGGGGACTCGGAAGACATTTGAGAACACTTCTGCTTCTCTTCCTCCAAAACCCTCTCCACATCATCGCTAACTTGATCGTCGGAGGGGTCGGGCCGAGCCTCCGACCCGACCTGTGTGCAGGAACGAAGGCGAGGTGGCCTCTTCCCGGTGCTGCTGCGGAGTTGTCGACCCGATCTACCGCCCCAAACCACAGTGCTCGGCCGCCAGGAGACCCCGAGGGACGTCTCCCGAGATCCCCGACATCCGGACCCCAGAACCGAGCCGCGTCGGCCTCGAGGCCACGGCTTAAAAAGTTACCTACCGTAATAGGGCCTCACCCCAGTTTCCTTGGAGACCGTTCATGACTGCAGCAGTAGACTCCATTTCCACGCCTAATTTGCTGCTGCATCTCCACATTTCTACCGACCTGAGAGCCCATTAAAGAAAGTAGAAACTGCGAGGAAATGGTCTCTTAAGAGACCCTCTGCTGCCACTTTCATGGCAGTAACGAATGCTTTTTGACTCTAGTTTGATTCACCGCCTTTATATTGTACAAGTTCTTTGACTGGGGAGAACATCTGTCGACCCTCGTCGATTCTTTCACGTAAGAGATGGATAACATGCAGCCGCTGTGCCTCGTCTTCCTCTTCCTCTGCTCCACCCTGTTGCTGCAGTGGTCGCAGGGATGTCACCCCTGATAGGGACAAAAATGGCAGCGTGCCACGTCAGCACGCCAGGTGAACACACTGCCCGAGGAGGCAAGCATTGACGCCGACTCGACGTACGCCGACGTCACCAGCCCTCAGCCAACCACCTCAGCTTTGACTCCGTGCGCTCGACCGAGGCAAAGGAGCACGTTGACCGAGGCTCGCCCATACCCTGCGGCAGCTCGGCCTCCCACGCAGCCCCAGTGGCAATGTCAGACGCCACCAAAGGTGCAGTCCTGCCCTACAGACAGCTACGTCTGGTAACATCAAACCTCCTCTATAAATACCCCTGAGTCATAAGCAAAAGGGGGGATCACACACTCAACACACGGGGGTTTTCTCCTCCTCCTAAACCCCCTCCACATCTTTCTCTAACTTGATCGTCGGAGGGGTCGGGCCGAGCCTCCGACCCGACCTGTGTGCAGGAACGAAGGCGAGGTGGTCTCTTCCCGGTGCTACTGCGGAGCTGCCGACCCGATCTACCGCCCCGAACCACAGCTCTCGACCGCCAGAAGACCCCGAGGGATGTCTCCCGAGATCCTCGACATCCGGACCCAGAACCGAGCCGCGTCGGCCCCGAGGCCACGGCTTAAAAAGTTACTCACCGTAACAGATTGGCGCTAGAAGGAGGGCCCGGAATGACGGTACGTTAGACTTCTCTTGGGTTGCTCCACTGCAGCCGACCTGCACCAGTAGCAGCGACTTCTGGGGCTGGTCTCGGCTCCTCGGCCACGCGCGCGACCACAGCGCGTGCCTCGGCCCCACGCGCCTGGACCCACCGTGCCTGCTTTGGGGAGAGCTTCTTCTGAGTTTGGAAATAGCTCAGGGCGATGTTGTCTATCCTCAGCACAAATCGCGACCCGAGGAGGTAGTGTCGCCAAACTCGCAGACAGTGGATCACTGCTGTCATCTCCTTCTCATGCACTGGATACCGCATCTCGGTCTCGTTGAGTTTGCGGCTCTCGTAGGCCACCGGATGACCTTCCTGCATGAGTACTCCCCCAATAGTGAAGTCCGAAGCATCTGTATGGACTTCAAAGGGCTCTCCATAGTTTGGCAATTTGAGCACTGGTTCTTCTAGAACAGCAGCCTTCAGATCTTGGAATGCTCTCTCACATTTGTCAGACCACTTCCAAGGCTGCTCCTTCTTCAGCAACTCCGTCAGTGGGGTTGCCCGCTTCGAATATCCCGCAATGAAGCGTCGATAGTAGTTGACGAAACCAAGGAAGGATCTCAACTCTGGCACCTTCTTTGGAGTTCGCCATTCCGCAACTGCTTGCACCTTCGACTTATCCATCCGAATGGAGCCATCACCGATTCGATGCCCCAAGAATAGGATCTCAGTCTGAGCAAAGTAGCATTTCTCCCTTTTTACGAACAGAGTGTTCTCCCTGAGAACCTTGAAAATCGTCCGAAGGTGCTTGACGTGCTCCTCGAGCGTTTGGCTGTAGACGACGATATCGTCCAAGTAGACGACCACGAACTTATCCAAATACTCCTTGAATAGTTGGTTCATGAGAGTACAGAATGTGGCCGGAGCGTTGGTCAAGCCGAAAGGCATCACCAAGAACTCAAACGCTCCATACCTGGTCACACAGGTAGTCTTTGCTTCGTCGCCTTCAGCAATGCGCACCTGCCAATACCCCGACCGAAGGTCGAGTTTTGAGAAATACTTTGCCTTGCCCAATTGATCGAACAAGTCTGCAATGAGCGGGATGGGATACTTGTTCTTCACTGTTACTTTGTTGAGGGCTCGGTAGTCGACGCATAATCGGAGGCTCCCATCTTGTTTCTTCTGGAAGAGAACTGGAGCTCCGAAAGGTGCTTTAGAGCTGCGGATGAGACCACCGCTTAGCAGTTCACCCAACTGCTTTCTGAGTTCTGCCAACTCTGGTGGAGGCATGCGGTAGGGTGGTCTTGCTGGAGGCTTTACTCCTGGCTCCAGCTCGATACTGTGATCCACGCCTCTGCGTGGTGGAAGAGTCTTCGGCAACTCGGGTGGCATGACGTCTTTGAACTCTTTCAGGACGTTCGCCACCACAGCAGGTTCTTGAATGGCCTCCTCGTTGAGTGGCTCTAGCTTCATAGCAGCCACGAATGTCAACTCGCCTTTTCGCACCCCTTTCTTCAATTGTAACGCCGAAATGTGTTGGAGCTCCTTAGTTCCTCTCCGAGAGACGGGAACCACGCAGGGGTCATCGCCTCCCATTATACATAGGGAGTTCAGGAACGGCATCGGCACCAACTTTGCCGCGTGCATAAACTCCATTCCAAGAATCACTTGGAAGTCGTCCAGTGGCACGGCCATCATGTTGGTGTTCCCGCTCCAAGTCCCGATTTTGATGGGAACTCCCTTCGCCAACCCGGAGATTCGCTTGGCCTCCGAGTTCACTGCTTTCATTCGGCTTGGGCTCTTCTCCAAGATCAACCCAAGTCGCTGTGCTTCACGATCGGCTATGAAGTTGTGGGTAGCGCCCGTATCCACCATTGCACGGGTCGTTTGGCCGTTCAGCTTGATGTCTACATACATCAACTCACTACCCCCTGCTTTCTGTTGCTTTGTCTTGTTGTTCTCCCCCACTTGACCCCGCATAGCATTCAACAAACGCATTGCTCCCATTCGGGGTCCTTGCGACTCCTCATCGTCGCTGCTGGATTCTGAACTGCTCGAACTAAGAGCAACAGTTTTGCCCTTGTCCGATCGGGGAGGGTGGATGGAAGCCGTCAAAGCGTTGAGTGCCTGTTTCTGTGGGCACTCCCTTACCATGTGCGGTCCTCCGCACAAAAAGCATCCTCCAGGTTTTGAGGCCTTGCCTTTCGAGTTCGGCCCTTTTTGGGAGCTCCTCTTCTTCTGTTCGCCCCCGAGCTCCTTCCCTCGAGAATGTTTTTGAGGGCGATTGCTTGAAGATTGTTTCCTTCTCGCTGGGTCTTCAGAGGAAACAAAGTCGGTGAGCCTTTCTGCAGCTGCAATTGCCCCGACCACATCGGTAATATTCCTTCGATTCAGCTCCTGTTGAGCCCATGGTTTCAAACCATCAAGGAAGCTGAACAACTTGTCCTTCTCTGACATGTCCTGTATGTCCAGCATTAGTGCAGAAAACTGCTTCATATAGTCTCGGATGGTGGTACTTTGGCGGAGTTGTCTCAACTTCCTTCTTGCGACGAACTCTGTGTTCTCCGGTAGGAACTGAGTTCTCAACTCCCGCTTCAAGTCCGCCCATGTGTCGACTCGACACCGACCTTGTTGGATCTCCTCCCAACGAGTTCGCCACCAAAGTTTCGCATCTCCGTTCAGATACATTGTTGCTATAGAAACTTTGGTATCTTCAGAATCGGGCCTCGTAGCTCGGAAGTATTGCTCCATGTCGAACAGAAAGTTCTCGAGCTCCTAGGCATCTCTGGCCCCTCCATATCCATGAGGCTCAGGTGCCCTCAAATTTTGTGGCGGTGCTGCGCGGGTGTTGCCTCCTCCTGCATTCAGTGTTCTTGTAAGCATGGCCACCTTTGCAGTGAGTTCCGCCACAACATCTTGTAAGTGTTGCACGGAGTCTTTGGTGTCGTCAGACAGTCGATCGACTAGGGCCTCGACCTTGTCGATCCTAGACTCCGCTTCCTCTTGCGAGCTCTCTACCCCAACAAGTCTTTGTTGGTCATGGTAAAGTTCCTCCAAGCTCGCTTCCAAAACATCCAGGCGGGTCTCCGCCGTCGTGAGTCTCTCCTTATGACTCTTCTTCCCAGTTACCGCACCAGATTGTGCTTCCTCCGCTCGCGGAGAGTTGCCAACTTCTCGCTCGTCCTGTTCGCTGCCGCGCTCCTCTTGAGCGGCTCCAACAGCATGCGAGCGAGTGTGCACATGCAGCCCACCTGCGGCTGCTTGGGGCAAGGGTCCGGTTTGCCCCGTCTTGCTTGATTCGCCACGATGCTTTGCCATGGCGAAGTTGCGAAGTTCGTTCGCTGTTCGATCGAAGAGCTTGCCCGCTCTGATACCACAATGTCACGACCTTAGCTGGAATTGCCTAAGGCGTGAGGCACCCTTGCGGCCAAAGACGCGAACTTAGCTTTCGTTGCCGAAGTCGCGAGTCACCCTTGTGGCAAAGACGCGAACTTAGCTTGCGTTGCCTAAGTCGCGCTTCGCCCTTGCGATCTTGCTCCGCAAGGATCAGCCACTTTGTAACCTCTCGCAGGTCCCGAAGGACCTGTAAAAGAGAAAGAAAGTTAGATCGAAAGAACGAGCAACGGACAAGTCCCGAAGTCTCGCGAAAAGGGAAGCTTTACAAGCAATTCGTCGAACACCTTGTGTGCACAAGAGAAAAGAGGGGGAAGGAGAAAACAAGGCTTTCAAGGATGAACGAACAGTTGCAAGCCCACAAACAGCCGCTCACCTGGTCCCGGGCGCGAAGACAAGTTCCCGTAGGGGTCACGTGCGAACTTGCGAAAGAGAGTTCAACGCCCGGTATATAACCGAAGCCCCATCCAGCCATGTGCCACCCGGGGGGTTCCTGGGGGCTGAGATGGCTGACGTTTTGGTGAGCGGAGGCAGTTCTCCGCTCACCTCCCGCGGCACGCGAAAACGGGCCGTTTTGGGCTGTTTTGGGGTTGTTTTGCTCGGTTCGGTGAGCGATCGCTTTGCAACACTGCAGCTTGTTCGAACTTACATTTTTACAAGCAAAATGACCCAAAACTAAGACAAAACGTGCTGTCAAGCAACTGTACATGCAGGGGTGAGCGACGAACGGTTCGTTGAACGGAGTTGTTGCGGTTGCGCGACGACCGTTCGTGACATTCTCCCCCACTTAAACTGTCGACGCCCTCGTCGGCGCTTGTTGGTAGTTGTTGATGACTTCCTCTTCATGTCACAGGGCATCTTCAGGCTCCCAACTGGCTTCAGTTCGGGGTAGCTTTCGCCACTTCACCAAGTACTCTGTTTGCTCCGCTCCGTTGGGTAGCTTCATCTTGCGATCCGCCATAATGGTTTCCACTCGCTTCTCGTAGGAGGTCGTGATGGGAGGTAGCCGAGTGGGAACACTTCTGGAAGCATCTTGCGGATCCGAGTGGTAGGCTTTTAGGTTGCTGGCGTGAAGAACGTTGTGAATTTTGAACCACGCCGGCAGCTGCAACTTGTAAGACACATTGCCTACCCTGCTGATAATAGGGAAGGGCCCTTCATACTTATGCACCAATCCTTTGTGGACTCTCTTCCTGAAGAATTGGAGTGATGCTGGTTGGAGCTTTACCAACACCAAATCGCCAACTTTGAACTCCTGTGGTCGCCTTCCCAAGTCTGCCCACTTCTTCATCCGTTTTGCCGCCTTCTCCAAGTAAGCCCGCACAATATCTGAATTTCGATGCCACTCCTTTGCGAAATGATAGGCTGATGGACTGCTCCCAGTATACCCAATTGTCATAGAGTGCGGAGTCGACGGTTGTTGTCCTGTGATAATCTCGAAGGGGCTCTTGTTGGATGTAGAGCTCCGCTGCAAGTTGTAGGAGAATTGGGCAATGTCCAACAGCTTCACCCAATCTCGTTGATTGGCACTCACGTAGTGCCGAAGATATTGCTCCAAGAGCGAATTTATTCTTTCAGTCTGGCCATCCGTCTGGGGGTGGAGGCTTGTAGAGAAGTATAACTTTGACCCCAACAATTTGAAGAGCTCGGTCCAGAATCGTCCCAGGAACCGAGCGTCTCGATCACTAATGATATTGTGCGGGACTCCCCAATACTTCACTACATTCTTCATCATCAGTCTGGCCGCCTCTTCTGCTGAACAGTGTAGGGGAGCAGCAATGAAAGTTGCATACTTTGAAAATCGATTGACCACCACGAGTATCGATCCAAGTCCCCCTACAGGTGGCAAGCTTGATATAAAGTCCAAGGAAATGCTCTCCCACGGCCTTTCTGGTACGGGCAACGGCTCCAAAAGTCCCACCGGCTTCCGTTGCTCCACCTTGTCTTGTTGGCAAGTAAGGCATGTTCGAACGTATTCCTCCACATCAATCCCCATCTTCGGCCAGTAGAAGGCCCTCTCCACGAGAGCCAACGTTCTGTGAATGCCCGGGTGTCCAGCCCAAAGGGAATCGTGACACTCTTTTAAGAGTTCACGCCTTAAATTGTCCACTCTGGGAACATAGACCCTATTCCCTTTCGTGTAAACAAGTCCCTCCTGGACCCAAAATCGTCGTGCCTTGCCTTCTTTGATGAGCTGCATCAGGATAACTGCCTGGGGATCACTATACAGTCCATTCTTGATCCGGGAGAGGAAGTTGGAGTGCAATTGACTTGCTTGGCCTCTGCCCTCCAGTTGTGCAGCATTCACGCATTCCACCTTCCGACTCAGCGCATCGGCCACGACATTCGCCTTCCCAGGCTTGTACTCCATCGCCATATCAAATTCAGCCAGGAAGTCCTGCCACCGTGCCTGCATTGGGGAGAGCTTCTTCTGAGTTTGGAAATAGCTCAGGGCGATGTTGTCTGTCCTCAGCACAAATCGCGACCCGAGGAGGTAGTGTCGCCAAACTCGCAGACAGTGGATCACTGCTGTCATCTCCTTCTCATGCACTGGATACCGCCTCTCGGTCTCGTTGAGTTTGCGGCTCTCGTAGGCCACCGGATGACCTTCCTGCATGAGTACTCCCCCAATAGTGAAGTCCGAAGCATCTGTATGGACTTCAAAGGGCTCTCCATAGTTTGGCAATTTGAGCACTGGTTCTTCTAGAACAGCAGCCTTCAGATCTTGGAATGCTCTCTCACATTTGTCAGACCACTTCCAAGGCTGCTCCTTCTTCAGCAACTCCGTCAGTGGGGTTGCCCACTTCGAATATCCCTTAATGAAGCGTCGATAGTAGTTGACGAAACCAAGGAAGGATCTCAACTCTGGCACCTTCTTTGGAGTTCGCCATTCCGCAACTGCTTGCACCTTCGACTTGTCCATCCGAATGGAGCCATCACCGATTCGATGCCCCAAGAATAGGATCTCAGTCTTAGCAAAGTAGCATTTCTTCCTTTTTACGAACAGAGTGTTCTCCCTGAGAACCTTGAAAATCGTCCGAAGGTGCTTGACGTGCTCCTCGAGCGTTTGGCTGTAGACGGCGATATCATCCAAGTAGACGACCACAAACTTATCCAAATACTTCTTGAATAGTTGGTTCATGAGAGTACAGAATGTGGCCGGAGCGTTGGTCAAGCCGAAAGGCATCACCAAAAACTCAAACGCTCCATACCTGGTCACACAGGTAGTCTTTGCTTCGTCGCCTTCTGCAATGCGCACCTGCCAATACCCCGACCGAAGGTCGAGTTTTGAGAAATACTTTGCCTTGCCCAATTGATCGAACAAGTCCGCAATGAGCGGGATGGGATACTTGTTCTTCATTGTTACTTTGTTGAGGGATCGGTAGTCGACGCATAATCGGAGGCTCCCATCTTGTTTCTTCTGGAAGAGAACTGGAGCTCCGAAAGGTGCTTTAGAGCTGCGGATGAGACCACCGCTTAGCAGTTCACCCAACTGCTTTCTGAGTTCTGCCAACTCTGGTGGAGGCATGCGGTAGGGTGGTCTTGCTGGAGGCTTTACTCCTGGCTCCAGCTCGATACTGTGATCCACGCCTCTGCGTGGTGGAAGAGTCTTCGGCAACTCGGGTGGCATGACGTCTTTGAACTCTTTCAGGACGTTCGCCACCACAGCAGGTTCTTGAATGGCCCTCGCGACCACGCCTGCGCGGTCACCCCGCCTGCGTCGTGCTCCTTGGCTCCATGTTCCCGAGATAGACCAGCGCCGCCAGTACGCCCGCGTCGTGCCCCTCGGCTCCATAAACCCCGAGACACGTCTGCACGGCCAACCCGTCCGCGCCGGACTCCTCGGCCATGTTCACCGCCGAGTCTGCCTTAGTGTCACGACCTTAGCTGGAATTGCCTAAGGCGTGAGGCACCCTTGCGGCCAAAGACGCGAACTTAGCTTGCGTTGCCTAAGTCGCGAGTCACCCTTGTGGCAAAGACGCGAACTTAGCTTGCGTTGCCTAAGTCGCGCTTCGCCCTTGCGATCTTGCTCCGCAAGGATCAGCCACTTTGTAACCTCTCGCAGGTCCCGAAGGACCTGTAAAAGAGAAAGAAAGTTAGATCGAAAGAACGAGCAACAGACAAGTCCCGAAGGCTCGCGAAAAGGGAAGCTTTACAAGCAATTCGTCGAACACCTTGTGTGCACAAGAGAAAAGAGGGGGAAGGAGAAAACAAGGCTTTCAAGGATGAACGAACAGCTGCAAGCCCACAAACAGCCGCTCACCTGGTCCCGGGCGCGAAGACAAGTTCCCGTAGGGGTCACGTGCGAACTTGCGAAAGAGAGTTCAACGCCCGGTATATAACCGAAGCCCCATCCAGCCATGTGCCACCCGGGGAGTTCCTGGGGGCTGAGATGGCTGACCTTTTGGTGAGCGAAGGCAGTTCTCCGCTCACCTCCCGCGGCACGCGAAAACAGGCCGTTTTGAGCTGTTTTGGGGTTGTTTTGCTCGGTTCGGTGAGCGATCGCTTTGCAACACTGCAGCTTGTTCAAACTTACATATTTACAAGCAAAATGACCCAAAACTAAGACAAAACTTGCTGTCAAGCAGCTATACATGCAGGGGTGAGCGACGAACGGTTCGTTGAACGGAGTTGTTGTGGTTGCGCGACGACCGTTCGTGATATTCTCCCCCACTTAAACTGTCGACGCCCTCGTCGACGCTTGTTGGTAGTTGTTGATGACTTCCTCTTCATGTCGCAGGGCGTCTTCAGGCTCCCAACTGGCTTCAGTTCGGGGTAGCTTTCGCCACTTCACCAAGTACTCTGTTTGCTCCGCTCCGTTGGGTAGCTTCATCTTGCGATCCGCCAAAATGGTTTCCACTCGCTTCTCGTAGGAGGTCGTGATGGGAGGTAGCCGAGTGGGAACACTTCTGGAAGCATCTTGCGGATCCGAGTGGTAGGCTTTTAGGTTGCTGGCGTGAAGAACGTTGTGAATTTTGAACCACGCCGGCAGCTGCAACTTGTAAGACACATTGCCTACCCTACTGATAATAGGGAAGGGCCCTTCATACGTACGCACCAATCCTTTGTGGACTCTCTTCCTGAAGAATTGGAGTGATGCTGGTTGGAGCTTTACCAACACCAAATCGCCAACTTTGAACTCCTGTGGTCGCCTTCCCAAGTCTGCCCACTTCTTCATCCGTTTTGCCGCCTTCTCCAAGTAAGCCCGCGCAATTTCTGAATTTCGATGCCACTCCTTTGCGAAATGATTGGCTGATGGACTGCTCCCAGTATACCCAATTGCCATAGAGTGCGGAGTCGACGGTTGTTGTCCTGTGATAATCTCGAAGGGGCTCTTGTTGGATGCAGAGCTCCGCTGCAAGTTGTAGGAGAATTGGGCAATGTCCAACAGCTTCACCCAATCTCGTTGATTGGCACTCACGTAGTGCCGAAGATATTGCTCCAAGAGCGAATTTATTCTTTCAGTCTGGCCATCCGTCTGGGGGTGGAGGCTTGTAGAGAAGTATAACTTTGACCCCAACAATTTGAAGAGCTCGGTCCAGAATCGTCCCAGGAACCGAGCGTCTCGATCACTAATGATATTGTGCGGGACTCCCCAATACTTCACTACATTCTTCATCATCAGTCTAGCCGCCTCTTCTGCTGAACAGTGTAGGGGAGCAGCAATGAAAGTTGCATACTTTGAAAACCGATCGACCACCACGAGTATCGATCCAAGTCCCCCTACAGGTGGCAAGCTTGATATGAAGTCCAAGGAAATGCTCTCCCACGGCCTTTCTGGTACGGGCAACGGCTCCAAAAGTCCCACCGGCTTCCGTTGCTCCACCTTGTCTTGTTGGCAAGTAAGGCATGTTCGAACGTATTCCTCCACATCAATCCCCATCTTCGGCTAGTAGAAGGCCCTCTCCACGAGAGCCAACGTTCTGTGAATGCCCGGGTGTCCAGCCCAAAGGGAATCGTGACACTCTTTTAAGAGTTCACGCCTTAAATTGTCCACTCTGGGAACATAGACCCTATTCCCTTTCGTGTAAACAAGTCCCTCCTGGACCCAAATCGTCGTGCCTTGCCTTCTTTGATGAGCTGCATCAGGATAACTGCCTGGGGATCACTATACAGTCCATTCTTGATCCGGGAGAGGAAGTTGGAGTGCAATTGACTTGCTTGGCCTCTGCCCTCCAGTTGTGCAGCATTCACGCATTCCACCTTCCGACTCAACGCATCGACCACGACATTCACCTTCCCAGGCTTGTACTCCATCGCCATATCAAATTCAGCCAGGAAGTCCTGCCATCGTGCCTGCTTTGGGGAGAGCTTCTTCTGAGTTTGGAAATAGCTCAGGGCGATGTTGTCTGTCCTCAGCACAAATCGTGACCCGAGGAGGTAGTGTCGCCAAACTCGCAGACAGTGGATCACTGCTGTCATCTCCTTCTCATGCACTGGATACCGCCTCTCGGTCTCGTTGAGTTTGCGGCTCTCATAGGCCACCGGATGACCTTCCTGCATGAGTACTCCCCCAATAGTGAAGTCCGAAGCATCTGTATGGACTTCAAAGGGCTCTCCATAGTTTGGCAATTTGAGCACTGGTTCTTCTAGAACAGCAGCCTTCAGATCTTGGAATGCTCTCTCACATTTGTCAGACCACTTCCAAGGCTGCTCCTTCTTCAGCAACTCCGTCAGTGGGGTTGCCCGCTTCGAATATCCCGCAATGAAGCGTCGATAGTAGTTGACGAAACCAAGGAAGGATCTCAACTCTGGCACCTTCTTTGGAGTTCGCCATTCCGCAACTGCTTGCACCTTCGACTTATCCATCCGAATGGAGCCATCACCGATTCGATGCCCCAAGAATAGGATCTCAGTCTGAGCAAAGTAGCATTTCTCCCTTTTTACGAACAGAGTGTTCTCCCTGAGAACCTTGAAAATCGTCCGAAGGTGCTTGACGTGCTCCTCGAGCGTTTGGCTGTAGACGACGATATCGTCCAAGTAGACGACCACGAACTTATCCAAATACTCCTTGAATAGTTGGTTCATGAGAGTACAGAATGTGGCCGGAGCGTTGGTCAAGCCGAAAGGCATCACCAAGAACTCAAACGCTCCATACCTGGTCACACAGGTAGTCTTTGCTTCGTCGCCTTCAGCAATGCGCACCTGCCAATACCCCGACCGAAGGTCGAGTTTTGAGAAATACTTTGCCTTGCCCAATTGATCGAACAAGTCTGCAATGAGCGGGATGGGATACTTGTTCTTCACTGTTACTTTGTTGAGGGCTCGGTAGTCGACGCATAATCGGAGGCTCCCATCTTGTTTCTTCTGGAAGAGAACTGGAGCTCCGAAAGGTGCTTTAGAGCTGCGGATGAGACCACCGCTTAGCAGTTCACCCAACTGCTTTCTGAGTTCTGCCAACTCTGGTGGAGGCATGCGGTAGGGTGGTCTTGCTGGAGGCTTTACTCCTGGCTCCAGCTCGATACTGTGATCCACGCCTCTGCGTGGTGGAAGAGTCTTCGGCAACTCGGGTGGCATGACGTCTTTGAACTCTTTCAGGACGTTCGCCACCACAGCAGGTTCTTGAATGGCCTCCTCGTTGAGTGGCTCTAGCTTCATAGCAGCCACGAATGTCAACTCGCCTTTTCGCACCCCTTTCTTCAATTGTAACGCCGAAATGTGTTGGAGCTCCTTAGTTCCTCTCCGAGAGACGGGAACCACGCAGGGGTCATCGCCTCCCATCATACATAGGGAGTTCAGGAACGACATCGGCACCAACTTTGCCGCGTGCATAAACTCCATTCCAAGAATCACTTGGAAGTCGTCCAGTGGCACGGCCATCATGTTGGTGTTCCCGCTCCAAGTCCCGATTTTGATGGGAACTCCCTTCGCCAACCCGGAGATTCGCTTGGCCTCCGAGTTCACTGCTTTCATTCGGCTTGGGCTCTTCTCCAAGATCAACCCAAGTCGCTGTGCTTCACGATCGGCTATGAAGTTGTGGGTAGCGCCCGTATCCACCATTGCACGGGTCGTTTGGCCGTTCAGCTTGATGTCTACATACATCAACTCACTACCCCCTGCTTTCTATTGCTTTGTCTTGTTGTTCTCCCCCACTTGACCCCGCATAGCATTCAACAAACGCATTGCTCCCATTCGGGGTCCTTGCGACTCCTCATCGTCGCTGCTGGATTCTGAACTGCTCGAACTAAGAGCAACAGTTTTGCCCTTGTCCGATCGGGGAGGGTGGATGGAAGCCGTCAAAGCGTTGAGTGCCTGTTTCTGTGGGCACTCCCTTACCATGTGCGGTCCTCCGCACAAAAAGCATCCTCCAGGTTTTGAGGCCTTGCCTTTCGAGTTCGGCCCTTTTTGGGAGCTCCTCTTCTTCTGTTCGCCCCCGAGCTCCTTCCCTCGAGAATGTTTTTGAGGGCGATTGCTTGAAGATTGTTTCCTTCTCGCTGGGTCTTCAGAGGAAACAAAGTCGGTGAGCCTTTCTACAGCTGCAATTGCCCCGACCACATCGGTAATATTCCTTCGATTCAGCTCCTATTGAGCCCATAGTTTCAAACCATCAAGGAAGCTGAACAACTTGTCCTTCTCTGACATGTCCTGTATGTCCAGCATTAGTGCAGAAAACTGCTTCATATAGTCTCGGATGGTGGTACTTTGGCGGAGTTGTCTCAACTTCCTTCTTGCGACGAACTCTGTGTTCTCCGGTAGGAACTGAGTTCTCAACTCCCGCTTCAAGTCCGCCCATGTGTCGACTCGACACCGACCTTGTTGGATCTCCTCCCAACGAGTTCGCCACCAAAGTTTCGCATCTCCGTTCAGATACATTGTTGCTATAGAAACTTTGGTATCTTCAGAATCGGGCCTCGTAGCTCGGAAGTATTGCTCCATGTCGAACAGAAAGTTCTCGAGCTCCTTGGCATCTCTGGCCCCTCCATATCCATGAGGCTCAGGTGCCCTCAAATTTTGTGGCGGTGCCGCGCGGGTGTTGCCTCCTCCTGCATTCAGTGTTCTTGTAAGCATGGCCACCTTTGCAGTGAGTTCCGCCACAACATCTTGTAAGTGTTGCACGGAGTCTTTGGTGTCGTCAGACAGTCGATCGACTAGGGCCTCGACCCTGTCGATCCTAGACTCCGCTTCCTCTTGCGAGCTCTCTACCCCAACAAGTCTTTGTTGGTCATGGTAAAGTTCCTCCAAGCTCGCTTCCAGAACATCCAGGCGGGTCTCCGCCGTCGTGAGTCTCTCCTTATGACTCTTCTTCCCAGTTAGCGCACCAGATTGTGCTTCCTCCGCTCGCGGAGAGTTGCCAACTTCTCGCTCGTCCTGTTCGCTGCCGCGCTCCTCTTGAGCGGCTCCAACAGCATGCGAGCGAGTGTGCACATGCAGCCCACCTGCGGCTGCTTGGGGCAAGGATCCGGTTTGCCCCGTCTTGCTTGATTCGCCACGATGCTTTGCCATGGCGAAGTTGCGAAGTTCGTTCGCTGTTCGATCGAAGAGCTTGCCCGCTCTGATACCACAATGTCACGACCTTAGCTGGAATTGCCTAAGGCGTGAGGCACCCTTGCGGCCAAAGACGCGAACTTAGCTTGCGTTGCCTAAGTCGCGAGTCGCCCTTGTGGCAAAGACGCGAACTTAGCTTGCGTTGCCTAAGTCGCGCTTCGCCCTTGCGATCTTGCTCCGCAAGGATCAGCCACTTTGTAACCTCTCGCAGGTCCCGAAGGACCTGTAAAAGAGAAAGAAAGTTAGATCGAAAGAACGAGCAACGGACAAGTCCCGAAGTCTCGCGAAAGGGGAAGCTTTACAAGCAATTCATCGAACACCTTGTGTGCACAAGAGAAAAGAGGGGGAAGGAGAAAACAAGGCTTTCAAGGATGAACGAACAGCTGCAAGCCCACAAACAGCCACTCACCTGGTCCCGGGCGCGAAGACAAGTTCCCGTAGGGGTCACGTGCGAACTTGCGAAAGAGAGTTCAACGCCCGGTATATAACCGAAGCCCCATCCAGCCATGTGCCACCCGGGGGGTTCCTGGGGGCTGAGATGGCTGACGTTTTGGTGAGCGGAGGCAGTTCTCCGCTCACCTCCCGCGGCACGCGAAAACGGGCCGTTTTGGGCTGTTTTGGGGTTGTTTTGCTCGGTTCGGTGAGCGATCACTTTGCAACACTGGAGCTTGTTCGAACTTACATATTTACAAGCAAAATGACCCAAAACTAAGACAAAACATGCTGTCAAGCAGCTGTACATGCAGGGGTGAGCGACGAACGGTTCGTTGAACGGAGTTGTTGCGGTTGCGCGACGACCGTTCGTGACATTAGGGCGGCCCACCCACCTGGGTCTCGCCCCTCGGTCGCTGCCTGCCTGCACCGAGCACCTCTGCCGCTCGTTGCCGAGATCCACCTCGGCGCGGCCCGACCGCCTGTCGTGTTCCTCGGCCGCGTGGTGCCCGAGACCGCGTCCTCGCGTCCTGCCCGCCTGCGTCGTGCTACCCGGTCGCAATCACCCCGCCTGCGCAGTCACACCTGCGCAGTCACCCCGCCTGCGTTGTGCTCCTCGGCCCTCGGCCTTACGCCTCCCGAGATCACACCTGCGCGGTTCACCCGCCTGCGTTGTGCTCCTCGGCCCTCGGCCCTAGGCTTTACGCCTCCCGAGACCACACCTACACGGTCACCCCGCCTGCGTTGTGCTCCTCGGCCCTCGGCCCTCGGCCTTAGGCCTCCCGAGATCACACCTGCGTGGTCACCCCGCCTGCGTTGTGCTCCTCGGCCTTCGGCCTTACGCCTCCCGATATCACACCTGCGCGGTCACCCCGCCTGCGTCGTGCTCCTCGGCCCCTGCTCCCGAGACACACCTACACGGTTCACCCGCCTGCGTCGTGCTCCTCGGCCCCCCGGCTCTCGGGACACACCTGCGCGGTTCTCCCGCTTGCGTCGAACTCCTCGGCCCCTGCACCCAAGACATACCTGCACGGTTTACCCGCCTGCGTCGCGCTCCTCGGCCCTTCGGCTTTACGCAACCCAAGACATACCTGCGCGGTTTACCCGCTTGCATCGCGCTCCTCGGCTCTTCGGCTTTACGCCCCCCAAGACATACTTGGCCGCTCCTCGGCTCTTCGGCTTTACGCCACCCAAGACATACTTGGTCGCTCCTCGGCTCTTCGGCTCTACGCCACCCAGGACACGCCTGCGCGGCTAGCCCGCCTGCGTCGTGCTCCTCTGCTCTTCGACTCTGCGCCACCCAGGACACGCCTGCGCGGCTAGCCCGCCTGCGTCGTGCTCCTCGCCCTCGCGGCTCCGTTCTCCCCGAAATGCGTCCGAAACCACACATGCTCCGTGCTCCTCGCCCTCGCGGCCCTCGGCTCTACAACTCCCGAAACCACACCTGCGCGGTCACCCCGCCTGCGCTGTGCTCCTCGGCTCCATTGCCCCCGAGTCCAACTCTGCTCGGCTTCCTGACTAAGTTGCGCACCTCGACCTCGTGCTGCTCGAGATGCGTTCGCGCGACCGGCTCGTCTGCGCCATGCCCCTCGGATCCGCATGAACAGCCTACCTGAAGTAAGAAGCCATGCATCGGACTCCCTACATGCAAAAACCGACGCATAGCTCCTTTCGGGGGGGGCATATGATAGGGACAAAAATGGCAGCGTGCCGACCCCTCCGGCCTCCTCCGCTCCTGGGACTCGGCCACGGACTGTTGCTCCGCGTGGGACGGCGTGGCCTGCGACGCTGCCACTGGCCGCGTCGTCAACGTCTCCCGCCCTGGCCTCTCCGCCGGGCCCGACTTCATCACCGACGCCTCCATTGCCGGGAGGCTCTCGCTTGCCCTCGGCGACCTCTTCTCCCTCCGGTTGCTCGATCTCAGCAACCTCAAGCAGCTCGCCGGCCCCATTCCACCCGCCCTCGGCCGCCTCTCGAACACCTCCTCCTCGACTCCAACCAACTCACCGGTTGCATCCCCTTCGCGTTCGCAAACCTCACCCGACTATGAATGCTCTATTTTACGTCTTATATAAAATATAGTTTAATCGGGTTTCTTTGTGCGAAACTACTTTCAATATTTAACACTTTTTCTTGAAACCACACACCAAGAAGTGTTAAGGTTTCAAAAATCAATCTTTTAATGCACGATTTTGAACTCTTTTGAATGAAACCAAAAGAAACCGTTGTTGACATGTACACCCGTTTTACGTATGTCATCAATGTTTTAAAAACAATTGGTAGAAGTTTTTCGGATTTTGAACTTGTAAACAAGATTTTACATTCTCTTTCTAAAAATTGGAATTCAAAAGTAACTATGATAAAAGAAGCTAAAAATCTAAACAACTTACCACTTAAAGAACTAATTGATTCGTTAATGACATATGAAAATGGTGTACAATACACATGATGAACATGATGAACAAAACAACCTTTCAAAGAACATGAACGATTTGAGACATAGAACACAAGAAAACCACTTGAGCATAAGCTGAAGTGGTGATGAATTTGAACTTGTATAGAAATTTAAAAAGTTAATAAAACAAAAATTAAAGAATAAAAAAAACAGAATTCAACGCCTCACCTGGGCGCCATTCTGTCCGAGGAGGGCAATAATGCTGACTCGACATGCGCTGACGTTATCCGCTCTCAGACAACGACTTCATCGTTGCTTGACCCCACGCGCTTGACCGAGGTAGAGGAGGACGACGACCGACCCTCGCCCATACCCTACGACATTTCGGTTCTCCACGTAACGTCAATAGCAATGTCAGACGCTACCAGCCTGCCCCTTGCAAGCGGGCACATCAGGGAACAGTAAGCTTACCTATAAATACCCTTACCTTCTGAATGGAAAAAGGGGACTGGAACTTCTACTTCTCCACCTAAAACCCTCTCCGCTTCCTTTAACTTGGTCGTCGGAGGGGTCAGGCCGAGCTTCCGACCCGACCTCCATGCAGGTATGAAGACGCCCGACCTCCCGCTGGGCTCCCGGCGTGGAGCCGCCTCCATGAGGACCCGACGACACCAGCACGCGACCACCCAGACGGTTCGTCGAAGCCCACCTAGGAGAGATCCCCTCGTCGACCGAGCCCGAACAAAGCCGCGTCGGCCCCCGAGGCCACGGCTTACAGTTGTTTACCACAACATTTTGGCGCTAGAAGGAGGGCTCGGAATGTCGGGTGATCACCCGAGCCGTGTCCCTCGGATGTAGACAGTTGAGTTCCACCTGCGTGGTTTGCCCGCCTGCGTCATGCTACTCGGTCGCTCGATGCCCAAGACCTCACCAGCGTGGCCTGTCCGCCTACATGGTGCTACTCGGTCGCTCGATGCCCAAGGCCACACCTGCGCACCCTGCCCGCCTGCGTCGTGCTACTCGGTCGCATTATGCCCGAGACCACACCTGCGTGGTTTGCCCGCCCGCGTCGTGCTCCTCGGCCGCGTAATGCCCGAGACCACCAGCGCGGCCAGCCCGCCTGCGTCGTGCTCCTCGGCTTCTTGCTCCTGAGACACACGTGCGCGGCCAGCCCGCCTACGTCGTGCTCCTCGGCTTCCTGCTCCCGAGACACACCTGCGTGGTTTGCCCGCCTGCGTCGTGCTACTCGATCGCTCGATGCCCGAGACCTCACCAGCGTGGCCTATCCGCCTACGTTGTGCTACTCGGTCGCTCGATGCCCAAGGCCACACCTGCGCGGCCTGCTCGCCTGCGTCGTGCTACTCGGTCGCACGATGCCAGAGACCACACCTGCGTGGTTTGCCCGCCTGCGCCGTGCCCCTCGGCCGCGTAATGCTCAAGACCACCAGCGCGGCCAGCCAGCCCGCTTGCGTCGTGCTCCTCGGCCGCGTAATGCCCGAGACCACCAGCGCGGCCAACCAGCCCGCCTACGTCGTGCTCCTCGGCTTCCTGCTCCCGAGACACACGTGCGCAGCCAGCCCGACTGCGTCATGATCCTCGGCTTCCTGCTCCCGAGACACACGTGCGTTGCCAGCCCGCCTGCGTCGTGCTCCTCGGCTTCCTGCTCCCGAGACACACCTGCGCGGTTTACCCGCCTGCGTCGTGCTCCTCGAGCCGTATCTTTCGGCTTGAGCCATATTGCTCGGTCGCAGACCGCCGAGTCCTACCTCAGCGCGGCCTTCCCGCTTGAACTGGATCCCACAGCCCGAGCCACATCCTTCGGGTTGAGCCATATCCCTCGATCGTAGACTGCCGAGTTCTATCTCAACGCGGCCTTCCCACCTGAGATGCATCCCTCGGCCTGGGTCATAGCTTCGACACGAGCCGTGTCCCTCGGACGTAGACTGCCGAGTTCCACCTCAGCGCGGCCTGCCCGCCTTCACCATATCCCTTGGCCTTCACCGTGTTACTCGATCGCTCGATGCTCGAGACCTCACCAGCGTGGCCAGCCCGCCTGCGTCGTGCTCCTCGGCTTCCTGCTCCCGAGACACACGTGCGCGTCCAGCCCGCCTGCGTCGTGCTCCTCGGCCTCCGCTAGAAGGAGGGCCCGAATGTCGAGGGATCGGCAGATCGACTTGGACGAAGCCACAACTGAGGGGTCACACCCGATCGGGGCTCCGGGGGAGCGCGCCCCGTAAGGAGAACCTTGAGATGAACACCCCGCCACGACCTCAGAACGCTTTTGGCGGTCATTTAACGACCCGAGCTTGTCGCCACCCGAGGGTCCCCCTACCGACCCATCATCGATGTCGTCCGAGGCCTTACAGGACCTCGCCTATCAAGTCCGGGCTTTGACAGGCATGGTGCAAACCATCATCCCACTAGTCGCTCGTCCGGAGCACCCGCCTGCGATCTAACCAGTGCGACAACAAGCGCTGCCTGTCCAGGCCCACACGCTACCTCCGGAGGTCCCGACTTCGCCTCGGGACCGATCGGCCTTGCTCGGGGATCGAGCGACGACAAACCCGAGAGGTTGCCCGGAACCCGAGGCATTGTCTTCGGATTCAACGGACTCCCTGCGAGCCCAGTTACGCTTCGTTAGTCAGCGACACGACAAAGTGCAGCAGGAGGTTCGTTGGTCAAGGGGGGAGCTCGGTGTGAACGCACAATAGGGGTCTCCGTTCACGCCCGAGATTCAAGGTCAGATAGTCCCCCCGAACTTCCAGCTCCCCTCTCTGGACGCATATGACGGCTCCACCGACCTAGCGGATCACGTGGCCACTTTCCGTGCCTAGACGGTGCTGTATGGGACCTCTGATGCTTTGATGTGCAGAGCGTTCCCCACAACTCTAAGAGGATCAGCTCGCACATGGTACAGCGGCCTGAAGACCTGGACGATCACCTCCTTTGATCAACTCGTCAGTGACTTCGAGTTCAGCTTCCTGGCTTACGCCCACCCGAAGCCGTCCGTTGTGCTGCTCCTCGGACTCAACCAAAGGGAGGGTGAGCCCCTCTCCAATTTTGTGAATCGCTTTACCACATAAATCTGGGGGTTGCCGAAAGCTCATCCCTCCCTGTTAATACAGCCATTTATGATAGCCATGCGACCTTCCAGGTTCTTCTGGTCCCTCCTGGAGCAACCCACCACCGCGGTACCGATGATGCTCCAACGGGCCAACCAATACATCGCGGCGGAAGCCTGGATGGTCGGGAGGCGGGAGAAGCACAAGAGGATCAGGCCAAGCGCCACCCCACCATAAATGAGGCCTCCTCTTGAGCCAAGCTCCTCGGCCACAACCGGCCCGAGGTCACCTCTACGCGGCCTACCCGCCTGAGCTAAGCTCCTCGGCCATAGCCGGTCCGAGGCCTCATCCCGAGTTAAGCTCCTCGACCGCAACCGGTCCGAGGGCGCCTCCCGAGTTAAGCTCCTCGGCCGCATCAAGTCCGAGGCCACCTCTGCGCAGCCTGCCCGTCTGAGTCGCGTTCCTCGGCTGCATCTGCCCGAGACCACTACCTCAGCGTGGATCGCTTGAGTCGTGCTCCTCAGTTGCTTATTGCCCGAGACTGCGACCTTTATGCGGCCTGCCCACTTGAGTCACGCTCCTCGGCTTCATCTGCCCGGGACCACTACCTCAGCGTGGATCGCTTGAGTCGTGCTCCTCAGTTGCTTATTGCCCGAGACTGCGACCTTTACGCGGCCTGCCCACTTGAGTCACGCTCCTCGGCTTCATCTGCCCGGGACCACTACCTCAGCGTGGATCACCTGAGTCGTGCTCCTCGACTGCTTGCTGCCCGAGACCGCGACCTCTGCGCGGCTTGCCCGCCTGAGTCGCGCCCCTCGGCTACTTGTTGCCCGAGACCGCGACCTCTGCGCGGCTTGCCCACCTGAGTCGCGCTCCTCGGCTTCATCTGCCCGAAACCACTACCTCAGCGTGGATCGCTTGAGTCGTGTTCCTCGGCTGCTTGTTGCCCGAGACCGCGACCTCTGCGCGGCCTGCCCGCCTGAGTCGCGCTCCTCGGCTTCATATGCCTGAGACCACTCCCTCAGCGTGGATCGCCTGAGTCGTGCTCCTCGGCTGCTTGTTGCCCGAGACCGCGACCTGTGCGTGGCTTGCCCACCTGAGTCGCGCTCCTCGGCTTCATCTGCCCGAAACCACTACCTCAGCATGGATCGCCTGAGTCGTGCTCCTCGGTTGCTTGTTGCCCGAGAACGCGACCTGCCCGCCTGAGTCACACTCCTCTGCTTCATCTGCCCGAGACCACTACCTCAGTGTGGATCGCCTGAGTCGTGCTCCTCGGCTGCTTGTTGCCCGAGACCGCGACCTCTGCGCGGCCTGCCCGCTTGAGTCGCGCTCCTCGGCTTCATCTGCCCGAGACCACTATCTAAGCGTGGATCGCTTGAGTCGTGCTCCTCGGCTGCTTGCTGCCCGAGACCACGACTTCTGCGTGGCTTGCCCACCTGAGTCGTGCCCCTCGGCTGCTTGTTGCCCGAGACCATGACCTCTGCGCGGCTTGCCCGCCTGAGTCGCGCTCCTCGGCCTCATCTGCCCGAAACCACTACCTCAGCGTGGATTGCCTGAGTTGTGCTCCTCGCCTGCTTGTTGCCCGAGACCGCGACCTCTGCGCGGCCTGCCCGCTTGAGTCGCGCTCCTTGGCTTCATCTGCCTGAGCCCACTACCGCAGCGTGGATCGCCCGAGTCGTGCTCCTCGGCTTCATCTGCCCGAAACCACTACCTCAGCGTGGATCACTTGAGTCGTGCTCCTCGGCTGCTTGTTGCCCGAGACCGCGACCTTTGCGCGGCCTGCCCGCCTGAGTCGGGCTCCTCGGCTTCATCTGCCCGAGACCACTACCTAAGCGTGGATCGCTTGAGTCGTGCTCCTCGGCTCCATGCCGCCCGAGACCACACCTGCGCGGCCAGCCCGCCTGTGTCGTGCTCCTCGACTCCATAACGCCTGAGACCACACCTGCGCGGCCAACTCGCCTGCGTCATGCTCCTCGGCTCCAAGCAGCCCGAGTCCCATCTCTGCGCAGCCTGCTTGCCCGAGCATGTACCTCGACTGCACGTCGCTCGAGACTACCGCGGCACGCCTAGCCCGCCTTACTCTCTAAACTTGGGTCATACCCCAGGTAACGGATCGGCAACCGCACGATAAGAACAAATACAGAAAGCTGAAGCCATGCCTCAGACCCCCGTTATAACAACCAACGCATAGCTTCTTTCGGGGGGGGAATATGATGAGGGTAAAAATGGCGATCAGTCTCAGGACAACGTCAACTGCTCCAAATGACGTCACGCGCCTCGGAACTGATCAGAACGTCGACCGAGGCACATTAACATCCTGCAAAAGCCAAGTCCAACACGCTACGCTACCGCTTCTATCAGACGCTGAGCCAAGCTCCTCGGCCACAACCGGCCCGAGGTCGCCTCTGCGCGGCCTACCCGCCTGAGCTAAGCTCCTTGGCCATAGCCGGTCCGAGGCCTCCTTCCGAGTTAAGCTCCTTGACCGCAACCAGTCCGAGGCCGCCTCCCGAGTTAAGCTCCTCGGCCGCATCAAGTCCGAGGCCACCTCTGCGCAGCCTGCCCGTCTGAGTCGCGCTCCTCGGCTGCATCTGCCCGAGACCACTACCTCAGCATGGATCGCTTGAGTCGTGCTCCCCGGTTGCTTGTTGCCCGAGACTGCAACCTTTGCGTGGCCTGCCCACTTGAGTCGCGCTCCTCGACTTCATCTGCCCGGGACCACTACCTCAGCGTGGATCGCCTGAGTCGTGCTCCTCGACTGCTTGCTGCCCGAGACCGCGACCTCTGCGCGGCTTACCCGCCTGAGTCGCGCCCCTCGACTGCTTGTTGCCCGAGACCGCAACCTCTGCACGACTTGTCCACCTGAGTCGCGCTCCTCGGCTTCATCTGCTCGAAACCCCTACCTCAGCGTGGATCGCTTGAGTCGTGCTCCTCGGCTGCTTGTTGCCCGAGACCGCGACCTCTGCGCGGCCTGCCCGCCTGAGTCGCGCTCCTCGGCTTCATATGCCTGAGACCACTACCTCAGCGTGGATCGCCTGAGTCGTGCTCCTCGACTGCTTGCTGCCCGAGACCGCGACCTCTGCGCGGCTTGCCCGCCTGAGTCGCGCCCCTCGGCTGCTTGTTGCCCGAGACCGCGACCTCTGCGTGGCTTGCCCACCTGAGTCGCGCTCCTCGGCTTCATCTGCCCGAAACCACTACCTCAGCGTGGATCGCTTGAGTCATGCTCCTCGGCTGCTTGTTGCCCGAGACCGCGACCTCTGCGAGGCCTGCCCGCCTGAGTCGTGCTCCTCGGCTGCTTGTTGCCCGAGATCGCGACCTCTACGTGGCTTGCCCGCCTGAGTCGCGCTCCTCGGCTTCATCTGCCCGAAACCACTACCTCAGCGTGGATTGCCTGAGTCGTGCTCCTCGGCTGCTTGTTGCCCTAGACCGCGACCTGCCTGCCTGAGTCACGCTCCTATGCTTCATCTGCCCGAGACCACTACCTCAGTTTGGATCGCCTGAGTCGTGCTCCTCGGTTGCTTGTTGCCTGAGACCGCGACCTCTACGCGGCCTGCCCGCCTGAGTCGCGCTCCTCGGCTTCATCTGCCCGAGACCACTACCTAAGCGTGGATCGCTTGAGTCGTGCTCCTCGGCTGCTTGCTGCCCGAGACCACGACCTCTACGTGGCTTGCCTGCCTGAGTCGCGCCCCTCGGCTGCTTGTTGCCCGAGACCGTGACCTCTGCGCGGCTTGCCCGCCTAAGTCGCGCTCCTCGGCCTCATCTGCCCAAAACCACTACCTCAGCGTGGATCGCCTAAGTCGTGCTCCTCGGCTGCTTGTTGCCCGAGACCGCGACCTCTGCGCGGCCTGCCCGCTTGAGTCGCGCTCCTCGGCTTCATCTGCTCGAGCCCACTACCACAGCGTGGATCGCTTGAGTCGTGCTCCTCGGCTTCATCTGCCCGAGACCACTACCTAAGCGTGGATCGCCTGAGTCGTGCTCCTCGGCTCCATGCCGCCCGAGACCACACCTGCGCGGCCAGCCCGCCTGCGTCGTGCTCCTCGACTCCATGCCGCCCGAGACCACACCTGCGCGGCCAACTCGCCTGCGTCATGCTCCTCGGCTCCAAGCAGCCCGAGTCCCATCTCTGCGCAGCCTGCTTGCGCGAGCATGTACCTCGACTGCACGTCGCTCGAGACTACCGCGGCACGCCTAGCCCGCCTTACTCTCTAAACTTGGTTCATACCCCAGGTAACGGATCGGCAACCGCACGATAAGAACGAATACAGAAAGCTGAAGCCATGCCTCAGACCCCCGTTATAACGACCGACGCATAGCTTCTTTCGGGGGGGGGGGGGGAATATGATGAGGGTAAAAATGGCGATCAGTCTCAGGACAACGTCAACTGCTCCAAATGATGTCACGCGCCTCGGAACTTATCAGAACGTCGATCGAGGCACATTAACATCCTGCAAAAGCCAAGTCCAACACGCTATGCCATCGCTGCTATCAGATGCTACCAGGAGTACGGTCCCGCTCCCGGCGAGCGAGCACATCAAGCAACGGTAACCTTCCTTATAAAATCCTCGCACTAAGCAGAAGGAAATAAGAGGGAGGAAGATGAGACAAACATCCCACTATACCTCGACTAACTTGATCGTCGGAGGGGTCGGGCCGCACTCTCCCGACCCGACATGTGTGCAGGTACGAAGGCGGAGCCCTCCACCAAACGCCCAGGAGCCGAGCCCCCTTCCCGAAGGAAACAGCGACCCGTCGACGCTCGGACCACCCAAGCGCGATCGCCTCGGTAGCCCCCAGGGTCATCCAACGCGACCCACGATCATTCGGACTCGAACCAAACCGCATCGGCCCCGAGGCCACGGCTTAAAATTGTTTACACTAACACTTGGTTAGGTTCAATTTGAACACCTCTACCATTTATGGCTTGCACAATATTTTTCTAATAATATATTTACAAATATGTGTACCAAATCTAAATCTATGTTTATATAAGAGGACCTCGATAAAATGAATATTCTTTATGTTTTTATTTTCATCACAAGTAAATTTGATTAGGTTTTACACTAATCTTCAATCTCCATCCGATGTTTAAGAGCGGCAGAAGTCGTGAGATTGTTAAGAAGAACCGTTTAATTCAAAATCATATATCATGGTCTACATCGACTCAAAATATTTATCATGGTATTAAGTTTCAATTATATATTGATACGATATTTAAGCTTTTTTTTTACTTAAGTTCAGTTTACGATCATTCAAACAAAAATCCTATTTATCATGTCATATCGTGACAAATCTGAATTTTAATGTCACTCTAGTGTTTAACTGGTTGACAGCGTTGCTTTTGCATTAGAGAAACCGTCGAAGAAAGGCTGCTGCTTTGAACGACATAGAAACAAGAATACCAATGCACAACTTTATGGCATCGTGTTTTGCTGCGTCTAACTGTGCCCTTAATGCAAGGATTTCCTGGAAAATTTACAAAGATACACCAAATATAGACATACTAAACCAAAAACTACGGACAGAATTATCAGTAATTTTTTTTCTCCTTGATCTAGGAAACTTACCCTGTCGAGTTTGGTAATAAGTTCTGTGGTTTCTGCACTTTGTTTCGCTAACTCGTCACGTAACTCGTCACATATGCACCTAAACAATTAGAAAAAAGAAGTTAAAAGTAAAGCTACTACATTCATCCGGTACAGTACATTAAAAATGAAAGCTACTTGCAATAAGCACATACATAATCATTGATCGATGCTACTGATGGTAGTCCTATTTGTTTGTTCCAGGCATAACAAAGGTGATAAAAAATGAACAAACTCAAATGAAACATTGGATCAACATTAGCACAGTGATCTAGCAACACTCAGACCAGAACGTCATGATGATAAATCAGAATTCAAATCAACATGAACTCTGGTTTTTTGTTACCTACAATTTGAACACCTCTACCATTTATGGCTTAAAATTCCATGCTTTGATGACCAAGCTTGTTGAAACTGCTAATTTCAAATATGGCATGATAAAGTTCAACATGTTCACAAGTACTTTAGGGTGTCTTCATCAAAAATTTCTGAAAAGTTCCTTTGGGAAGAATATTCATGGAAATGATTGCAAATGCATGCGATATGTCTAATCATAAAAGGTCTGTTAACTTCAAAGTGATTATCTGATCAAATAAGTGTTTAGTAAAACAACTTCTTAACAAATATCGGTAGCAGCAAAGCTACTGACATTGGTGGAAATGGCAGTGGAAAAAATACACACTAATTGTTCAATTTTTTCAAGCTAGAAAAGTATCAGTTCTGGAAGTCTGCCATAAATTTTTCATGCATTATGCGTCATTTGCAATATTAGCAGTTCTGGAAGTCTGCCATAAACATAGCTAGAAACACTTGTGGGTGCAATATTTGCTATACTAACAAAAAAGATGCTTGTTGATGCTACCACACAGACTTGTGATCAAATCTATCCAAACTAAATCAATAACTTAAACATAGATTGAAGTTTCTAGACTCATTTTAAACTATTCTCACAGTGGATGTACCGAAAACTCATGCCCAGTTTGTCAATTCACAATACAAATAACTAATATATAGTGAGCATTCAATTACTTAAACTGATATGAAAAAGGTCTCCTGTGATATTTCCGGATATATGAGAATTGAAATGTAGCAAAACAAGAAAAAGTGAAGTTATAGGAATCAAATAAAGGGGAAATAGAAAACTGACATGGGCTTCCCCATTACAGACTCATTGTCTTTTCTTTTCTCCGCTCATGTTTCCGGATAGGCCATGGAAACTTGCCAACCGATTAGGAATATCAACTTCTATTCTCCGCTCATGTTGAATTTTTTTGAAGAATTAACCAGATTCAGATATTTAAAAAGTAGTTAAAATTGCCATCTTTTGAAAATGCCTAATGATAATTCTAGTGCTAACCTTAGATTCCTTTATCCCTGTATAATTTTTAGCTAATTAAAAGCTCTCTACAACTACAAGTATGCACATAATCTCTGACACTGACGGAAAAGCATTTTAACAATGACACACTACGGAAAATAAAAATAAAAAAAGTATTTCTGATGAGCCCGCTCATTTTCATCATCTATTACCTTGCTTCCAAGGATTGAAAGCATATAGTGCTATTGCCCTACAGCCCGACGTACTTCTTTGTGATACAATTGAACGGTGTGTCACGGACAAACTTCGAAACAGGATGTTTGATGTAATGCTTACGTATGTCCGTGTCTTTCTATTTGTTTATGCTTTGCACAGCATATAGATGGACAACCAAAGGTTTAATAGTCTCATTTTAGTTGGGTTTGGTGGCCTCTTTAGGCTTGTAAATAAAGATTGTGTCATGTAGACACGTGTGAGAGATTATTCGATCTGTAATGAACCATTTTACCCTTTTGTTGTGCAATTGTTCTGAGCTTATAAAGTCTATTTGTAATTTGCATTGTATATGAAGTGTTTTTCGGAAATGTTTGCTTGTGGATTCCGAGTGAGGCGTTTACTCTAACCCGTTTTCTCTTTTGTGGGTCCTAATGGATCATGGGAGGTTTCGGGGAGACTGACCTTTGCGGACGGACACGCAAGGGTGCCGCACGACTTAGGCAAAACTAGCTAAGTCTGTGACAGATGGTATCAGACCGGGACAAGCACCCATATAAACACCTGACATACAAATCTGGGGGACCAAGTGGGGTTGCGTTGAGGGCAGTCAGCACACGCGCGACCGTTTGGGAGAAAACGGGCATGGAGATGTAGGAAAAAGGAGTCGCTCGGAGGAGCGAGCATCTGAGACTGGCATTCGGAGGAATGACAAACCCTTCACGCAAGAGGCACCACGAGGACAAGCAAGCTGGGAAGAATGTGAAGCGCACAAAGGTTCGAATGGCTGAGTTCGAGCTACGGCTCAACGTTGACAACAACACTTGATGGTGCTCAAGGCAAGTGAGGCGCTTGGTAAAGGATGAGACAATGCAAGGTGGAAAGAGTTGCTCAGCGATCGAAAGAGCTGTGCAAAGCTCACAGAGGTGAGAGGAATTGCTAACTCAAAGAATTCGGTGCTCATGTAAGGGCTTGCATGCGGATGATGGAATGTTCGTGGCCATCCCAAGGCGACCGAAACTCGGTGCCAAGGAGCATTGAAACTTTCTCTTCGGCATGTGAAGGATACGTCCGTGGAAGGCTAAAGTGTGCAGCAAGTTCAGCATGTTGCTAGGGCTTGAGTGATGCAGCGGGGGCTGTATTGACGTAGAGTCACAATCTAGCAAGTGCGTTTGCAGGAGGCGGAACAATGCACAGTTTGTTCAGCAAATCGGAGTAGTCTAAGGGGATGGTGGTCTCCGAAACGAAGAGAGATGTTGCTACAATATGACAGTTATTTAGGAGGGATAGATCTCGGTTATCCGGAGGGAGAATCATGTGCAACAGATCGCACATGTTGAGGAGGAGTACCTCAAAAATAACAACTTCACGAAGCTCAATGGATCGAGCGAGCGATGAGGAGTCGTTGAATGATCTCACTTAAGAGAATGCATTGGTGGATGCATTGCGAGATCAAGTGAGAGAGCGATCTAAAGCAACATAAATGAAAGCACACTTGGGAGTAGATATGATGATCAGACTCAAGGAAGGGCTGACCCGAGGAATGGTGGGCGTGAGGGCCACCATCAACTCAATGCAAAACGAGGAGCGGAGCAACTTGGGTGTAACTTGGCGAAGTACCCAAGCCGTATGAAGTGAGCCGGCATAAAAGATGGAACATGGAGCGGAGGCACAAAGCTTTCCTTGGACAGAGGTCAAGGACATGAACTCTTGCAAAGGCAAGAGTAGGATTATGTTGTTCCATAGGTCATTCATTCTGACGGAGCGGACTCATCTTGTATGGTGCCAAAGACGAAAAAAGTTTATGGGCACATGCACCTTATCTCAGAGAAGCATTTGATGGAGGAACTAAGGCAACTCAACTTGCGGAGGCGAAGTTGGGTTCAGAATGCCTTGGCACGGGGCAAGAGGATGCGGAGGCAGGTAGTCTTGAAGAATATGCCACAGTGATGCCATTCAAGTTACTTGAAGGAAGCGATGTGCAGCGGAGATTGTGCTTGTAGGGGCAGAGGCCCAGAATCCAGACAATGGTGCACTAATTATAGCGAAGTTGGTGGACTTCGGGAGCTACTAGGCGATGGATTGTCCTAGAGCGATGCTTCAACTAAGTGTGACCCAAGAGCGGGTGGATGAAGGTCGATTGTCAAAGGAGCGAACAAAAACGAAAGTGGAGACCCTGCGATGTATTGGCAGAGGCTACACATAGAGGGTTCACAATTCAAGTTCATCCCACAATGATCAGAATGCAATGGAGATGTCACCAGGAGGCGACATGGTGCAGCGGATCGTGGTGGAAGCAGTTCGTGGCAATGCGATTCACACGACACAGTCCCGTGAGGGACTTTATCATACGGAGGTATGATCGGGAGCTACTGGGAGCTCCACTTCGGTGAACAACACGACGGTAAGAAGAGATATGGATACAAGGAGTGAAGGCCATGGTACCGTAGAGGCAGGTCTTCCGTGCGTGCATCGAATTTTGAATCGGATGGTCATCAGCATATGGAGGCTGTGTACCACCAAGGGAAAAGTTCGAATGCAAGTACCAGTGAGTCCCATTGGGGGGACTTGATCATGCAGAGGTATGATCGAAACAACTGGAGAGTTGGACTGCTCCAGAGTCATATTCACTTAAGGGAGCCCGACAAGCCAAAGGACAAGGTCGAGTAAGCGAACGTTGCTACCAAGGAAGCTAAGGAGAACATAATCGGTGCAAATCCTACAACATGATGGCAGAAGCCATGCATGAGAGTTGCAGTCTGTCTTTCCATCAACCAAAAGGGATCTGCTTGGAGAACACAGAAGTGTTGAAGCAGGGAGTCGAAAGGGGCGAGGAAGCGACGATGAGTCCAGAGGGACTTAGCTACCAAAAATCAAGTATCAGTTAGAATGGAGGTGGACTCGGTGAAAAACCACATAAACATATCTACTGATCGTGAAGAAAATGGATGCAGATGCGAGGCGACGGATAGTAGGGCCACGGGCATGGTAGCGCCATGGTATCGCAGAGGCGGGACTTCCGTGAAAGTCATTGATCCCTTGCTCTCATGGAGGGAGAGCGCTTGGCCGTGAAAGGGGCCGAGAAGGTAGAGCATGCAGAGGCAAACTCCAAGTACCGAGATAAGGCTGAAGGGCAGAGGCCAAGGAACTTCGTAAGACCGGTGTCAATGAGCTTCTCATCGAGATAGCCGAAAGTAAAGGACTTCGGGTCATATAAGAGTGCAAGACTAAGGAACGAAGCAGGCAATACGCGGTACTGTACCTTTGCTACTCAGTGGAGTAGGCGGCAGGGTTGATGGAGAAGATGATACAATCCCAGAGGCGACCAAAACTATTAGAGACTTACTCCATGTTGGGGGTGAAAACTTCCTATATTCTAGAAGTTCGATGGTATTGAGAAGGTGAGTCACAGTAGTTAACTCAATGCAAGGAGTGCAAACACTTTGAGTGCTTCAGACGTGTGAGCAAAGAACATGCGAAGGCTAGTAACCAGCTCGATGCATGAAGTACAACAGTTGAGGAGGTGGGCGAAGTCAAGTAACCTTTGCCTTCTCAACTCTTAAGAGAATGGGCGAAACCGAGTACTCCAATTCTCTTATCTATCCAGCAGAGGAGCTCTGCACAGGTTCAAAGACCCTTCGAAGATAACGGAAGACAATAGTTGTCAAATCCTTACCAACGGTGATCAGTACTACTAAGAACAGATTATCCGCTTCATTTCCCAACAGAATGTCATCGAAAGCAGAAGTGATGCGAATATACTTGGAAGTGACAACTAAGTTAATGAAGAGTCAATGGACAAATTTTATGGAGGAAGGGACCCAAAACTTCAGAAAGTTTGGAGGCGATGCTCGTTAAAGCTCCAATAAGCATCCACCCAGTTCAAGCAGCATGAGGCATTTGAGAGACTAGCGCATAGTAAGGATGGTCTTTTCCTTCATCTGAAGGATCCGTAGGAATCAACAAGGATCAACACAACTCAGCCAACCCCACACCAGAGTCAAAGTCATTGGCAAGTTGAAACAGCATATCATATCAAAAGTTCGACTACTCAACAACAACAACGGAGAGCAACTGGGAGCCAAGAGGCGCATTGCAGCTAGAGCGGAAGATTGAAACCTCAACATAGGCGAGGAGTTGTAGTGTCCACAAAGGCTTCGACGAGGACGTCGAAGGGATGAGTGGGGGAGATTGTCACGGACAAACTTCGAAACAGGATGTTTGATATAATGCTTATGTATGTCCGTGTCTTTTTATTTGTTTATGCTTTGCACAGCATATAGAGAGACAACCAAAGGCCTAATAGTCCCATTTTAGTTGGGTTTGGTGGCCTCTTTAGGCTTGTAAATAAAGGTTGTGTCATGTGGACACGTGTGAGAGATTATTCGGTCTGTAATGTACCATTTTATCCCTTTGTTGTGCAACTGTTCTAAGCTTGTAAAGTCTATTTGTAATTTGAATTGTCTATGAAGTGTTTTTCGGAAATGTTTACTTGTGGATCCCGAGTGAGGCGTTTACTCTAACCCGTTTTCTCTTTTGTGGGTCCTAACGGATTATGGGAGGCTTCGGGGAGGCTGACTTTTGCGGACGGACACGCAAGGGTGCCGCACGACCAAGGATTGAAAGCATATAGTGCTATTGCCCTACTGCCCGACGTACTTCTTTGTGATACAACTGAATAGTGGGTGAGATGCAATCAAGTGGAGCAAACCTGCGAGCCCTTCATTTCCAACTTGAATTTCCAGATATTAGAATCTTGAATCATCTCACTCTGTGTTAAACATCACACACAACAAAATGTCAGCAAATGTGAACTACAAAGCAACAAAACCTAATAATACTCAAGAAACATAAAAAGAGGTCAAACCCTCTGCATCTCGGGCTTGGACACAAAGGACTGGGCGACACTCTCCAAGCTCTCATTCAAAACCTCCGTGATGGTCGATGTGATGGCCTCTGCTTGCTTCGACGGGACCCCTTCCTTCTCCAACCTCCAGACCTACACAAGCAAAAACACAAATGTCAGCAAATGTGAACTACAAAGCAACAAAACCTAATAATACTCAAGAAACATAAAAAGAGGTCAAACCTTCTGCATCTCGGGCTTGGACACAAAGGACTGGGCGACGCTCTCCAAGCTCTCATTCAAAACCTCCGTGATGGTCGATGTGATGGCCTCTGCTTGCTTCGACGGGACCCCTTCCTTCTCCAACCTCCTGACCTACACAAGCAAAAACACAAATGTCAGCAAATGTGAACTACAAAGCAACAAAACCTAATAATACTCAAGAAACATAAAAAAAGGTCAGACCCTCTGCATCTCGGGCTTGGACACAAAGGACTGGGCGACACTCTCCAAGCTCTCATTCAAAACCTCCGTGATGGTCGATGCGGCCTCCGCTTGCTTCGACGGGGCCCCTTCCTTCTCCAACCTCCTGACCTACACAAGCAAAAACACAAACACCTGTAGCGCAACCGAGACCCCCTCCCATCAATCAAACACCGACAAGGTAGCGCAGTACCAGAGCGAGCGTGTCGATAAGGCAAGCCCTACTCCCGTTGCTCTTGACGAGTTGCGAAGAGAAGCGCTGCAGCAGCGACAAATTGGACCGAGGGCACCCGACTTGCGCCGCCGGCAGCCGCATCAGCGACCAGCAACGAAACCCTAACGCGGCGGCGCCTCTACTGCAGGTGATAGCCGCCGCAGACATCTGGATCGCGAAGTGAGAACTCGTCCGTCCGATTCGAGATCGAGGGGGATGAAAACGAAAAAAGGAATTATATTGTCGCGCCCGCTATCGACAGCCTTTCTTCTTCCTGTTGCTTAGGCCGCGAAGAGAAGGGTTTGATTTGGCTTCGAGGCCCCCTTGGCGCGATTGCTATGATGACGAAGACCGCGGAGCAGAGAGTTGGCAAGGCAAGCATCATAAGTTCATGTTCATAGCATCACACGTCTAATAATATTATTGTCATCCTTTTTTAGCTTATAATAAAAAATAATAATGCTGTCACAGTTGAACAAAGAAACTAATTAAAATAAAACATATTTCTCTATTATAATTAATTGATTGTATAAAATATTATGATCATATCTAATAAACATAATACAATAATTATCAACATGAATTGTAAAAAATGCGGTCATATCTAATAAAATTTTATTTTATTGGATTGTAAAAAATATTACCCTCATCTCTTATAAATATAAACAATAATTATCTACATATGGATCTTAGCAGATTTTAATAATTTTTAATATTAGTAAGATTGATGTAAATACTCTTAACTCGTCACTTAAATCTAACACTTTTTCAACAATTTTCATATAATTCATTTATCTTTCCCATCTTTCCTTTCTTCTTCTCGACTTAATTGAAACATAAATCATGATCAACCAAGTCCTCTTAGGTGTTTACATAAAAATAAGAAATATCTTATGAAAATATCATGGAATAAGGATTGATCATATTCATGGGGATTATGTAAATATCTCATTCAAAGTTCGAAACAATTATGACTTTTTCCGAGATTGGAGACGGTTACTAATTCATGATCTGACATGACATGATCAGAATGAAAACTTCATTCTCGATTCTGCGAGAATTTTTATTAAAGCGTTTCACTAGATGGTTAGGGAACATATGTAAGAGATAATTTTAAAATATTCAAAATTCTTAATGTGAGGTTGTAAGTAACAAAAAAAAAAAAAAGTTACAAATAGTAATCTCCAAAGATAAGAGTATGAGTGGTAATTGAGGGGTTCTATTTAGTAAAATTATATTTTATGTTTTAAAAATAATTATATAAAGTAAGTGATTACCAATAGCAAAAAAAAAAAAAATAGCAATCTCCATCTTTTATTATCATTAAATTTATTTATTTATTTATTATTTTTAATTTAAACTTCTTGAGCAATCCTCTACTTCTCCTCACTATCATCAATTGTCGCCCATACTTATATCATCTTAAATATTTCTAATTTTATCTTTTATTGAATATTGGTGAATAAATCTTTTTTCTCTTTTCTAACTTTCCCAATAATAGGCACCGATTCTCTCCTAATTATTCACACATATTTATATTATCTTAAATATACCTATTTTATCTTTTATTAAATATTGGCAAATGAAAATATTTTTTTCTTTTCTAACTTTTCTAATAAGAGGGCAGCTTCAAAAATATAATAAGATTCTGAGGTGAATCCTGTATACCACTATTAAATCAATATCTTAGATTAAAAAAAACTATTGAATGATATTATTTTATATAAAAATATTTTTAATATAAAAAATTATCATTGATAAGCAGAAATATAACAAGAGTACAAATCTAAATTTACATAATCATAAAGAATTATTTTTGTTACGACAAACAATTTTATTGTTATTAGTGTTGATAAGAAATTATTTTAGAATATGTCAGAATATATCCCTATGACAAGATCCATAATAATATTTTAACCCTGATAATGTACATAATACATTTATTCTTGTGTCAGACCTAAAATTTCTAAACTTATCACCAATTTATAATGCTCATTAATAAAGTCCATATTATAAAGAAGTTTCAATGGATAAACTTTACATGTTATCACTAGAAAAGTAAAATACATGCAACAGATGACAAAACTTTAAACTCGAGTGCTAAGTGCTCCAGCGCTGCTTACATTGGCCTTGTGGTTACTATCAGCAATGGCCAAACTCATATGCAGCATCTAGGTAGAATTGAGCTTATTAAAGATGGAATAGAAAGAAACAAAGTTCAAACAATCGCACCTGAGTTGTTAGTCAATAGAAGGTTTTACTTGGGTGGCTTGCGAGAAGGATACAAAATATCATCAATGTTTTCCTTTATTTAGTTCCCCACTTTGTTCAGGTTCGTAGCTACACCTGAGGCCACCACCCTAGCATTCTTTCTAAACCTACACATTGACAAAACTTTCAGCATTTCTTTACTCAGAGTTGGACATGGAATATGTATGAATAGAATTAAAACTAAATACTTTCTTGTCGAAGAATTCATCCACTGAATGCTAAGCTGGTTGGTGTGCGTGTGGCTCAGAATGTAGTGTAGTATCTGATATGGCAAAAAATGGTAAACCCCGCCCCCGGCGACTTCCCCCGCACGTGGACAGGCGCGGCGCCCCAGGGAAAGCAACAAGGGCAACATACTGCGTCCGGACATTAGCCTCACGGAGCCCGCAGCCCCTTCAGTTGACCCAGCACAGTAGGACGAGACGGAAGTGGGTAGCGGTTGAAGCTCGCCCATACCCTGCGATCCCCCGCTCCCATACGCAACGTCTTCAGCGATATCGGACGCCATCAGAGATACGGCCCCGACCGACGGGATGGCGCAGCCGAGAATGCCGGGTTCCCCTATAAACGTCCTCAAGCTCGAAGGGAAAGGGAAGGGCTGAATTCCCCCAAAAAAAACAACCGCCACTGCATCTCTCTAACTTGATCGTCGGAGGGGTCGGGTCGAGCGCACCCGACCATTGTGCAGGTATCAAGCCGAGGTCTCCCGACCGGGACGCGCCGGTGATCCCCGCTTGGGAAGAGTCGCCGCATCGCCCCGAGTCCGAGGCCGCACCCGACCATCCCGGTGGAGACGAGTACCGCCCCAGGGAGATCCCCGCCATTCGGACCCTCGAACGAGCCGAGACGACCTCCCGGGTCACGGCTAAGAAAAAGGGTGTTTACACTAAATAGAAAAAAAGGTGTTTACACTAACATAATGGCGCTAGAAGGAGGGCCGGTCCGAATGTCAAGCGATCCGCAGGCTCACTCTGACGAACCCCTAGCCATCCGGTCGCACACGACCGACGCGACGGAGGAACGCCCCCAACAGGAGGGAATTCGGGACGAGCGCCCCGCCGCGACCTCGGAGCGCTATTGGCGATTATTCAACGATCCGGGCCTATCGCCTCCCGTCGCCAATCCCGGTGGCCCGTCACCCGTGCCACCCGAAGCCCTCTACGACCTCACGCACCAGGTTCGGGCGCTTACGGGAGTGATGCAGACCATCATCCCGCTGGTCTCTCCCCCGGCGTCTTCACACTCAACCCTACCCCCACCGCGGCAACGGCCCGCCGGCGCTCAAAACGCCGCACCGCTCCCCGAGTCTCCCATTTCCCCTCCGCGCCGATCGACCCGACCCGGGAGCCGAGAAGCGGAGGAACCAGCGGCGCACCCGACGCCCGTAGCCCCACTTTCAGGCTCAGCGGAGGAACTGTGGGCCCAGCTACGCCTCGTAGGCCGCCGGCTGGACGAGGTGCAGCGCGAGGTTCGCCGGACCGGGGGAGACCCGGGGGCCGAACAACACCAGGGGTCCCCCTTCATCCCCGAGATTCAAGAGCAGGCCATTCCGCCGCATTTTCGGCTCCCGTCACTAGATGCTTATGAAGGTGCCACCGATCCGGCGGACCACGTGGCTGCTTTCCGCGCCCAAATGGCGCTATACGGGACGTCCGATGCCCTGATGTGCAGGGCGTTCCCGACGACCCTGCGGGGCCCAGCCCGAGCGTGGTACAGCAATCTGAAGACCGCGACCATCGCCTCTTTCGACTAGCTGGCCAGGGATTTCGAGCTTAACTTCCTGGCTCATGCCAAGCCGAAACCATCGGTGGCGATGCTCCTCGGGCTCAACCAGAGGGAGGATGAGCCCCTTTTTCACTTTGTGAACTGCTTCACCACACAAATCCGCGGCCTATCTGATGCTCACCCTTCTTTAATGATGCAGGCATTCATGATGGGCCTGCGCCCTACCCGATTCTTTTGGTCTCTAGTGGAGCGACCCCCTACTTCGGTACCCGAAATGTTGCAGCGTGCGAACCAGTACATCGCTGCCGAGGCATGGATGGTCGGCAAGCGTGACGAGCGCAAAAGGGTCAAGCCCGAGCAGTCCCAACAGCAACAGCCCGCCACCTCCCGGCGCAGGGCCGGCGGCCTCAACGATGCGGTGCCTGGGTCCCCTCTTCCGGGCCTTAACTCCTCTCGGACCGAGATATTTCTCCATATTAAGGAGAAAGGCCTTCTCAAAGACCCCTACCCGATGAGGAGTCCGCGCGAGCTCGCGGACCGCTCCAAATACTGCCGTTTCCACCGACAGCCCGGTCACGACACCGAGGAGTGTCGGGAATTAAAAAGGCAAATTGAGGAGCTCATCCACCGAGGACACCTCGGTTCGTACCTCCAACCAGACAAGGAGCTCTCGCCACGCCCGGAGGGCCCCATCGAGCGACACATAGATGTCATAACCGGCGGGCCGGCGTCCGGAGGGAATTCCGCGGCAGGTGGAAGGGCATACGCCAGGGCCTCCCGGGCTGAGGGCTCCAAACCCGAAAAAGGTCCCGAAGTCACCTTCCCGACCGAGGGATCTGAACTAGCCGAGCATGATGACGCACTGGTGATATCAGCCAGAATCGCCAACGCGCAAGTAAGAAGAATCATGGTCGACACTGGAAGCTCGGCCGATATACTTTATTGGGACGCCTTCCAAAAGCTCGGCCTGGTAAAGGAGAACATGAAGCCGGTATGCTCAACACTCACGGGGTTCACCGGCGCCTCGATCTCGTCACTAGGGGTCATCACCCTGCCCCTAACTTTGGGAGCCTTCCCGAAGGCAAAAACGGTGATGACCTCCTTTCTGGTGGTCGACCTCCCCACGGCATACAACGCCATCCTAGGACGGCCAACCCTCAACAAGACCCGAGCCGTCATCTCAACTTACTATCAAACCCTCAAGTTCCCGACCCACGATGGGGTCGGGGAAGTGGCGGGGAACTCCTGGGAGTCCAGGCGCTGCTACTTGACCGCTGTGTCATTAAACAAGAGAGCAAGGATCCAATCCCCGCTGGAAGACCCCCGGGAGGAAAAAAAACCAACCCCCCGCCCCGAGCCGAAGGAATCCACCGTCGACTTGCCGCTGGTCGAAGGAAGGCCCGATCAAACAGTCAAAATCGGGTCGGAACTCCCCGAAAAAGAACGACAGTAGCTCGTCGGCCTTCTGCGAGTCAACGCCGACATCTTCGCTTGGACGCCAGCCGACCTAACAGGAGTCCACCCGGAAGTCGCACTGCACCACCTGAACATCTCGTCCGACGCCCGGCCGGTGAAACAGAGGCCCAGGCGGCAGGCCCCGGATCGGCAGCTAGCCATCCGAGAAGAAGTAAACCGGCTTCTGGCGGCCGGTTTCATAGAAGAGGCGAGGTACCCACAGTGGCTCTCCAACGTAGTCCTTGTCAAAAAACCTAATGGAAGCTGGCGAATGTGCGTTGACTACACCAGTCTCAACAATGCTTGCCCAAAAGATTGCTACCCCCTGCCAAAGATCGACCAGCTGGTCGACGCCACGGCCGGCCACGCCCGACTCTCGTTTATGGACGCCTTCTCCGGGTACAACCAGATCAGGATGGCACCCGAAGATCAAAAACATACAGCCTTCCTCACCGAGCAAGGGATATACTTTTACAGAGTTATGCCGTTCGGGTTAAAAAACGCCGGGGCAACCTACCAGAGGACGGTGAACAAGATGTTCGCCCACCAGATCGGACGAAACATGGAGGTATATGTCGACGACATGATCGTAAAGAGCCGAACGGCGGAGGCTCATCCCTCCGACCTGGCGGAGACATTCGACACTCTGCGGAGGTTCGGCCTGCGCCTCAACCCCACCAAGTGCGCCTTCGGTGTGACCTCGGGAAAATTCCTCGGATTCATCGTACACGAAAGAGGGATTGACGCCAACCCGGAAAAGATACAGGCCCTCATCGACATGCGGCCTCCACGGACGATCAGAGACCTGCAGCGCCTCAACGGGAGGCTAGTCGCTTTATCGCGCTTCCTCTCCCGATCGGGAGATCGCTGCCACTCTTTTTTCCGGGCCCTGAAGGATCCGAAGAACTTCCAATGGACGGCGGAATGCGAGACGGCCTTCGAGCAGATGAAGCTACACCTGGCCGGCCTCCCTCGACTCGCTTCGGTCTCCCCAGGGGAGAAGCTGAGTCTCTACCTTGCCGTCTCTCGGCACTCGGTCAGCTCGGTTCTAGTCAAAGAAATTTCCGGCAACCAACTACCGGTCTACTACGTCAGCCACATACTGAGCGGGCCAGAAGAACGCTACCCGCCAATCGAAAAGTTGGCGCTGGCGCTCGTCCTGTCGGCGCGGAAACTCCGCCCCTACTTCCAGGCCCACCCGATAGAGGTAATAACCGATCAGCCGCTTCGGCTTATCCTGTCCAAATTCGATGTTGCAGGGCGTCTCCTCAAATGGGCAGTGGAGCTCGGCGAGCACGACATACAATACATACCTCGGACCGCCATCAAAGCCCAAGCCGTGGCAGACTTCATTGCGGAGCTGACGCCGAATACCGGCGAAGAACTCGAGCCACTGCGCGATACCTGGACCCTCCACGTAGATGGCTCGGCCAACGCGAAGGGCGCCGGCGCGGGTCTGGTTCTGACAACACCTGACGGCCGCTCGATCGAGCGCTCCTTCCGCTTCGGGTTCAGAGCCACCAACAACGAGGCAGAATACGAGGCTCTCCTGGCGGGGCTCCAGTTGGCACGGGAAATGCAGGTGACCGACATACGCGTCATCATCGACTCGCAGCTGGTGGCTAGGCAGCTCGATGGCGAATACGAGGCCCGGGACCCGACTATGGCAAAATACCTAGCGCAGGTAAGAAGCCTGGCCGCCAAGTTTGCCCATTTTGAACTGTCGAATGTTCCCAGGAGCGAGAACCAGCGAGCCGACACCCTGGCTAAACTGGCGTCCGGCCCGTCCCCCTGGGCTCAACCCGAGACCGAAGAACTCCCCCGCCGAGCCATAGAGGTCGTCGCCACCGTCGCTCACGGCACGCCGGCCACTTGGGTACAGGAGATGTTACGCTTCAAGCAGGACGGGACCCTGCCCGACGATACGACTACAGCTCGGCGCTTGCGTCGAACGCAGGCGTGGTACACCGAGGAAGGAGGACGGCTGTACAAACGGTCTTTCTCGCGCCCCCTGTTGCGCTGCCTAGAGCCGAGCGAAGCCAGGACGGTTCTGTCCGACATGCACGAAGGGGCTTGCGGGGAACACATAGGCGAGCGAGCCCTGGCGCACAAGGTACTCCGACAGGGGTACTACTGGCCGACCATGCGCCAGGACGCAAAAGCTCTCGTGCGGCGATGCAGCTCGTGCCAGGAGCACGCCCGTACCACCCGACGACCGGCGGTCCTGTTCACCCCCGTCGACTGTGCCTGGCCATTCGCGCAATGGGGACTGGACATACTCGGGCCTCTCCCGCCCGCCTCCGGCCAGCGGAAGTACATCATCGTGGGAGTGGACTACTTTACCAGATGGGTCGAAGCCGAGCCCCTAGCGACCATCACGGAGTCGCAAGTGAAAAGGTTCGTATGGAGAAACCTCATAACCCGTTTCGGCCTGCCCCAGTCCATCGTCGCCGACAATGGACCGCAGTTCGCCGGCAGGAAATTCCAAGAGTTTTGCGCCAAGCACAAAATTCAACTGAGGTTCAGCTCGGTGGCTTACCCCCAGGCGAATGGGCTAGCTGAAGTTACCAACCGGGCCATCGTCGACGGACTCAAGAGAAGGGTATCCGCTACCCGATCGGCTTGGATCGACGAGCTCCCGAGCGTCCTGTGGGCGCTTCGCACTACCCCCAAGACCCCGACTGGGGAGTCTCCCTATAGCCTCACGTTCGGGACCGAGGCCGTGTTACCACCCGAGGTAGCCGTCCCGACTCCGCGGACGGCAGACTACAGCGAAGAAGCCTCGGGCGAAGGGCTCCGATCAAACCTGGACCTGCTCGAGGAAAGACGGGCCGACGCACACCAAAAAGCCCTTTCTTACAAAAGAGCCGTAGCGAGGGTCTACAACCGGAACGTGCGACCCCGGTCGATAAAATTAGAGGACTTGGTCCTGCGCAAAATCGAGGTCAGCCACCCCACCCAAGTAAGGGGGAAACTGGCCCCAAAGTGGGAGGGACCCTATCGGGTCATCGGAGTATCCCGACCGGGGACATTCAGGCTCGCCACAATGGATGGCGACCCCGTGCCCCGGACTTGGAACATACAGAACCTTAGGAAATATTTCGTCTGAAGAAACAGACAACACGCAAACACAGAAGATCGGAGGAAAAGATCATCTTATTAAAAAGGAGGGGATACAGAAGCCAAAACCCATGCACAAAACCCTCGCACCCTCGACCCGACGTACAAAAAACGACCCTCACTCCTCACCCGGAGTCTTCGGGCGGTCGTCAAACGGCACGTCCTCCGGCATATCCACCTCCAGGTCCACGGGGTGAGAGGCGAACGGATCCCTTTCCACCTCGGAGCCGGGAGGGCACGAACCGAAGCGACCCAGGGCGATCCTGTATCCATACTCGTAGGATACTCGCCCCATTCTGGTCAGTCCGAGCTCAAAGTTCTCGGACTTCTTGTAAGCTTCGATCGCCTCCTTGTCCTTCGACGGGCGGAGGCGAACCTCCTCAGCCAACGCCTCGGAAGCAGCGCGGGCTTCAGCCTCGGCCTTCTCCGCCCTCTTGGAGAGACCAAGCGCCTCTGACTTCGACTGGCGGAGCTCGGCCCGATCCAAACGAAGGGACTCCTGGAGCTCCTTGACCGAATCGCCCGACCGCTCGAGCTCTGCTCGTAAACGCGCCACTTCTTCCTCAGAACAGGTCGCGCGTTTTTCCGCAGCCGCTACCGCCTCGGGGCCAGACCCAGCGTGAATCTCCTCTAGCTGACGACACAACTCGGAGTTGCGCTCGCTGAGGTCCCAGATTATCTGGCCAGCGTCGCGCACTCGGTCCATCAGCGCCGTCGAATAATGGAGGCCCTGCCACAAGAAAATAAGGGTCAGCGCACAGTCACAGGGATACCCGGAGTTAGCAAAATGCTTACCAACGTCAGGAACCTCCCCGCCTTGCTGAGCATGGTCTCCGAGGGCAGAGTGTACAGGTCCCGAGCCAGGTCAGGGTGGAGCACGCCTCGAAGGAAGGCGGCCGAGGAATCTCCCCCGGCCCATACCCGGTCCCCTCGGGACAGCCCCTTCCATCGGGCGACCAGCGGGTCGGAAGCCTCCCCTGTCGGAAGCTCGCCCATCACCGCTGCCCATAGGGGCTCGTCGGCTCCCGCGCGTAGCCCGCACAGATCATCCACCGTGGGCAGGTTCGCCCTTTTCCCGGCCGCCCCCTGGCTAGGCCCTTCAAATCGGGAAGGCCCCTCCTCCCGAGTGGTCCGCTTGGCACCCACAACTATTGGAGGAGCGGTCCCCGCCTTGGTTTTCCCCGGATCCGTCGTCCTCGCCTTCTTGGACGGACGTCCCGCAGGGATCTCCAATGGGGCACCCGCCGAACCGGGCACCGGGTCGGCCGGGGAACGCGGGGGGGAAGCAGCGAACTGGCGCGGGGAAGAAGCCGACGAAGAGCGACTACCACGGAGGGACAGGAGCTTCATCCCTGCGAAAAAGACAAGCGAAACCGTCACAAACTGTAGAAACAAATAAAACGTGGAGAACACCCTCTATAAACATACCCCCGAAAGCCGGGCTAAGACCCGCCTCGGCTAGCCACTTCTCGGTCATAGCTCGGATGGCCTGAGAGCCGGGAAGGATTGCCCGAAGCCTCTTCAAATCCCGACACTCCTCGTCGTTCAAATCCGGGACGGTGTTATCTATCACCCTCACCGCCCACCGAACCCCGAAGCCCCAATCCCTCGGCCAGCTGATGTAAAAAAAACGCCCCTTCCACCCTTTATTACTCGAAGGGGCTCCCCCGACGCGAAAGCCAGCCCGGGCCGACACGAAATAGCCCCCCGGCCCCTTGAGAAGGCGGAAACATGAAAGAAAGAGGTTTCGGGTAGGGGTGATGTTAGCATAATAACACTCCCCCAAGAACGCTACCAGGTACCGCCATGAGTTAGGCGTCACCTGGGAAGGAGAAATCCGCCAGAGAGATAGGCAGGAAACAATGAGGGCGTGAAGGGGAAGGCGCAACCCAGCCTCTAGGGCATCTTGGGTCAGCGCAAAACCTCGGGGAATCGGGTCGTATGACCGCTGCCCCGGATCAGGGGCAGCCAGGACGAACTCCTCCGGGATGTAATAACGCTCCCGGAGCTTTTCCAGCGACGACCCGCTCACCACCGAGTCGAGGTCGTGCGGCCACATTAGAGCCTCAAGGGCTCGCGCCGCCTCCTCGTCGGGGGAAGACGGAGGCATGCTCTCCCGGACTCTGTCAAGGGACGAAGGCGAAGAGACAGGTGAGAAGGACATTCCTTACCGGCTTTTGGAACGAACAAGAGAAACGACGAGGGAGCGACTGTGGGATGGTAGCGTGGGAGAGGGGAAGGAGCGATGGCAGAGAGAAACAACGAGGTCCAAGACTCAGCAGCAGAAGTCAAGAACGGACAGGATACGCCATTTATGTAAGGAAAAACCCGCCGAAAGAGACGTCCCTTCGTCTCCCCCTAGCGGCCGACAGCTCATCCGCACACCCGCTCGCATCAGGGAAGACCAACGGACACCCCATCATAAATACGGACCCAAAGCCGCTGCAAGAAACGACGTGGAAAACGGCCACTACGACTTCTCAACGCCTAAGGAGAACGACGATCGTGTCTCACGTTTCCCGAGACCACCTCCTCGGCGCGGCCAGCCCACCCGAGACGTGCTCCTCGGTCACATGCTTCCCGAGACCACCTCCTCGGCGCGGCTAGCCCGCCCGAGACGTGCTCCTCGGTCACATGCTTCCCGAGACCACCTCCTCGGCGCGGCCAGCCCGCCCGAGACGTGCTCCTCGGCCACATGTTTCCCGAGACCACCTCCTCGGCGCGGCCAGCCCGCCCGAGACGTGCTCCTCGGCCACATGTTTCCCGAGACCACCTCCTCGGCGCGGCCAGCCCGCCCGAGACGTGCTCCTCAGCCGCATGATTCCCGAGACCACCTCCTCGGCGCGGCCAGCCCGCCCGAGACGTGCTCCTCGGCCACATGTTTCCCGAGACCACCTCCTCGGCGCGGCCAGCCCGCCCGAGACGTGCTCCTCGGCCACATGTTTCCCGAGACCACCTCCTCGGCGCGGCCAGCCCGCCCGAGACGTGCTCCTCGGTCACATGCTTCCCGAGACCACCTCCTCGGCGCGGCCAGCCCGCCCGAGACGTGCTCCTCGGTCACATGCTTCCCGAGACCACCTCCTCGGCGCGGCCAGCCCGCCCGAGACGTGCTCCTCGGCCACATGTTTCCCGAGACCACCTCCTCGGCGCGGCCAGCCCACCCGAGACGTGCTCCTCGGCCACATGTTTCCCGAGACCACCTCCTCGGCACGGCCAGCCCGCCCGAGACGTGCTCCTCAGCCGCATGATTCCCGAGACCACCTCCTCGGCGCGGCCAGCCCGCCCGAGACGTGCTCCTCGGCCACATGTTTCCCGAGACCACCTCCTCGGCGCAGCCAGCCCGTCCGAGACGTGCTCCTCGGCCACATGTTTCCCGAGACCACCTCCTCGGCGCGGCCAGCCCGCCCGAGACGTGCTCCTCGGCCGCATGCCCCCGAGACCACCTCCTCGGCGCGGCCAGTCCGCCCGAGACGTGCTCCTCGGCCACATGTTTCCCGAGACCACCTCCTCGGCGCGGCCAGCCCGCCCGAGACGTGCTCCTCGGCCACATGCTTCCCGAGACCACTTCCTCGGCGCGGCCAGCCCGCCCGAGACGTGCTCCTCGGCCACATGCTTCCCGAGACCACCTCCTCGGCGCGGCCAGCCCGCCCGAGACGTGCTCCTCGGCCACATGCTTCCCGAGACCACTTCCTCGGCGCGGCCAGTCCGCCCGAGACGTGCTCCTCGGCCACATGTTTCCCGAGACCACCTCCTCGGCGCGGCCAGCCCGCCCGAGACGTGCTCCGCGGCCGCATGCTCCCTGAGACCACCTCCTCGGCATGGCCAGCCCGCCCGAGACTTGCCCCTCGACCGCATGTCCCCCGAGACCACCTCCTCGGCGCGGCCAGCCCGCCCGAGACGTGCTCCCCGACCGAAGCACCTACGCAGCGCGGCCTGCTCGCCCCGAACATGAGTCCCAGTCGGGACCCACGAAAAGAACCGTCACTTACCGATCAAAAGCCATGCCTCGAATCCCCACCGACCGATGCCGAGTCATGGCTTCCTTTGGGGGGGGGATATGATATGGCAAAAAATGGTAAACCCCGCCCCCGGCGACTTCCCCCGCACGTGGACAGGCGCGGCGCCCCAGGGAAAGCAACAAGGGCAACAGACTGCGTCCGGACGTTAGCCTCACGGAGCCCGCAGCCCCTTCAGTTGACCCAGCACAGTAGGACGAGACGGAAGTGGGTAGCGGTTGAAGCTCGCCCATACCCTGCGATCCCCCGCTCCCATACGCAACGTCTTCAGCGATATCGGACGCCATCAGAGATACGGCCCCGACCGACGGGATGGCGCAGCCGAGAATGCCGGGTTCCCCTATAAACGTCCTCAAGCCCGAAGGGAAAGGGAAGGGCTGAATTCCCCCAAAAAAAACAACCGCCACTGCATCTCTCTAACTTGATCGTCGGAGGGGTCGGGTCGAGCGCACCCGACCATTGTGCAGGTATCAAGCCGAGGTCTCCCGACCGGGACGCGCCGGTGATCCCCGCTTGGGAAGAGTCGCCGCATCGCCCCGAGTCCGAGGCCGCACCCGACCATCCCGGTGGAGACGAGTACCGCCCCAGGGAGATCCCCACCATTCGGACCCCCGAACGAGCCGAGACGACCTCCCGGGTCACGGCTAAGAAAAAGGGTGTTTACACTAAATAGAAAAAAAGGTGTTTACACTAACAGTATCTACTTGATATCTTACAAGTGAATCCCTAGAAACGCAGTTCCATGATGACAGGTGTTAAGGGAAAAAATGGCAAACAGTCTCAGCTGCTCCAAATGACATCATGCACCTCGGAATTGATCAAAACGCTGACCGAGGCACACTAATATCCTGCAAAAGCCAGGTCCAACACGCTGACCGAGGTACATCCTGCAAAAGCCAGGCCGAACACGCTGACCGAGGTCCAACACGCTGATCGAGGTACATCCTGCAAAAGGCAGGCCGAACACGCTGACCGAGGTGCATCCTGCAGAATACTCCCCTATAAATACCCTCTCATCCATTAGGAGAGGGGGAGGACACACTCACAAACCACACTTGTATGGAGGCATTTCGTCCTCCAAAACCCCCTCCACATCTTCCTCTAACTTGTTCGTCGGAGGGGTCGGGCCGAGCTTCCGACCCGACCTGTGTGCAGGAACGAAGACGAAGTGACCTCTTCCTGGCGCTGCTGCGGAGCTGCCGACCCGATCTACCGCCCCGAACGACCGATCCCGACCGGGAGACCCCGAGGGAGCTAAGCCCGAGATCCCCGACATTCCGAGCCCCAGAACCGAGCCGCGTCGGCCCCGAGGCCACGGCTTAAAAAGTTACTCACCGTAACATTTTGGCGCTAGAAGGAGGGCCCGGAATGATGGTACGTTAGCTTTCTCTTTGGTTGCTCCGCTGCAACTGACCTGCACCAGAAGCAGCGACTTCTGGGGCTGGTCTCTGCCTGCGCCGAGCTGCCTCGGCCCCACGCGCGCGGCCAGCCCGCCCAAGTCGGCACCCCGCGCGCGAACAGCCCGCCCGCGTCGGCGCCCCGCGCGCGACCAGCCAGCGCAGCTTGCTGCCTCGGCCCCTCGCGCCTGGACCCCTCGGTCCCACGCGCGCGGCCGAACCGCCCGCGTCGGCCCCACGCGCGCGACCAGCCCGCCCGCGTCGACACCCCGCGCGCGAACAACCCGCCCGCGTCGGCGCCCCGCGCGCGACCAGCCAGCGCAGCTTGCTGCCTCGGCCCCTCGCGCCTGGACCCCTCGGTCCCACGCGCGCGGCCGAACCGCCCGCGTCGGCCCCATGCGCGCGACCAGCCCGCCCGCGTCGGCACCCCGCGCGCGAACAGCCCGCCCGCTTCCGCGCCCCGCGCGCGACCAGCCAGCGCAGCTTGCTGCCTCGGCCCCACGCTACCTCGGCCTCTCGGCGCCGCTCGGCCCTTCGGCCCCGTGCGCAGCCAATACGCTGCCTCGGCCCCTCGGCACCGTGCGCGGCAACACGCTGCCTCAGCTCCTCGGCTGACGGCGCAACCTGCTGCCTCGGTCCCATGCGCGGCCAGCCCGCGCTAGCAGCCTGCTGCCTCGGCGCCTCGGCCCCGTGCGCAGCAACACGCTTCCTCGGCCCCTCGGCCCCAAGCGCAGCAAGCAGCCCGCTGCCTTGGCCCCTCGGCCACATGCGCAGCCAACACGCTGCACGCTGCCTCGGCCTTCGGCCCCAAGCACGGTCCGCCCGCCTGCGCCGAGCTTCTCGGCCATACGTTGTCGAGTTCACCTCAGAGCGGCCTGCCACCTCGGTCGCATAATGCCCGAGGCGCACTTGCGCGGTATGCCCGAGAGCTCCTCGGCTGACACACGCGCGGCCATCCCGCCCGGGTCGGCACCCCGCGCGCGAATAGCCCGCCCGGGTCGGCACCCCGCGCGCGAACAGCCCGCCCGCGTCGGCACCCCGCGCGCCTCGGTTCCTCGACCCCTCGGCCCCACGCGCGCGACCAACCCGCCCGCGTCGGCCCCACGCGCGTGACCAACCCGCGCGCCTCGGCTCCTCGGCCCCAGCTTGCCCGCCTGAGTAACCTCTCGGCCCGAGACTTCCTCGGCCACAGCCTGTCCGAGACCTCCTCTACCCGAGCCGACCTCATGCGCTGCCTCGGCTCCTCGGCCTCATGCGCAGCAAGTAGCCCGCTGCCTCGGCCCCTCGGCCCCGTGCGCAGCAACACGCTGCCTCGGCCCCTCGGCACCATGCGCAGCAAACACGCTGCACGCTGCCTCGGCTCCTCGGCCCCTTGCGCAGCTTGCCCGCCTGAGTAACCTCTCGGCCCGAGACTCCCTCGGCCACAGCCTGTCCGAGACCTCCTCTACCCGAGCCGACCTCATGCGCTGCCTCGGCCCCTCGGCCCCTTGCGCAGCTTGCCCGCCTGAGTAACCTCTCGGCCCGAGACTCCCTCGGCCACAGCCTGTCCAAGACCTCCTCTACCCGAGCCGACCTCATGCGCTGCCTCGGCTCCTCGGCCTCATGCGTGGCCAGCCCGCGTCAGCTGCTCGGCTGACGGTGCAGCCCGCTGCCTTGACCCTTGGGCCCCATGCGCGACAGCACGCCTCAGCTGCTCGCCTGACAGCGCAGCTTACTGCCTCTGCCCCATGCGCGGCCAGCCCGCGCCTGCTCCTCGGCTCTTCGGCTTTACGCCACCCGAGACCACACCTGCGCGGCTCCAGCCCGCCTGCGCCGTGTTCCTTGGCCCCATGTTCCCGAGACAGACCTGCGCGGTCTGCCCGCCTGCGTCGTGCTCCCTGGCCCCATGTTCCCGAGACACGCTTGCGCGGTCGACACTCCTGCGCCGAGCCCCTCGGCCATGCACTGTCAAGTCCACCTCAGCACGGCTTGCCCGACTGAGTTGTCGCTCGACCCCAGCCTACCTCCACGGCTTGCGTCATGCTACTCGGCTGCATGGCCCTCGTGACCACGCCTGCGCGATCAGCCCGACGCACGTAGTGCTACTCGGCCGCATGGCCCTCGCGAACACGCCTGCGCGGCCTGCCCGCCTGCGTCGTGCTCCTCGGCTCTTCGGCTTTACGCCACCCGAGACCACACCTGCGCGGCCCTAGCCCGCCTGCGTCGTGTTCCTTGGCCCCATGTTCCCGAGACAGACCTGCGCGGCCTGCCCGCCTGCGTCGTGTTCCTTGGCCCCATGTTCCAGAGACACGCTTGCGCGGTCGGCCCTTCTGCGTCGAACCCCTCGGCCACACTCTCCCGAGCTCCCCTCAGAGCGGCCTGCCCCTCTGAGCAGTGTCACTCGGCTGCAGCCTACCTGCGCCGAGCTTCTCGGCCCTTCGCCGTCGAGTTCACCTCAGTGCGACCTCCCCGCTTAAGTTGTCTCTCGGCCGAGCCTATCACCTCGTCCGGCGCCGTGTCACTCGGCCGCATGGCCCTCGCAACCACGCCTGCGCGGTCTGCCCGCATGCGTCGTGCTCCTCGGCTCTTCGGCTTTACGCCTCCCGAGACCACGCCTGCGTGGCCTGCCCGCCTGCGTCGTGCTCCTCGGCTTTACGCCTCCCGAGACCACGCCTGCGCGGCCTGCCTGCCCGCGTCATGCTCCTCGGCTCTTCGGCTTTACGCCACCCGAGACCACGCCTGCGCGGCCTGCCTGCCCGCGTCGTGCTCCTCGGCTCTTCGGCTTTACGTCACCCGAGACCACGCCTGCGCGGCCTGCCTGCCTGCGTCATGCTCCTCGGCTCTTCGGCTTTACGCCACCCGAGACTACGCCTGCGCGGCCTGCCCACCTGCGTCGTGCTCTTCGGCTTTACGCCACCCAAGACATACCTCGCCGCTCCTCGGCCCTTCGGCTTTACGCCACCCAAGACATGCTCGGCCGTTCCTCGGCCCTTCGGCTTTAGGCCACCCAAGACATACCTGGCCGCTCCTCGGCTCTTCGGCTTTACGCCACCCAAGACATGCTCGGCCGCTCTTCGGCTCTTCGGCTTTACGCCACCCAAGACACACCTCGCCACTCCTCGGCTCTTCGGCTTTACGCCACCCAAGACGTGCTCGGCCGTTCCTCGGCCCTTCGGCTTTACGCCACCCAAGACATGCTCGGCCGTTCCTCGGCCCTTCGGCTTTACGCCACCCAAGACACACCTCGCCGCTCCTCGGCTCTTTGGATTTACGCCACCCAAGACACACCCGGCCGCTCCTCGGCTCGATGGCTTTACGCCACCCAAGACACACCTGCGCGGTTTTCCCGCATGCGTCGTGTTCCTCGACCTCCAGCTCTCAGGACACACCCGCGCGGTTCACCCGCCTGCGTCGTGCTCCTCGACCTCCAGCTCTCAGGACACACCCGCGCGGTTCACCCGCCTGCGTCGTGCTCCTCGACCTCCAGCTCCCCGGGACTGCGCCCACGCGGCCAACCCGCCTAAAGCTGAAGCTATGCCTCGGACTCCCGTTACAACGACCGACGCATAGCTTCTTTCCGGGGGGGAATATGTTAAGGGAAAAAATGGCAAACAGTCTCAGCTGCTCCAAATGACATCATGCACCTCGGAATTGATCAAAACGCTGACCGAGGCACACTAATATCCTGCAAAAGCCAGGTCCAACACGCTGACCGAGGTACATCCTGCAAAAGCCAGGCCGAACACGCTGACCGAGGTCCAACACGCTGATCGAGGTACATCCTGCAAAAGGCAGGCCGAACACGCTGACCGAGGTGCATCCTGCAGAATACTCCCCTATAAATACCCTCTCATCCATTAGGAGAGGGGGAGGACACACTCACAAACCACACTTGTATGGAGGCATTTCGTCCTCCAAAACCCCCTCCACATCTTCCTCTAACTTGTTCGTCGGAGGGGTCGGGCCGAGCTTCCGACCCGACCTGTGTGCAGGAACGAAGACGAAGTGACCTCTTCCTGGCGCTGCTGCGGAGCTGCCGACCCGATCTACCGCCCCGAACGACCGATCCCGACCGGGAGACCCCGAGGGAGCTAAGCCCGAGATCCCCGACATTCCGAGCCCCAGAACCGAGCCGCGTCGGCCCCGAGGCCACGGCTTAAAAAGTTACTCACCGTAACAACAGGCATTATAGAACTGGCGCAATCGAGAAATAATAGATCAGTGTTACTGGCACAGGGAATCTATTCGGTCAAAGAGAGGATCACTGTCAAATGACCAACCATATTTATAGTTCATATCACTCGAATTGAATTGCTTTCGTGCATATCAAAGCACGCATTACCTTGATTTCTGCATCTAGCCTCTGACCTGTGGGCGCTAGCCGTCTGCCATTCCTCTCCTTTGCCTTGTAACAGAAGAAATCGTTCGCTTCCTAAATGCCTGTGTGCAACGATATCTAATCAGTATCAAAGCCTTGTAGAAACAGCCAGATGATACAATGAGTTGAGGTTCCCCCAACCTGCAGTTTGCTGTGGTGAGTGGTTGACAGCCTCGTGCGCCATCACAAGTACACACCCTGGAAAGGCAGGCGAAGGCAAGTGAAGCCCATCGACTCCGACAGCTCATTAGGTGAGAAGGAAGGAGATATAAAATACTCCATTGGGACAGAGAGACGCCCCTATTCTTTCTTCTCTGGTCCCATTAAAGTCAGCAGCGCCACTTCCATCATGGGGCGTCTGAACCCAGGCAAGCTTCATGGGGCCTCACCCCAGTTTCCTTGGAGACCGTTCATGAATGCAGCAGCAGACTCCATTTCCACGCCTAATTTGCTGCTGCATCTCCACATTTCTGCCGACCTGAGAGCCCATTAAAGAAAGTAGAAACTGCGAGGAAATGGTCTCTTAAGAGACCCTCTGCTGCCACTTTCATGGCAGTAACGAATGCTTTTTTACTCCAGTTTGATTCACCGCCTTTTCATTGCACAAGTTCTTCGACTGGGGAGAACATCTGTCGACCCTCGTCGATTCTTTCACGTAAGAGATGGATAACATGCAGCCGCTGTGCCTCGTCTTCCTCTTCCTCTGCTCCACCCTGTTGCTGCAGTGGTCGCAGGGATGTCACCCCCACGACCGTTCGGCCCTTCTCACCTTCAAGGCCGGCATCACCGCCGACCCCTCCGGCCTCCACCGCTCCTGGGACTCGGCCACGGACTGTTGCTCCGCGTGGGACGGCGTGGCCTGCGACGCTGCCTGATAAGGGTAAAAAACTGACTTGACATAACCCCCGGATTTGACGTAATACACCCCCCCCACGTCGGACGCCCAGTACGACGCGCTGCCCCAGAAATAGCATTAACGACGACACGACACGCACTCATACCCGCCGTACCCGAACGACCTCCTCGGTTGACCCATCACGGCCGGCCGAGGCAGTCAAAGGCGCCAGCTGACACCCCCCATACCCTACGGCAGCTCGGCTCTCCACGCAACGCCCACGGCGGCGACAGACGCCGTCAGAGGTACGGTCATGCTCTGGCAGGATGGCCCATCAGGTAACATCAACCCCCCTTATAAATACCCCCCCCGGCTCCCAGCACAAGGGGGATCTCGAACCCAATACAATACTCCTTCCCACTAACTTGATCGTCGGAGGGGTCGGGCCGAGATACCGACCCGACCTGTGTGCAGGTACCCGACCACCGTCAACCCGATTCGTCAAGGCGGAGCTCTCAAGCAAGACCCTCTGCATCCGCCATCTCAAGCCCTACAAAGGGAGACACGACCGATCCCAGGCATTTGGGGCCCTGAACCAGCCGCGTCAACCCCAAAGTCGCGGCCAGAACGTTATTTACCGTAACAGATTGGCGCTAGAAGGAGGGCCGGCGTCCAAATATCAAGCGATCAGCAAATTTACCCCGGCGGATCCTCAAATGCGGAGCTCCCCGCCTTAGGGGAACGGCGTGACGAGACCCACGACGAACGCCCCGCAGCGGTGTCAGAACGCTACTGGCGACTGTTCAACAACCCGGGCTTGTCACCCCCTGGCGGCGCACCCGCCAACTCCTCGCAAGTGTCGCCCGAGGCCTTTCATGACCTCGCCCACCAGGTCCGAACTCTGACAAGCATGGTGCAGACCATTATCTCCCAACGAACCCCTCCGCGTGCGGCGAGGCCCTCGCAGCAACAGGAGACTCTCGCCCGGACCCACGCACCACCCCCAGAACTTCCGGGCTCGCCTCGAAACCCCACAACCCGACCGGGGAGCAGGGAAGCCGAGGACACGGTGAGCCACCCCGAGCCCGAGGCCCCGACCGCTGACTCGACGAACGCCCTACGGGCCCAACTGCGCCTCGTCAGTCAAAGGCTGGACGAGGTACAACAGGAGGTTCGTAAGTCAAAAGGAGAACCCGGGACGGACGGACACCAAGGATCTCCGTTCACCCCCGAGATACAGGATCAGGCGATCCCGCCGCACTTCCGCCTCCCTGCCCTGGACGCGTATGACGGCGCAACCGACCCCGCGGACCATGTGGCCGCTTTTCGGGCCCAGATGGCGCTGTTCGGGACTTCAGACGCCCTGATGTGCCGGGCGTTCCCGACGACCTTGCGAGGACCAGCCCGCGCATGGTACAGCGGCCTGAAGCCAGGGACCATCGCCTCCTTCGACCAGCTCGCCAAGGATTTTGAGCTTAACTTCCTAGCGTACTCCCGACCGAAGCCATCTATGGCGTTGCTCTTGGGGCTCAACCAGAAGGAGGACGAGCCCCTTTCTCACTTTGTGAACCGGTTTACGACGCAAATCCGTGGACTATCGGATGCTCACCCCTCTCTCTTGATGCAGGCCTTCATGACCGGCCTACGACCCTCCAGGTTCTTCTGGTCGCTCGTGGAAAGGCCCCCCGTTGCGGTCCCTGAGATGCTCCAACGGGCCAGCCAGTTCATCGCCGCAGAAACCTGGATGGTGGGAAAGCGAGAAGAGCACAGAAAGGTCAAGTCGGAGCCGCCCCGACACCAGCAACCCACCACCTCCCGGCGAAAGTTGGACAGGCCTGACCCAAGGCCTCCTCTTCCCGCCTTGAACTCCTCCCGGACGGAGATATTCCTACACGAAAGGGGGAAGGGGCTGCTCAGGGACCCCCACCCGATGAAGAACCCGCGGGAGCTCGCAGACCACTCAAAGTACTGCCGATTTCATCGACAGCACGGGCACGACACGGAGCAGTGTTACGAGCTAAAAAGACAAATCGAGGAGCTCATCCTCAGAGGCCATCTCGGCCAGTACCTCCGGTCGAGCAAAGAGCAGTCTCCTCGTCCGGAGGGCCCTGTTGAGCGACACATCGATGTCATAGCCGGGGGCCCCGCATCCGGAGGAAGTTCTATGTCGGGCAGGAAGGCCTATGCCCGGACCGCCCCCGACGAAGCCTCGGGGCGTGAGCCTTGTTGGGAAATTATTGGGGACGACATCACATGCGCAGCGGAAGAACAAGAAAACAAAAATCCCCGATTCCCAAAAAGATGTTCGTCGTCGTGCGAAGATTGGTGCGCAAAAATCCACAAAACACAAAACTGCGTATAGAGATTGTGTTACCTAGGGAGATCGTATATCCCTATTTCCTTGCAGATCCTTAGGAGAGGGTGAAGGAGGTCAAGCGTCCTCCTCTCTAGCGGTGATCCACACAGCAGGGTTGTGACGACCCTCCTCAAAACTCCAGGCCTACTCTGAGGTGGAGAGGGAGAGGAGAATAGGAAGGGCAAGTAAAGACTCTAGCCTATGAGGCTGTGAATCCCTCCTATTTATAGAGATCCCGTGTCAAACCCTAATGGGTCCTTCCCTAGTGGGTATGGGATCTGCATCCAATAAGACAAGGGCTCCATCGGATATCTCATATCCGAACCTCTACTCATCGCAATGCCTACCATATGTGTGTGACCCTCTAGGCCCAATATCGAGCTGGCCGTGAGTCATACCTGTCAGAACTCCTTCTGACTGAGTGAATTATTATCTCTGTAATAATTCACTTGACTCATCGACTACGGACGTACTAGGCCACTACGCTGTAGTCCCCAGACGATACAGGGGAATCCAATCCATTGGACCTGTCTATCCTCAGTTACCATATACCTATAGTCCCTCATCCATCTAATATCCCAAAGACCGTATATCGAGCATGGTGCTGTCAGACCCATACGGTTTCTACTCGAGTCTCGCTCTAATCGGATTCTCCCGGAGAACTCTTTCTCTCTCAACCCGAATGACCTTGGCCAGGGATTTATCTGAGCAAGAACACATGGGATATTCCTCTCATGATGCCGAGAGTGGATGATCCTCTGTCGACACTCAATAGCCCTCGTAAGGTCGACTACCACTCCCAATGACCAGTTGTACTAGATCTGGGAACAGCCAAACCTATAAGTCTGGTATCAAAGAGTGGAGCACTCATACAGGACATCCTTGGTGTCTCAAGTCTAAGGACCAGATACACCACTAGAACTACGGAATCGCTGTCTGACAATAAGGCATCATCAACCATCCAGCATTCCGTAAGCGGATCAATCAGTGAACTCATTCTCCAATGAGCACCTGTACTGTATCCCTAGTGTCCCTATACGAGCAGCTATGAGACTAGCTGCATCCATCATATGGACGGGTATACAGCACACCAGTCTATCCGGTTATCATGATGTCCCTCTCGAGTAACCTATGACCGGGATTATTTAGGATATGTGTTTAAAGGTGAATCGATCTCATTATCGTGATCTCATCACGATCCGATTCCCATTGCACAAATCCAATGATATCACAATATATATGCATTTATGCAATAGTTATAAAGTGATATACGCCAAAATATAATAAGCAAAAAGATTCTGTATCAAGTCACACGTGCCATCACTCACGTGATTGGCTTGCTGGGCACCTATGACTAGCAATCTCCCACTTGACCTAAAGCCAATCACCTATGTGTCTGATCCCCATCAGACCCCTGTGACGCTCAAAGACAATCTGAGACAACGGCTTTGTCAGTGGATCTGCAATGTTATCTTCGGATGGAACTCTTTCCACTGCTACATCTCCTCGGGTTACGATCTCTCTTATAAGCTAGAACCTCCTCAGAACATTTCTGATGAGACCCGGGTTCCCTTATTTGAGTAATCGCCCCATAGTTGTCGCAATATAAGGAAGTCGAGTTCTCGCTATTCGTAACGACTCCCAAATCTGTGATGAACATCTTCACCCAGACTCCCTCTTTTGTTGCATCCGATGCAGCAATGTACTCCGCCTCTATTGTCGAGTCAGCAGTGGTATCTTGCTTGGAACTCTTCCAGCACACTGCTCCTCCATTCAAGGTATACACATACCCTGAATTCGACTTGCTATCATCGACATCAAACTGAAAACTTGAGTCAGTGAAGCCTTCAACCTTAAGGCTATTACCTCCATATACTAGTAAAAGATCCTTAGTCCTTCTCAAGTACTTAAGGATACACTTTACTGCTTTCCAGTGCTCCAAGCCTGGATCCGCCTGATACCTGCTCGTGACACTCAGAGCATGCGCTATATCAGGCCTAGTACATAGCATGGCATACATGATAGACCCTATTGCTGAGGCAAAAGGTATCATATTCATGTTTGCCCTTTGGAAATTTCCATGCCAAACCTTTTGACAATGGTTTCTATGTACCTGGACTGGGACAAGCCAAGCATCCTCTTGGATCTATCTCTATAGATTCTAATCCCCAAGATATATGATGCTTCCCCTAAGTCCTTCAAGGAGAAGTCTCTAGATAACCAAGCATTTACTATGGATAGCATTCCTATGTCATTCCCAATGATGAGGATGTCATCCACATATAACACCAAAAAAGTGATAGCGCTCCCACTTACCTTTCTGTATACACAAGGCTCATCTTCGTTCTTAACGAAGTCATAAGATCTGATTGCCTCATCAAATCTTATGTTCCAACTTCGGGAAGCTTGCTTTAGTCCATAAATGGATCTAAGCAACCTACACACCTTATCTGGGCAGTTCTTGGACACGTATCCCTCAGGTTGCATCATATACACCTCCTCCTCGAGGTTCCCGTTGAGGAATGCGGTTTTCACATCCATCTGCCAGATCTCATAATCATAGTGTGCTGCAATAGCCAATAGAATTCTGATGGATTTTAGCATTGCTACGGGTGAGAAGGTTTCGTCGTAGTCAACACCTTGCCTTTTGACGATACCCTTTAGCCACTAGCCTTTCTTTATAGGTCTCTACCTTTCCATCTACTCCGATCTTTTTCTTAAAGATCCATTTGCAACCGATGGGTACAATACCTTCGGGCGCATCAACTAGGTTCCAAACCTTATTGGAGTACATAGAATCCATCTCAGAATTCATGGCTTCTTGCCACTTCCCGGAGTCTATACTCATAATAGCCTCCTCATAGGTCTGAGGATCAATATCCTCTACATCCTCTGCTCTAATATGTCCCACATATCTCTCAGGAGGATGGGATACTCTATCAGACCTGCGTAAAGTTGAAACTTGTGTATTAGGTACCTGAACAGACTCGGGCTGTAGAGTGGTGCTTGAGCTTGGTTCTCTAACTTCGCTCAACTCTATCATTCTCCCATTGTCTCCGCCAAGAATGTGTTCCTTCTTAAGGAACACTGCTCTCTTAGCTATAAAGACCTTTTGGTCCTCGAGATGATAGAAGTAATACCCACAAGTTTCCTTGGGGTATCCCACAAATATGCATCGCTCTGTCCTTGATTCTAACTTATCGGGGTTGTGTCTTTTAACGTGGGCAGGGCAGCCCCAAATCTTAACAACCTTAAGATCAGGCTTCTTCCCTTTCCATATCTCATATGGTGTAGACACTACCGACTTAGTTAGAACTCTGTTCAGAAGGTAAGATGCGGTTTCTAGGGCATATCCCCAGAATAAGATGGGTAGGTCAGCGAAACTCATCATGGACCGTACCATATCTAATAGCGTACGATTTTTCCTTTCAGAGACACCATTGAGCTGAGGTGTATAAGGAGGTGTCCATTGGGATAATATCCCATGGTCCTTGAGGAACTGAGTAAACTCTGTACTTAAGTATTCACCTCCTCGATCTGATCGAAGAGTTTTGATATTCTTTCCAGTCTGGTTCTCCACCTCATTCTTATACTCTCTGAATTTCTCAAAAGCCTCGGACTTGTACTTTATTAAGTACACATATCCATACCTTGAGAAATCATCAGTAAATGTAATGAAGTAGGAGTAACCTCCAATGGCATGAGTTGACATGGGTCCACATACATCACTATGTATGAGTTCCAACAACTCATTGGCTCTCTCTCCAGTTCTACTAAATGGAGATTTGGTCAGTTTTCCACGAATGCAAGGCTCACAAGTTGCATAAGACACATAGTCGAATGGATCTAGATATCCATCATTTAGCAACTTTTGAATCATTTTTTCATGGATGTGACCTAGCCTACAATGCCACAGGTATGCACTGTTCAACTCATCTCGTTTCCTTTTGGACACATTTACATTCATGATATGTGGAGTGGTGTCTAACATAAATAAACCATTATGCAATGTTCCTTTCGTGATGATCTTATCATCTAATAATATCGAACAACCATTGTTCTCAAAAACAAATTTATATCCACTAACTGTTAAACATGAAATGGAGATAATGTTTTTGATAATAGAAGGAACAAAATAACATGCATCTAATGCAATAAAAGCTCCACTAGGCAGATGTAGGGCGACCTCGCCAACAGCTAATACAGCAACTTTTGCTCCATTACCCATCTTGAGGTCCATCTCGCCTCTCTCTAGTCTCCTAGGCCTTGCCAGAACCTGCAACGAATTGCATATATGATAAGCACTACCGGTATCCAATACCCATGTGTTATCATAAGAGTCTGACAAATGGAGACTGATCATGAATGTACCTGAAGCTTCATCAAGCTTTTGTTTCGCCCTTTCTGCAAGGTACTCTTTGCAGTTTCTCTTCCAGTGCCCATCTTTACCACAGTAGAATCACTGGCCTTTGTCCTTTGTTGGGTCTTTCTTAGCAACCTTTGCTTTACCTGGTTTGCCCTTGCCCTTTCTCTTCTTAAGGGACCTTTCTGCTTTCCTTTTCTTTTTGGTCTCACCAGTGTAGAGAACTGGCTTCTCTTTCTTAATAGTACTCTCTGCCTCCCTCAACATATTGAGGAGCTCTGGGAGAGTCACCTCAAGCTTGTTCATATTAAAATTCATTATGAACTGTGAAACGGAATCTGGTAGGGACTGAAGCACAATGTTCACACACAAGTTATCCTCTAGGACCATTCCTAGACCTGTGAGTTTCTCTATCCACTCAATCATCTTTAGGACATGGTTCTGAACCGATGTCCCCTCAGTCATCCTAGCGCGGAAGAGGCTCTTGGATATCTCATATCGCTGAGTCCTTCCCTGTTCCTCAAACAATTTGCGGACATGTAGGAGAATGGATCTGGCATCCATCTTTTCATGTTGTCTCTGTAACTCTGGAGTCATAGAGCCCAACATATAGCACTGAGCAAGAGTGGAGTCATCAATGTACTTCACGTAGCGAGCGATCTCATCCTCGCTTGCCCCTTCTTCGGGCGTAGGCATCACTGTATCAAGGACGTACATGATTTTCTCCGCTGTGAGAACAATTCTCAAGTTACGGAGCCAATCCGTATAATTTGGACCAGTGAGGCGGTTGACATCAAGTATGCCACGTAAGGGATTTGAAAGCGACATTTTCTGAAAATAAAGATGTAGCAAAAATGAATAACATGCAGATTTTGCAAGAAATAAACTATCAAGATATGGACTTCTATCTTAATATGCTCCCACTATTTTACTAACGAGTCACGTGACACCCTAAGCACGTGAAACGGAAGTCTCCGGCATACTTCTAATGAGGATCAGGATCCAATCAGCGTCTTAGTGTAACCTCGAGGGACTCGACCAATCACACTAAGCCTAAAAGGTAGGCAACTCTTGCCGATCACAACTCCTTGTGATTCCCGTCCTGTTCGGCCTCCGAATCACCATGGCCTCGAGGGACTCGACCAACCATGATGCTCGGTTAAGTCAACACCTTCGTTACAAGATGAGTCTGATTTGATGATATACCCTCGAGGGACTCGACCAAGCATACCATGCCCTCAGGTCACCGGTGACATCTCTATGTTGTAAGCAAGATAGCGAATCGCGATATAGGTGAGTCTCGAGAGACTCGACCAACTCAACCTACACCGGGAATCGGTTCTGTTACGGTGAGTAACTTTTTAAGCCGTGGCCTCGGGGCCGACGCGGCTCGGTTCTGGGGCTCGGAATGTCGGGGATCTCGGGCTTAGCTCCCTCGGGGTCTCCCGGTCGGGATCGGTCGTTCGGGGCGGTAGATCGGGTCGGCAGCTCCGCAGCAGCGCCAGGAAGAGGTCACTTCGTCTTCGTTCCTGCACACAGGTCGGGTCGGAAGCTCGGCCCGACCCCTCCGACGAACAAGTTAGAGGAAGATGTGGAGGGGGTTTTGGAGGACGAAATGCCTCCATACAAGTGTGGTTTGTGAGTGTGTCCTCCTCCTCTCCTAATGGATGAGAGGGTATTTATAGGGGAGTATTCTGCAGGATGCACCTCGGTCAGCGTGTTCGGCCTGCCTTTTGCAGGATGTACCTCGATCAGCGTGTTGGACCTCGGTCAGCGTGTTCGGCCTGGATTTTGCAGGATGTACCTCGGTCAGCGTGTTGGACCTGGCTTTTGCAGGATATTAGTGTGCCTCGGTCAGCGTTTTGATCAATTCCGAGGTGCATGATGTCATTTGGAGCAGCTGAGACTGTTTGCCATTTTTTCCCTTAACAGGTTCCTACTCATAACGATGGAAGGCCACGTGGGTCAATCTAATTGCCTCACGTTTACCGACTTAATATTATCGAGCGATGTTTCTATAATTTAGTCTCCTAATATGACATGTCACACATATACATATTTAATATATATCTACATCGCATGCAAATATATATACATATCTAGTATGTGTATAAGCAATCACACCAGATGATCATGGACCACAACCTAATATGATTAGGCCCGAGCCAGTAGGCCTAATCACTCACATCAAGATCTATGTGTGCAACGGTGCATCTCCATGCCCTGTGATCGTCCATCTCGTCCTCGTCGGTTCCGTCGACATCTTGATGCATCTCCATGCATCACGATCGTCCGTCTCGTGGGTCCCGCTATCGCATCCACGCTCCCGCTGCGCCTCCTCATGTGATTACAACTTAATCATAGGCACACAGGCCCGACAATAAACGAGAAATATAATGGAGGTTCGCAGACCTCAATAATAATAATCACAAGTACACACATCATACATCACATGTATAAATAATCATCATCATGTAAGACTACTAGATAATAATAAAAATAATAATCAACTAAACCTTTTAATTAATTAATATTTTTCTGAAATCAGGGACATGTAGGGAATTTCTCAATTCCTAAGGGTATTTTCGTAATTTGGATAAAAGACAGAAACTGGAATTTCTCAAATTCCGAGGGGCAAAACTATCTTTTGCCCAGAAAACCCTAATACCCTTTCCCCCTTTCGCTGCTGCCGCCGCCGCCACCCTGCCGGCGGCAGCCTGTGCGGCGGGGCGAGGGCACTGCCCTCGCCTGCAGGCGGCACGCCCGCTGGCGGCGATGCCGCTGCCTCCGCAGGCGGTGCTGTACCGCCGGGCGGCCGCCCCTGTGGGGGGGTTTCGCCCGCGGGAGCAGTGGCGGCGCCTCTGCCCGTGGGCTGCCAGCCCCGCCAGCAGCAAGCCTGCTGCAAGCAGACCGCCGTCCGGTTGCTGCAGGCATAGCGCTTGCGCATGCACCGGCGCTGTGCTGCCTGGCTGCGGCTGCGGCTACCACTGCAGGTGGCTGCAGGCATGCAGATCGAGGGCAGCAACTGTTGCTGCCCTTCCTCGCTTTTGCGTCAACGATTTTGACGTCAATATTCTTCCTAAACACAACACACGCAGTTCAAAACCAATCATTCGCACGAACAACCTGGCTCTGATACCACTGTTGGGAAATTATTGGGGGCGACATCACATGCGCAGCGGAAGAACAAGAAAACAAAAATCCCCGATTCCCAAAAAGATGTTCGTCATCGTGCGAAGATTGGTGTGCAAAAATCCACAAAACACAAAACTGCGTATAGAGATTGTGTTACCTAGGGAGATCGTATATCCCTGTTTCCTTGAAGATCCTTAGGAGAGGGTGAAGGAGGTCAAGCGTTCCTCCTCTCTAGCGACGACCCTCCTCAAAACTCCAGGCCTACTCTGAGGTGGAGAGGGAGAGGAGCGACGACCCTCCTCAAAACTCCAGGCCTATTCTGAGGTGGAGAGGGAGAGGAGAATAGAAAGGGCAAGCAAAGACTCTAGCCTATGAGGCTGTGAATCCCTCCTATTTATAGAGATCCCGTGTCAAACCCTAATGGGTCCTTCCCTAGTGGGTATTGGATCTGCATCCAATAAGACAAGGGCTCCGTCGGATATCTCATATCCGAACCTCATATCCGAACCTCTACTCATCGCAATGCCTACCATATGTGTGTGACCCTCTAGGCCCAATATCGAGCTGGCAGTGAGTCATACCTGTCAGAACTCCTTCTGACTGAGTGAATTATTATCTCTGTAATAATTCACTTGACTCATCGACTACGGACGTACTAGGCCACTACGCCGTAGTCCCCAGACGATACAGGGGAATCCAATCCATTGGACCTGTCTGTCCTCAGTTACCATATACCTATAGTCCCTCATCCATCTAATATCCTAGAGACCGTATATCGAGCATGGTGTTGTCAGACCCATACGGTTTCTACTCGAGTCTCGCTCTAATCGGATTCTCTCGGAGAACTCTTTCTCTCTCAACCCGAATGACCCTGGCCAGGGATTTATCTGAGCATGAACACATGGGATATTTCTCTCATGATGCCGAGAGTGGATGATCCTCTGTCGACACTCAATAGCCCTCGTAAGGTCGACTACCACTCCCAATGACCAGCTATACTAGATCTGGGAACAACCAAACCTATAAGTCTGGTATCAAAGAGTGGAGCACTCATATAGGACATCCTTGGTGTCTCAAGTCTAAGGACAAGATACACCACTAGGACTACGGAATCGCTGTCTGACAATAAGGCATCATCAACCATCCAGCATTCCGTAAGCGGATCAATCAGTGAACTCATTCTCCAATGAGCACCTGTACTGTATCCCTAGTGTCCCTACACGAGCAGCTATGAGACCAGCTGCATCCATCATATGGACGGGTATACAGCACACCAGTCTATCCGGTTATCACGATGTCCCTCTCGAGTAACCTATGACCGGGATTATTTAGGATATGTGTTTAAAGGTGAATCGATCTCATTATCGTGATCTCATCACGATCCGATTCCCATTGCACAAATCCAAGGATATCACAATATATATGCATTTATGCAATAGTTATAAAGTGATATACGCCAAAATATAATAAGCAAAAAGATTCTGTATCAAGTCACACGTGTCATCACTCACGTGATTGGCTTGCTGGGCACCTATGACTAGCAAGCTTGAGCCCGAGATCACCTTCCCAGCCGGAGCCACTGAGCGGCCCCACCACGACGACGCCCTGGTGATATCGGCCAGGGTAGCCAACGCGCGAGTGAGAAGAATCATGGTCGACACGGGGAGCTCGGCCGACATACTCTACTTTGGCGCCTTCCAGAAGCTGGGCCTAGCCAGGGAAAATTTAAGCCCGATGTGCTCGGCGCTCACCGGCTTCACGGGAGATTCGATATCACCTCTGGGAGCCATTACCCTACCTCTGACTCTGGGGACCCCGCCGAAATCAAAGACTGCCATGACCACTTTTCTAGTGGTCGACCTTCCCACCGCTTATAACGCCATACTTGGTCGGCCGACCCTCAACAAGGTCAGAGCCGTCGTCTCGACCTACTACCGGACCGTCAAATTCCCGACACGGGAGGGAGTCGGGGAAGTCACCGGAAGCCCCCAAGAGTCCAGGCGCTGCTACCTTACCTCCGTCTCATTGGGCAAAAGGACCAGGGGAGAGGCGCCTCTAGAAGATCCCCGGGAGGCAAAAAAGCCGGCCCCTCACCCAGAGCCGAGGGGGTCCACTGTTGACATCCCCTTACGGGAAGCACGGCCGGATCAGACGGTCAAGGTCGGATCAGAGCTGCCCGAGTGGGAACGGGAACAGCTCGTCGGTCTTTTGCGGGAGAATGCCGACATCTTCGCCTGGTCTCCATCGGACATGAAGGGAGTCGATCCCAAGGTCGCGGAGCATCATCTCAATATCCCACATGACGCCCGTCCGGTAAAGCAAAAGCCCCGGCGCCACGCACCTGACCGGCAACATGTCATACAAGAAGAGGTGGACCGACTCTTGGCGGCAAGCTTCATAGAAGAGGCCAAGTATCCTCAGTGGTTGTCCAATGTAGTTCTCGTGAAAAAACACAATGGAAGCTGGAGGATATGCGTTGACTACACCAGTCTCAATGATGCGTGTCCTAAAGACTGCTACCCCCTCCCGAAGATCGACCAGCTGGTCGACGCGACAGCAGGGCACGCGCGCCTCTCTTTCATGGACGCCTATTCAGGATACAACCAGATCTGTTAGTCATAGGTGCCCAGCAAGCCAATCACGTGAGTGATGGCACGTGTGACTTGATACAGAATCTTTTTGCTTATTATATTTTGGCGTATATCACTTTATAACTATTGCATAAATGCATATATATTGTGATGTCCTTGGATTTGTGCAATGGGAATCGGATCGTGATGAGATCACGATAATGAGATCGATTCACCTTTAAACACATATCCTAAATAATCCCAGTCATAGGTTACTCGAGAGGGACATCGTGATAACCGGATAGACTGGTGTGCTGTATACCCGTCCATATGATGGATGCAGCTGGTCTCATAGCTGCTCGTGTAGGGACACTATGGATACAGTACAGGTGCTCATTGGAGAATGAGTTCACTGATTGATCCGCTTACGGAATGCTGGATGGTTGATGATGCCTTATTGTCAGACAGCGATTCCGTAGTCCTAGTGGTGTATCTGGTCCTTAGACTTGAGACACCAAGGATGTCCTGTATGAGTGCTCCACTCTTTGATACCAGACTTATAGGTTTGGCTGTCCCCAGATCTAGTACAGCTGGTCATTGGGAGTGGTAGTCGACCTTACGAGGGCTATTGAGTGTCAATAGAGGATCATCCACTCTCGGCGTCATGAGAGGAATATCCTATGTGCTCTTGCTCAGACAAATCCCTGGCCAGGGTCATTCGGGTTGAGAGAGAAAGAGTTCTCCGGGAGAATCCGATTAGAGCGAGACTCGAGTAGAAACCGTATGGGTCTGACAGCACCATGCTCGATATACGGTCTCTGGGATATTAGATGGATGAGGGACTATAGGTACATGGTAACTGAGGACAGACAGGTCCAATGGATTGGATTCCCCTGTATCGTCTGGGGACTACGGCGTAGTGGCCTAGTACTTCCGTAGTCGATGAGTCGAGTGAATTATTACAGAGATAATAATTCACTCAGTCAGAAGGAGTTCTGACAGGTATGACTCACGGCCAGCTCGATATTGGGCCTAGAGGGTCACACACATATGGTAGGCATTGCGATGAGTAGAGGTTCGGATATGAGATATCCGACGGAGCCCTTGTCTTATTGGATGCAGATCCAATACCCACTAGGGAAGGACCCATTAGGGTTTTGACATGGGATCTCTATAAATAGGAGGGATTCACAGCCTCATAGGCTAGAGTCTTTGCTTGCCCTTCCTATTCTCCTCTCCCTCTCCACCTCAGAGTAGGCCTGGAGTTTTGAGGAGCGTCGTCGCAACCCTGCTGTGTGGATCACCGCTAGAGAGGAGGACGCTTGACCTCCTTCACCCTCTCCTAAGGATCTGCAAGGAAACAGGGATATACGATCTCCCTAGGTAACACAATCTCTATACGCAGTTTTGTGTTTTTGCGGATTTTGCGCACCAATCTTCGCACGACGATGAACATCCTTTTGGGAATCGGGGATTTTTGTTTTCTTGTTCTTCCGCTGCGCATATGATGTCGCCCCCCCTATGATTTCCCAACAGTGGTATCAGAGCCAGGTTGTTCGTGCGAATGATTGGTTTTGAACTGCGTATGTTGTGTTTAGGAAGAATATTGACGTCAAAATCGTTGACGCAAAAGCGAGGAAGGGCAGCTACAGTTGCTGCCCTCGATCTGCATACCTGCAGCCACCTGCTGCGGCAGCCGCAGCTGCAGCCGCAGCCAGGCAGCACAGCGCCGGCGCATGCGCAAGCGCTGTGCCTGCAGCAGCCGGCCGGCGGTCTGCTTGCAGCAGGCTTGCTGCTGGCGGGGCTGGCAACCCACGGGCAGAGGCGCCGCAGGGAAGTGGCGCCTGCCGCCGAAAGGAAGCGGCGCCTGCCGCCGCTGCTCCCGCGGGCGAAACCCCCCACAGGGGCGGCCGCCCGGCGGTACAGCACCGTCTGCGGAGGCAGCGGCGCCCGAAGGGGGCGCCCACCCGCAGCGGCATCGCCGCCAGCGGGCGTGCCGCCTGCAGGCGAGGGCAGTGCCCTCGCCCCGCCGCACAGGCCGCCGCCGGCAGGGTGGCGGCGGCGGCAGCAACAAAAAAGGGCAAAGGGTATTAGGGTTTTCTGGGCAAAAGACAGTTTTACCCCTCGGAATTTGAGAAATTCTAATTTCTGTCTTTTGTCCAAATTATGAAAATACCCTTAGGGAATTGAAAAATTCCCTATATATCCCTGATTTCAGAAAATATTAATTAATTAAAAGGTTTAGTTGATTATTATTTTTATTATTATCTAGTAGTCCTACATGATGATGATTATTTATACATGTGATGTATGATGTGTGGACGGATGATCATGGACCGTGTGATGTGTGTACTTGTGATTATTACTATTGAGGTCTGCGAACCTCCATTATATTTCTCGTTTTATTGTCGGGCCTGCGTGCCTATGATTAAGTTGTAATCACATGAGGAGGCGCAGCGGGAGCGTGGATGCCATAGCGGGACCCACGAGACGGACGATCGTGATGCATGGAGATGCATCAAGATGTCGACGGAACCGACGAGGACGAGATGGACGATCACAAGGCATGGAGATGCACCGTTGCACACATAGATCTTGATGTGAGTGATTAGGCCTACTGGCTCGGGCTAATCATATTAGGTTGTGGTCCATGATCATCTGGTGTGATTGCTTATACACATACTAGATATGTATATATATTTGCATGCGATGTAGATATATATTAAATATGCATATGTGTGACATGTCATATTAGGAGACCAAATCATAGAAACATCTCTCGATAATATTAAGTCGGTAAACGTGAGGCAATTAGATTGACCCACGTGGCCTTCCATCGTTATGAGTAGGAACCGAATCCCGGTGTAGGTTGAGTTGGTCGAGTCCCTCGAGACTCACCTATATCGCGATTCGCTATCTTGCTTATGACATAGAGATGTCACCGGTGACCTGAGGGCATGATATGCTTGGTCGAGTCCCTCGAGGGTATATCATCAAATCAGACTCATCTTGTAACGAAGGTGTTGACTTAACCGAGCATCATGGTTGGTCGAGTCCCTCGAGGCCATGGTGATTCGGAGGCCGAACAGGACGGGAATCACGAGTTGTGATCGGCAAGAGTTGTCTACCTTTTAGGCTTAGTGTGATTGGTCGAGTCCCTCGAGGTTACAATAAGACGCTGATTGGATCCTGATCCCCACTAGAAGTCTGCCGGAGACTTCCGTTTCACGTGCTGAGGGTGTCACGTGACTCGTTAGTAAAATAGTGGGAGCATATTAAGATAGAAGTCCATATCTTGATAGTTTATTTCTTGCAAAATCTGCATGTTATTCATTTTTGCTACATCTTTATTTTCAGAAAATGTCGCTTTCAAATCCCTTACGTGGCATACTTGATGTCAACCGCCTCACTGGTCCAAATTATACGGATTGGCTCCGTAACTTGAGAATTGTTCTCACAGCGGAGAAAATCGTGTACGTCCTTGATACAGTGATGCCTACGCCCGAAGAAGGGGCAAGTGAGGATGAGATCGCTCGCTACGTGAAGTACATTGATGACTCCACTCTTGCTCAGTGCTATATGTTGGGCTCTATGACTCCAGAGTTATAGAGACAACATGAAAAGATGGATGCCAGATCCATTCTCCTACATGTCTGTAAATTGTTTGAGGAACAGGGAAGGACTCAACGATATGAGATATCCAAGAGCCTTTTCCGCGCTAGGATGTCTGAGGGGACACCGGTTCAGAACCATGTCCTAAAGATGATTGAGTGGATAGAGAAACTCACAGGTCTAGGAATGGTCCTAGAGGATAACTTGTGTGTGGACATTGTGCTTCAGTCCCTACCAGATTCCTTTTCACAGTTCATAATGAATTTTAATATGAACAAGCTTGAGGTGACTCTCCCAGAGCTCCTCAATATGTTGAGGGAGGCAGAGAGTACAATTAAGAAAGAGAAGCCAGTTCTCTACACTGGTGAGACCAGAAAGAAAAGGAAAGCAGAAAGGTCCCTTAAGAAGGGAAAGGGCAAAGGCAAACAAGGTAAAGCAAAGGTTGCTAAGAAAGACCCAACAAAGGACAAAGGCCAGTGCTTCCACTGTGGTAAAGATGGGCACTGGAAGAGAAACTGCAAAGAATACCTTGCAGAAAGGGCGAAACAAAAGCTTGATGAAGCTTCAGGTACATTCATGATCAGTCTCCATTTGTCAGACTCTTATGATAACACATGGGTATTAGATACCGGTAGTGCTTATCATATATGCAATTCGTTGCAGGTTCTGGCAAGGCCTAGGAGACTAGAGAGAGGCGAGATGGACCTCAAGATGGGTAATGGAGCAAAAGTTGCTGTATTAGCTGTTGGCGAGGTCGCCCTACATCTGCCTAGTGGAGCTTTTATTGCATTAGATGCATGTTATTTTGTTCCTTCTTTTATCAAAAACATTATCTCCATTTCATGTTTAACAGTTAGTGGATATAAATTTGTTTTTGAGAACAATGGTTGTTCGATATTATTAGATGATAAGATCATCACGAAAGGAACATTGCATAATGGTTTATTTATGTTAGACACCACTCCACATATCATGAATATAAATGTGTCCAAAAGGAAACGAGATGAGTTGAACAGTGCATACCTGTGGCATTGTAGGCTAGGTCACATCCATGAAAGAAGGATTCAAAAGTTGCTAAATGATGGATATCTAGATCCATTCGACTATGTGTCATATGCAACTTGTGAGCCTTGCATTCGTGGAAAACTGACCAACTCTCCATTTAGTGGAACTGGAGAGAGAGCCACTGAGTTGTTGGAACTCATACATAGTGATGTATGTGGACCCATGTCAACTCATGCCATTGGAGGTTACTCCTACTTCATTACATTTACTGATGATTTCTCAAGGTATGGATATGTGTACTTAATGAAGTACAAGTCCGAGGCCTTTGAGAAATTCAGAGAGTATAAGAATGAGGTGGAGAACCAGACTGGAAAGAGTATCAAAACTCTTCGATCAGATCGAGGAGGTGAGTACTTAAGTACAGAGTTTACTCACTTCCTCAAGGACCATGGGATATTATCCCAATGGACACCTCCTTATACACCTCAGCTCAATGGTGTCTCTGAAAGGAGAAATCGTACATTATTAGATATGGTACGGTCCATGATGAGTTTCGCTGACCTACCCATCTCATTCTGGGGATATGCCCTAGAAACCGCAGCTTACCTTCTGAACAGAGTTCCAACTAAGTCGGTAGTGTCTACACCATATGAGATATGGAAAGGGAAGAAGCCTGATCTTAAGGTTGTTAAGATTTGGGGCTGCTCTTCCCATGTTAAAAGACACAACCCCGATAAGTTAGAATCAAGGACAAGGCGATGTAAATTTGTGGGATATCCCAAGGAAACTTGTGGGTATTATTTCTATCATCCCGAGGACCAAAAGGTCTTTGTAGCTAAGAGAGCAGTGTTCCTTGAGAAGGAACACATTCTTCGCGGAGACAGTGGGAGAATGATAGAGTTGAGCGAAGTTAGGGAACCAAGCTCAAGCACCACTCTACAGCCCGAGTCTGTTCAGGTACCTAATACACAAGTATCAACTTTACGCAGGTCTGATAGAGTATCCCATCCTCCTGAGAGATATGTGGGACATATTAGAGCAGAGGATGTAGAGGATATTGATCCTCAGACCTACGAGGAGGCTATTATGAGTATAGACTCCGGGAAGTGGCAAGAAGCCATGAATTCTGAGATGGATTCTATGTACTCCAATAAGGTTTGGAACCTAGTTGATGCACCCGAAGGTATTGTACCCATCGGTTGCAAGTGGATCTTTAAGAAAAAGATCGGAGTAGATGGAAAGGTAGAGACCTATAAAGCAAGGCTAGTGGCTAAGGGGTATCGTCAAAGGCAAGGTGTTGACTACGACGAAACTTTCTCACCCGTAGCAATGCTAAAATCCATCAGAATTCTATTGGCTATTGCAGCACACTATGATTATGAGATCTGGCAGATGGATGTGAAAACCGCATTCCTCAACGGGAACCTGGAGGAGGAGGTGTATATGATGCAACCTGAGGGATTCGTGTCCAAGAACTGCCCAGATAAGGTGTGTAGGTTGCTTAGATCCATTTATGGACTAAAGCAAGCTTCCCGAAGTTGGAACATAAGATTTGATGAGGCAATCAGATCTTATGACTTCGTTAAGAACGAAGATGAGCCTTGTGTATACAGAAAGGTAAGTGGGAGCGCTATTAGCTTTTTGGTGCTATATGTGGATGACATCCTCATCATTGGGAATGACATAGGAATGCTATCCACAGTAAAGACTTGGTTATCTAGACACTTCTCCATAAAGGACTTAGGGGAAGCATCCTATATCTTGGGGATTAGAATCTATAGAGATAGATCCAAAAGGATGCTTGGCTTGTCCCAGTCCAGGTACATAGAAACTATTGTCAAAAGGTTTGGCATGGAAAATTCCAAGAGAGGTCTCATACCGATGAGACATGGGATATCGCTTTCTACGAGTATGTCCCCAAAGACTCCAGAAGAAAGGGCGAACATGGATATGATACCTTATGCCTCAGCAATAGGGTCTATCATGTATGCCATGCTATGTACTAGGCCTGATATAGCGCATGCTCTGAGTGTCACGAGCAGGTATCAGGCGGATCCAGGCTTGGAGCACTGGAAAGCAGTAAAGTGTATCCTTAAGTACTTGAGAAGGACTAAGGATCTTTTACTAGTATATGGAGGTAATAGCCTTAAGGTTGAAGGCTACACTGACTCAAGTTTTCAGTCTGATGTCGATGATAGCAAGTCGAATTCAGGGTATGTGTACACCTTGAATGGAGGAGCAGTGTGCTGGAAGAGTTCCAAGCAAGATACCACTGCTGACTCGACCACAGAGGCGGAGTACATTGCTGCATCAGATGCAGCAAAGGAGGGAGTCTGGGTGAAGAAGTTCATCACAGATTTGGGAGTCGATACAGATAGCGACAAGTCGACTTCCTTATATTGCGACAACTATGGGGTGATTACTCAAATAAGGGAACCCGGGTCTTATCAGAAGTGTTCTGAGGAGGTTCCAGCTTATAAGAGAGATCGTAACCCGAGGAGATGTAGCAGTGGAAAGAGTTCCATCCGAAGATAACATTGCAGATCCACTGACAAAGCCGTTGTCTCAGATTGTCTTTGAGTGTCACAGGGGTCTGATGGGGATCAGACACATAGGTGATTGGCTTTAGGTCAAGTGGGAGATTGTTAGTCATAGGTGCCCAGCAAGCCAATCACGTGAGTGATGGCACATGTGACTTGATACAGAATCTTTTTGCTTATTATATTTTGGCGTATATCACTTTATAACTATTGCATAAATGCATATATATTGTGATGTCCTTGGATTTGTGCAATGGGAATCGGATCGTGATGAGATCACGATAATGAGATCGATTCACCTTTAAACACATATCCTAAATAATCCCAGTCATAGGTTACTCGAGAGGGACATCGTGATAACCGGATAGACTGGTGTGCTGTATACCCGTCCATATGATGGATGCAGCTGGTCTCATAGCTGCTCGTGTAGGGACACTAGGGATACAGTACAGGTGCTCATTGGAGAATGAGTTCACTGATTGATCCGCTTACGGAATGCTGGATGGTTGATGATGCCTTATTGTCAGACAGCGATTCCGTAGTCCTAGTGGTGTATCTGGTCCTTAGACTTGAGACACCAAGGATGTCCTGTATGAGTGCTCCACTCTTTGATACCAGACTTATAGGTTTGGCTGTCCCCAGATCTAGTACAGCTGGTCATTGGGAGTGGTAGTCGACCTTACGAGGGCTATTGAGTGTCAATAGAGGATCATCCACTCTCGGCGTCATGAGAGGAATATCCTATGTGCTCTTGCTCAGACAAATCCCTGGCCAGGGTCATTCGGGTTGAGAGAGAAAGAGTTCTCCGGGAGAATCCGATTAGAGCGAGACTCGAGTAGAAACCGTATGGGTCTGACAGCACCATGCTCGATATACGGTCTCTGGGATATTAGATGGATGAGGGACTATAGGTACATGGTAACTGAGGACAGACAGGTCCAATGGATTGGATTCCCCTGTATCGTCTGGGGACTACGGCGTAGTGGCCTAGTACTTCCGTAGTCGATGAGTCGAGTGAATTATTACAGAGATAATAATTCACTCAGTCAGAAGGAGTTCTGACAGGTATGACTCACGGCCAGCTCGATATTGGGCCTAGAGGGTCACACACATATGGTAGGCATTGCGATGAGTAGAGGTTCGGATATGAGATATCCGACGGAGCCCTTGTCTTATTGGATGCAGATCCAATACCCACTAGGGAAGGACCCATTAGGGTTTTGACACGGGATCTCTATAAATAGGAGGGATTCACAGCCTCATAGGCTAGAGTCTTTGCTTGCCCTTCCTATTCTCCTCTCCCTCTCCACCTCAGAGTAGGCCTGGAGTTTTGAGGAGCGTCGTCGCAACCCTGCTGTGTGGATCACCGCTAGAGAGGAGGACGCTTGACCTCCTTCACCCTCTCCTAAGGATCTGCAAGGAAACAGGGATATACGATCTCCCTAGGTAACACAATCTCTATACGCAGTTTTGTGTTTTTGCGGATTTTGCGCACCAATCTTCGCACGACGATGAACATCCTTTTGGGAATCGGGGATTTTTGTTTTCTTGTTCTTCCGCTGCGCATATGATGTCGCCCCCCCTATGATTTCCCAACAAGATCAGGATGGCACCCGAAGACAGGGAACACACGGCTTTCCTCACCGATCAAGGGATATACTTCTACAAGGTCATGTCGTTCGGGTTGAAAAACGCCGGAGCCACATACCAGAGGACGGTAAACAAAATGTTTGCCCCCCAAATCGGGAGGAACATGGAAGTCTATGTGGACGACATGATTGTGAAAAGCAGAGAAGCCGGAACACACCTTGCCGACCTAGCCGAGACCTTCGCCACGCTACGCAAATTCGGCATGCGGCTCAACCCCACAAAGTGCGCTTTCGGCGTCACCTTCGGGAAGTTCCTAGGGTTCATTGTACACCAGAGAGGAATCGATGCCAACCCAGAGAAAGTACAGGCAATAATCGATATGCAGTCCCCCCGGACAGTTAAAGACCTGCAGCGACTCAACGGTAGACTTGTCGCCCTGTCTCGCTTCCTCGCCCGATCGGGCGATCGTTGCCTCCCTTTCTTCAAGGCGCTCAAAGACCCGAAGAACTTCCAATGGACATCGGAATGCGAGGAGGTTTTCAAACAGATGAAGCGGCACTTGGCCAGCCTCCCTCGACTCGCTTCCGTCATTCCCGGCGAGAAGCTGGGACTCTATCTGGCGGCCTCCCCGCACGCAGTTAGCTCTGTCCTCGTCAAGGAAAGCTCCGGCACACAACTCCCGATCTACTACGTCAGCCACGTCCTGAAAGGACCTGAGGAGCGTTACACGCCGATAGAAAATCTCGCACTCGCCCTGGTGCTCTCGGCTCGGAAGTTGCGCCCCTACTTCCAGGCGCACTCGGTGGAAGTCATCACCGACCAGCCTCTTCGGCAGATCTTAACAAAGTTTGATGTTGCAGGTCGGCTCCTCAGATGGGCGGTGGAGCTCGGAGAACATGATATCAGCTACGTGCCCAGAACCGCCATCAAGGCTCAGGCGGTAGCCTACTTCATCGTGGAATTGACTCGGGTGGACAAAGACCTCGAGCGAACTCCTGAGGCTTGGACCCTACACGTGGACGGCTCGGCCAGCTCAAAGGGTGCCGGAGCTGGGCTGGTCCTTCTCGCTCCCGACGGACGCTCATTCGAACGTTCCCTCCGCTTCGAGTTTAAAGCCACCAACAACGAGGCGGAGTACGAAGCGCTCCTAGCTGGATTAAGGCTGGCCCTCGAGATGCAGGTGGCCGCAATACACGTCCTCACTGACTCGCAACTCGTGGCCGAACAACTCAGCGGTGGATACGAAGCTCGTGACGCGACCATGGCCAAATATCTGGCGCGAGTAAGGGATCTAACCGCGAAATTCCCTTACTTCACATTATCTAATGTTCCGAGGGAGGAAAACGGACGAGCCGACGCGCTCGCTAAGCTGGCGTCAAGGCGAACCCCCGAAGCATGGCCGGAGATAGAGGAGCTTCCCGCTCGCGCCATTGAGGTAGCAACCACGGCCCCAGGCGGCGCGCCGACCACGTGGGTGCAAGAGCTACTGAGCTTCAAGCGAGATGGAACCCTCCCTCTCGACAAGTCGCGGCTCGGCGTCTGCGCCGCACACACGCGTGGTACACCGAGGAAAGTGGCCGGCTTTACAGACGATCCTTCACCTACCCCCTACTGAGGTGTTTGGAGCCTGACGAAGCCCAGACCGTCCTGGCTGAAACTCACGAGGGGATCTGCGGCGAACACATTGGCGGGCGGACCCTGGCGCACAAGATACTACGCCAAGGCTACTACTGGCCAACCATGTGTCGAGACGCAAAAGCTTACGTGCAGCGGTGCAGCTCGTGCCAGCAACACACCCGCGCGCCCCGACAGCCTGCGGTCTCCCTCAGTCCCATCGACTGCGCATGGTCGTTCGCCCAGTGGGGACTGGACCTCCTCGGCCCCTTTCCACCGGCCTCTGGGCAGTGGAAGTATATAATCGTGGGAGTAGACTACTTCACAAAGTGGGTCGAGGCCGAGCCACTGGCCACGACGACGGAACACCAGATGGAGAAATTCGTTTGGAAAAACCTTGTGACCCGGTTCGGGTTGCCCAGAGCCATTGTCACCGACAACGGACCTTAGTTCGCCGGCACGAGGTTCCGGGAATTCTGCGCCGGTCATGGCATTCAACTGAGGTTCAGTTCGGTGGCCCACCCTCAGACGAACGGGTTGGCCGAGGTAACCAACCGATCCATCCTGGATGGCCTCAGAAGAAGAGTGTCCGCGGCCCGATCGACCTGGACGGACGAGCTCCCCAGCGTGCTGTGGTCACTGCGCACCACCCCCAAGGCTGCGACCGGAGAATCCCCCTATAGCCTGACTTTCGGAACCGAGGTCGTCCTACCGCCCGAGATGACTGTCGCTACGCTTCGGACGAGGAGCTATGACCAGGAGGCCTCGAACCAGGGACTTCGCGCCAACCTCGATGTGCTCGAGGAGCGACGCGTCGATGCACACCTGAAGGCCCTCTCTCACCAGAGAGCCGTCGCAAGGGTCTACAACAGAAAGGTGCGACCTAGGCCAATCAGGTTAGGCGATCTGGTCCTACGAAGGGCCGAAGTCAGCGACCCAACCCGAACGAGGGGGAAGCTGGCCCCCAAGTGGGAGGGACCTTACCGGGTTACCAGCGTGGTTCGACCAGGTACTTATCGACTCACAACAATGGACGGTTCCTCCCTGCCAAGGACATGGAACGTCCAGAACCTTAGAAAGTTCTTCGTCTGAGGCCAATGCCCCAGCTCCCAAGATTGAAGTTCTGCAATTTTCGGAGCTTAAAAGACACTGGAAAAAGATTCTTTTATTCATGAAGCATGGGATTACAAGGCCCAACTTTCGAAGCAGAAAGACGTACTGGGAGGAAGTTTTCTTTACAAAGCAAGGGGCTACAACCGCAACCAGACCCGAAGGTCACGAAAATTACAAAATACGGAAGCTGCTCGGCTGAGCTGACCTCCAGACCGCCCTAACCGTCAGATCCTCCCACGCCATCATCAAAGGGAACTTCCTCCGGCATGTCCACATCCAAATCCTTAGGATGCGAGACAAACGGATCCGCCTCCACTTCCAGCCCGGGATGGCTCGTCTGGAACCGGCCAAGGGCGATTCGGTACCCGTACTCGTAGGTAACCTGCCCCGACCGAGCCAGCCCGAGCTGGAAGCCCGGGGACTGTTTATAAGCCTCGATTACCTCCTCTTTCTCCGGCCGCCGCTCCCGCTCGGCCGCCAGGGCTTCTGAAGCCCCCTTCACGTCAGCTAGTGCGCCCTCCAGCCGCTGGGTCAGGACGGCTGCCTCGTCTCGGGCCAGACGAGTCTCTGACTGTGCTCCCTCCAGGAGTCCCCGGAGATTGCCTTTCTCCTCCTCGGCCGCCTTCGCCTCGGACCTTAAGCGAAGGACCTCGGCCTCCAGCGCCAACGCACGCTTGTCGGCCGCCCCTGCCTCAGCTCGGAGATGCATCGCCTCCTCCTCGAGCTCCGAGGAACGCTGCTCGGCCGCCGCAACCACCTCCGGAGCCGCCCCGGCCCGCACCTCCTCGAGCTGTTTGCGCAGCTCGGCGTTGCGGTCGCACAGAATTCCAAGGGCCCGACCCGCGTCGCGAACCCGGTCTGCCAGTGCCATCGCGTAGTGCTGGCCCTGCAAGAAGAAAGTCAGAACGACCCTCGGGAGCACCACAAGCAGGAAGCTGGTAGCGGAACACTTACCCACAACAGCGACTTCACCGACTTCCCGAACAGGACGTCGGACGGCAGAGTGTACATCTCGCGGGCCAGATCAGGGTGCAGCCCCCCTCGGACAAACGCGGCCGCGGTCTCCCCGTCGGCCCAGACCCGGGTCCCGCGGGTCAGCCCCGCCCACCAAGCTACCAACCGGTCAGAAGGTTGGCCCTCAGAAAGTTCGCCCATCAGGCGTGCATGATAGAAGTCGTTCGGCGGGCCCGCCGGAAGACGACACAAGTCCCGGATCGAGGGATCCCGAGGCGCCTTTCCTGCGACCACGTTGCTCAGGCCTGCCTCGCCTCGACCTCGCCCTCCTTGCCTATCGTGCGAGCCCGACTCCGCCGCCTCTGCGCTCTCCTGAGCCCTTGGGGGAGTCGGTTTCTTCGGAGCTACGACCTTTGCCTTCTTTCGAGGACGGGCATCCTCGAGATCCACCGGCGCCTCTCTAGTGTCAGCGCTCGGGCCGACCTGGCGCCGCGGAGATGCGGCCGACGAAATGCGTCCTCCACGCACCACGGCAAGTTTCACCATCCCTGCACAAACACAACGACCTCGGTTAGTATTCCAAAAAAGAAAAGCAAAATTGGAAGGCCCACCGCCACCTTCTCAGGGCATACCTCGAGGTACTGGGCTCAAGCCCGCCTCGACTAGCCACGCCTCGGTCATCTTTCGGATGACTCGAGAAGAAGGGAGGATCTCCTTCAATCTTCGAAGGGCTCGGAGCTCCCCCTCGTCCAAGGCCGGGGCAGTATTATCGACTGCGCGCGCCGCCCACCGGAGCCCGAAGCTCCAACTCCTCGGATGGCAAACGTAGAAGAAGCGCTCCTTCCACCCCTTGTTGCTGGAAGGAGCCCCACTGACACGAAAACCCGGTCGGGCGAACAAATAATAGCCCCCCGACCCTCTGGATAGACGGAAACAGGAGAGGAAAAGGGACCGGCTCGGGGCGATCTGGGCATAATAGCATTCCCCAAGGAACGCCACCAGATAGCGCCAAGAATTCGGCGCCATCTGGGAAGGGGAAATGCGCCACCACGAGACGCAGGCGGTAATGACGGGGTGGAACGGAAGGTGCAGCCCGGCCTCAAAGGCGTCTACTGTTAGGGCAAAGCCCTTGGGTATAGGGTCATACGCTCGCTGCCCCGGCTCAGGAGCAATGAGCGTGAACTCCGCCGGGATACCGTAACGGTCCCGGAGGAGGCCGAGCGACGACTCGCTCACGGTGGAGTCGAGGTCGTGCGGCCACATAAGCGATTCGAGGGCTTTGGTGGCCCTTTCCTCGGACGACGAGCGGGAGCTCGCCAACGCCACCCCCTCACCGGCGGCACCGGGAAGAGGAGGCGGAGAAGGAAGGGATGAAGGAGGGGAAGCCATCCTTACCGAGCTTTTGGGAAGGAAGGGCGGCTGAAGAAGTGCCGGACTAGGACACCCAAAGGAGGGATTGAAGGAAAAGCAGGTACCAAGAAGTGAAAGGGACCGACGGAGCGATACTTATAGCCTGTTTCCCGCCGAAACGACGACCTTTCCCCTCCTGAGCCGCGCTGCGAAGACGCAAAGGTCGCATCGCCATAACTTCGGCCGGTGCGGCTCTTAAATGCGGTGCAGTATGAAGTACGGAGCCCCTAATCATATCAACCTCGAAAACCGACGACGCTCGAAAGGCACGGCCCTTTGACCTTTCCCAGGCAAAAGGCGACCCGGCCGCCCGTGCCCGCACAACGGTCAAAACGACCTAACGCTAATCGAAAGTCAAGTATCGCTTCGGTCACGTTACGCCCGAACCCACCACCTCGGTCGCGGCCCACCCGCACCGAGCGCCTCGGTCAATCTACCCCGAGTCACACCTGCGCGGTCACCCCGCCTGCGTTGTGCTCCTCGGCTCTCCGGCTCTGCGCCACCCTGAGCCACACCTGCGCGGTCACCCCGCCTGTTGTGCTCCTCGGCTCTCCGGCTCTGCGCCACCCCGAGCCACACCTGCGCGGTCAACCCGCCTGTTGTGCTCCTCGGCTCTCTGGCTCTACGCCACCTCGAGCCACACCTGCGCGGTCACCCCGCCTGTTGTGCTCCTCGGCTCTCCGGCTCTGCGCCACCCCGAGCCACACCTGCGCGGTCACCCCGCCTGTTGTGCTCCTCGGCTCTCCGGCTCTGCGCCACCCCGAGCCACACCTGCGCGGTCACCCCGCCTGTTGTGCTCCTCGGCTCTCCGGCTCTGCGCCACCCCGAGTCACACCTGCGCGGTCACCCCGCCTGTTGTGCTCCTCGGCTCTCCGGCTTTGCGCCACCCCGAGTCACACCTGCGCGGTCACCCCGCCTGCGTTGTGCTCCTCGGCTCTCCGGCTCTGCACCGCCCCGAGTCACACCTATGCGGTCACCCCGCTTGCGTTGTGTTCCTCGACCCTCAACTTCGCATCTCCCCAGTCATGCCTGCACGATCGCACCACCTGCATAGTGCCTCTCGACCCTCATCGACCCTAATGGCCCCTAGGTCGACCCCGCTCAGCCTCCCGACCAAGTTGCGTATCCCGGCTAAGCTCTGCTCGGGAAGTACTCGCGCGACCGATCCAACTACGGCACGCCTCTCAGACCCACCTGAACAGCACGTTGAAGCAGGGAACCATGCATCGAACTCCTTACGCGTAAAGCCGATGCATAGCTCCTTTCGGGTGGGGCATATGATAAGGGTAAAAAACTGACTTGACATAACTCCCGGATTTGACGTAATACACCCCCCCACGTCGGACGCCCAGTACGACGCGCTGCCCCAGAAATAGCATTAACGACGACACGACACACACCCATACCCGCCGTACCCGAACGACCTCCTCGGCTGACCCATCACGGCCGGCCGAGGCAGTCAAAGGTGCCAGCTGACACCCCCCATACCCTGCGGCAGCTCGGCTCTCCACGCAACGCCCACGGCGGCGACAGACGCCGTCAGAGGTACGGTCATGCTCTGGCAGGATGGCCCATCAGGTAACATCAACCCCCCTTATAAATACCCCCCCCGGCTCCCAGCACAAGGGGGATCTCGAACCCAATACAATACTCCTTCCCACTAACTTGATCGTCGGAGGGGTCGGGCCGAGATACCGACCCGACCTATGTGCAGGTACCCGACCATCGTCAACCCGGTTCGTCAAGGCGGAGCTCTCAAGCAAGACCCTCTGCATCCGCCATCTCAAGCCCTACAAAGGGAGACACGACCGATCCTAGGCATTTGGGGCCCTGAACTAGCCGCGTCAACCCCAAAGTCGCGGCCAGAACGTTATTTACCGTAACACTGCCACTGGCCGCGTCGTCAACGTCTCCCGCCCTGGCCTCTCCCCCGGGCCCGACTTCATCTCCGACGCCTCCATTGCCGGGAGTCTCTCGCCTGCCCTCGGCGACCTCTTCTCCCTCCGGTTGCTCGATCTCAGCAACCTCAAGCAGCTCGCCGGCCCCGTTCCACCCGCCCTCGGCCGCCTCTCCCGCCTTGAACACCTCCTCCTCGACTCCAACCAACTCACCGGCTGCATCCCCTCCGCCTTCGCAAACCTCACCCGACTCCGGAAGCTCTCCCTCGGCAACAACCGCCTCTCCGGATCGCTTCCCCCTTCCATGTTCACCTCTCCATTTCTTTCCGTGGTCTCTCTTTCCAACAACAGGCTAACCGGCGGCATCCCGGCATCCATCGGGCGGGTACCTGCAATGGAGGCACTAGACCTCCATGGCAACCACCTCACCGGCTCCATCCCCATGGAGATCGGATTGCTGCGAAGGCTCACTGTTCTTGATCTTTCAGAGAACAAGATCTCCGGCGGCATCCCCAGCTCCATAGGCAAGCTCAAAAACCTGGTGGTTCTCTACTTGAACCAGAACCGCATCACGGGAAGCATTCCGCCTTCCATCGCCGGTATGGTCTCGCTGCAGTTCTGTAGGATGTCGGAGAACCAGCTCACCGGGAGCATCCCGGATTCGATCGGCGGCCTACCTAGCATCGAGAGACTGATACTGGAGAACAACAAGCTCACCGGTCAGCTGCCCGCCGCTATAGGACGCCTCGCCACGCTCACGGACATCTTCTTCTCCAACAACCGATTTACCGGCAGGATCCCTTCCAGCTTCGCCAACCTGGCCAATCTGCAGACGTTAGACCTGTCGCGGAACCGCCTCGGTGGTCCAATCCCCGCCGAGCTCTCCCGGCTGCGGAACCTCCAAGAGCTGGATCTCTCCTTCAACTCCCCGATGCACTTGGGCAGGCCGCCGAGCTGGCTCGGCCAGATGAACATATTCAAGCTTGTCCTGGCGGACACAGGGATCTCCGGTCCGCTGTCTGACTGGCTGTCGTCGGCGTCGTCCATCTCGATCCTCGACCTTTCCAGCAACGGACTGGTGGGGGATCTCCCGCCGTGGATCGGCAACATGACCGGGCTCTCGTTGCTCAACCTCTCCAACAACACTCTGCATTCGGGGATCCCGGAGGGGTTCAAGAACCTGACGCTGCTGATGGACCTGGACCTGCACTCCAACGAGCTGTACGGCCGGCTGCGGCCAGTGCTGGCGAAGGGGACGCAGGACCCCTTGGGGCACTACCGGACGCTGGATCTGTCACGCAACCGGTTCACCGGGGGGCTTGACGAGGGCGTGGGGGAGCTGGCCGCGATGGACACAGTAGAGAGGCTAGTGGTGTCGCACAACCCAGAGCTTGGCGGCGGGATACCGGCGTCCATGGCGAGGCTGGCGGCGCTGAAGGAGGTGAGGATGGCGGGGAACGGGCTCTCCGGGATCATACCTGAGGGCGTGCTGGACCTCGCGCGACTGACCGAGTTCGATGTGTCAGATAACAGGCTCAGCGGTCGGATACCGCGCCATCGGGCTCCCTTGACGGCGGAGGGCTTCAGAGGAAACACGGGGCTCTGCAGCGCGCCTCTCCCGCCATGCAAGCTGTGGTAACGAGCCAAAGTACACAGGAAGGAGTCTCAGATTTAATTTCCCGATGTCAAGGTGACGGAGAACAAAACAAAACTTTCTTGTTTGACAATTCATGGAAACGTAAGAACGGCTTGAACTTTTTTCTTTTTCGTTTTTTGGAGTCCAATTGTCTATTAAGGTGAGGAATCTTAATATATCAAACTATATAATATAATATAAGGCTACATACTTACATAATTTATAGAGATTGATGAATATATCTATATACTTGAGCTCCTCCAATCGAACAATATCCATGTGTTGTGTCAGTCGACGTAATAAAATCTGGTTCAAACCGTTTTCAGTTAGATTTGATTAAAATAAGATAGTTTGAATCGTAATCGATTCAAATTTATTTAATCGATTCGATTAATTCGATTCAATTAATCAGTTTATAATTAAAATAATTATATATATATATATAAAATAAATTAGTTCAATTCAATTGATCCGAACTGAAATCTTGGTTAGGTTCAATTTGAACAACCTCTACCATTTATGGCTTGCACAATATTTTTCTAATAATATATTTACAAATATGTGTACCAAATCTAAATCTATGATTATATAAGAGGACCTCGATAAAATGAATATTCTTTATGTTTTTATTTTCATCACAAGTAAATTTGATTAGGTTTTGCACTAATCTCCGATCTCCAACCGATGTTTAAGAGTGGCAGAAGTCATGAGATTGTTAAGAAGAACCGTTTAATAGTCAAAATCATATATCATGGTCTACATCGACTCAAAATATTTATTGATAGGGGTAAAAAATTGATTTGACATAACACCCCGGATTTGACGTAATGTACCCCCACGTCGGACACCCTGTGCGGCACACTGCCCCAGAACGTGCATTAACAACGACACGACGCGCACCCACACTCGCCATACCCAAACAACCTCCTCGGCTGACCCCTCATGGCCGGCCGAGGCAGGGGAAGGCGCTGACTGACACCCCCCATACCCTGCGGTAGCTCGGCCTTCCACGCAACGACCACGACGACAGACGCCATCAGGGGTACGACCCTGCCCCGACAGGATGGCACATCAGGTAACATCAAACCCACTTATAAATACCCTCTGGCTCCTAGCAGGTAAGGGGGACGATCTCATCCAAAAAACTCCTCTCCACCATCACTGACTTGATCGTCGGAGGGGTCGGGCCGAACCACCAACCCGACCTGTGTGCAGGTACTCGACCGCTGCCGAACCCACTTGACGCCGTGGAACTTTCCAGTCAGATCCCCTACATCAGTCACCACAGCACCCCCGGGGAAGCCGCGTCTGATCCCAGCCATTTGGAGCCCTGAACCAGCCGCGTCGACACAGAGGTCACGGCTAAAAAAGGTTACTTACCGTAACAGATTGGCGCTAGAAGGAGGGGCCGTCCAAATGTCAGGCGATCAGCGAATCCGCCTCGGCGGATCCTCAACTACCGAGCTCCCCGCCTTGGGGGAGCATCCCCCGCATAATGAAATCCACGACGACCGCCCCGCGGCGGTATCGGAGCGCTACTGGCGACTATTCAATGACCCAAGCTTATCACCCCCCGACGGCGCGCCTGCCGGCCCGTCGTCGGTATCACCCGAGGCTTTTCACGACCTCGCCCACCAAGTCCGAACCCTGACAAGCATGGTCCAGACCATCATCCCGATCGTCTCCCAACGGACCCCTCCGCACGCGACCCGGCCCTCGCCACAACGGGAGACCCCTATCCAGACTCACGTACCACTTCCTGAGCTCCCCATCTCACCTCAAAACCCCGCAGCTCGGCCCGGGAGCCGAGAAGCAGAAGACGCGGCAAGCTGACCCAAGCCCGAGGTTCCGACCGCCGACTCGACTAATGCCCTACGGGCTCAGCTACGCCTTGTCAGTCAAAGGCTTAACGAGGTACAACAGGAAGTCCGCAAGTCAAAGGGAGAGCTCGGGGCAGACGGACGCCAAGGATCTCCATTCACCCCCGAGATACAAAACTAGGCGATCCCGCTGCACTTCCGCCTCCCCTCTCTGGATGCGTATGACGGCGCCACCGACCCGGCAGACCACGTGGCCGCTTTCCGCACCCAGATGGCGCTATTCGGCACTTCCGACGCCCTGATGTGCAGGGCATTCCCAACGACTCTGCGCGGGCCGGCCCGCACGTGGTACGGCGGCCTGACGCTTGGGACCATCGCCTCCTTCGACCAGCTCGCCAAGGATTTCGAGCTTAACTTCCTGGCGTACGCCCGACCTAAACCGTCCATGGCATTACTGTTGGGAAATCATGGGGGGCGACATCATATGCGCAGCGGAAGAACAAGAAAACAAAAATCCCCGATTCCCAAAAAGATGTTCGTCGTCGTGCGAAGATTGGTGCGCAAAAATCCGCAAAACACAAAACTGCGTATAGAGATTGTGTTACCTAGGGAGATCGTATATCCCTGTTTCCTTACAGATCCTTAGGAGAGGGTGAAGGAGGTCAAGCGTCCTCCTCTCTAGCGGTGATCCACACAGCAGGGTTACGACGACGCTCCTCAAAAACTCCAGGCCTGCTCTGAGGTGGAGAGGGAGAGGAGAATAGGAAGGGCAAGCAAAGACTCTAGCCTATGAGGCTGTGAATCCCTCCTATTTATAGAGATCCCGTGTCAAACCCTAATGGGTCCTTCCCTAGTGGGTATTGGATCTGCATCCAATAAGACAAGGGCTCCGTCGGATATCTCATATCCGAACCTCTACTCATCGCAATGCCTACCATATGTGTGTGACCCTCTAGGCCCAATATCGAGCTGGCCGTGAGTTATACCTGTCAGAACTCCTTCTGACTGAGTGAATTATTATCTCTATAATAATTCACTTGACTCATCGACTACGGACGTACTAGGCCACTACGCCGTAGTCCCCAGACGATACAGGGGAATCCAATCCATTGGACCTGTCTGTCCTCAGTTACCATGTACCTATAGTCCATCATCCATCTAATATCCCAGAGACCGTATATCGAGCATGGTGCTGTCAGACCCATACGGTTTTTACTCGAGTCTCGCTCTAATCGGATTCTCCCGGAGAACTCTTTCTCTCTCAACCCGAATGACCCTGGCCAGGGATTTGTCTGAGCAAGAACACATGGGATATTCCTCTCATGATGCCGAGAGTGGATGATCCTCTGTCGACACTCAATAGCCCTCGTAAGGTCGACTACCACTCCCAATGACCAACTGTACTAGATCTGGGAACAGCCAAACCTATAAGTCTGGTATCAAAGAGTGGAGCACTCATACAGGACATCCTTGGTGTCTCAAGTCTAAGGACCAGATACACCACTAGGACTACGGAATCATTGTTTGACAATAAGGCATCATCAACCATCCAGCATTCCGTAAGCGGATCAATCAGTGAACTCATTCTCCAATGAGCACCTGTACTGTATCCCTAGTGTCCCTACACGAGCAGCTATGAGACCAGCTGCATCCATCATATGGACGGGTATACAGCACACCAGTCTATCCGGTTATCATGATGTCCCTCTCGAGTAACCTATGACCGGGATTATTTAGGATATGTGTTTAAAGGTGAATCGATCTCATTATCGTGATCTCATCACGATCCGATTCCCATTGCACAAATCCAAGGACATCACAATATATATGCATTTATGCAATAGTTATAAAGTGATATACGCCAAAATATAATAAGCAAAAAGATTATGTATCAAGTCACACGTGCCATCACTCACGTGATTGGCTTGCTGGGCACCTATGACTAGCAATCTCCCACTTGACCTAAAGCCAATCACCTATGTGTCTGATCCCCATCAGACCCCTGTGACGCTCAAAGACAATCTGAGACGACGGCTTTGTCAGTGGATCTGCAATGTTATCTTCGGATGGAACTTTTTCCACTGCTACATCTCCTCGGGTTACGATCTCTCTTATAAGCTGGAACCTCCTCAGAACACTTCTGATGAGACCCGGGTTCCCTTATTTGAGTAATCACCCCATAGTTGTCGCAATATAAGGAGATCGGCTCCTCGCTACCCGGCACGACTCCCAAATCTGTGATGAACTTCTTCAACCAGACTCCCTCCTTTGCTGCATCTGATGCAGCAATGTACTCCGCCTCTGTGGTCGAGTCAGCAGTGGTATCTTGCTTGGAACTCTTCCAGCACACTGCTCCTCCATTCAAGGTGTACACATACCCTGAATTCGACTTGCTATCATCGACATCAGACTAAAAACTTGAGTCAGTGTAGCCTTCAACCTTAAGGCTATTACCTCCATATACTAGTAAAAGATCCTTAGTCCTTCTCAAGTACTTAAGGATACACTTTACTGCTTTCCAGTGCTCCAAGCCTGGATCCGCCTGATACCTGCTCGTGACACTCAGAGCATGCGCTATATCAGGCCTAGTACATAGCATGGCATACATGATAGACCCTATTGCTGAGGCATAAGGTATCATATCCATGTTCGCCCTTTCTTCTGGAGTCTTTGGGGACATACTCGTAGAAAGTGATATCCCATGTCTCATCGGTATGAGACCTCTCTTGGAATTTTCCATGCCAAACCTTTTGACAATAGTTTCTATGTACCTGGACTGGGACAAGCCAAGCATCCTCTTGGATCTATCTCTATAGATTCTAATCCCCAAGATATAAGATGCTTCTCCTAAGTCCTTCATGGAGAAGTGTCTAGATAACTAAGCCTTTACTGTGGATAGCATTCCTATGTCATTCCCAATGATGAGGATGTCATCCACATATAACACCAAAAAGGTAATAGCGCTCCCACTTACCTTTCTGTATACACAAGGCTCATCTTCGTTCTTAACGAAGTCATAAGATCTGATTGCCTCATCAAATCTTATGTTCCAACTTCGGGAAGCTTGCTTTAGTCCATAAATGGATCTAAGCAACCTACACACCTTATCTGGGCAGTTCTTGGACACGAATCCCTCAGGTTGCATCATATACACCTCCTCCTCGAGGTTCCCGTTGAGGAATGCGGTTTTCACATCCATCTGTCAGATCTCATAATCATAGTGTGCTGCAATAGCCAATAGAATTCTGATGGATTTTAGCATTGCTACGGGTGAGAAAGTTTCGTCATAGTCAACACCTTGCCTTTGACGATACCCCTTAGCCACTAGCCTTGCTTTATAGGTCTCTACCTTTCCATCTACTCCGATCTTTTTCTTAAAGATCCACTTGCAACCGATGGGTACAATACCTTCGGGTGCATCAACTAGGTTCAAAACCTTATTGGAGTACATAGAATCCATCTCAGAATTCATGGCTTCTTTCCACTTCCCGGAGTCTATACTCATAATAGCCTCCTCGTAGGTCTGAGGATCAATATCCTCTACATCCTCTGCTCTAATATGTCCCACATATCTCTCAGGAGGATGGGATACTCTATCAGACCTGCGTAAAGTTGATACTTGTGTATTAGGTACCTGAACAGACTCGAGCTGTAGAGTGGTGCTTGAGCTTGGTTCTCCAACCTCGCTCAATTCTATCATTCTCCCACTGTCTCCGTCAAGAATGTGTTCCTTCTCAAGGAACACTGCTCTCTTAGCTACAAAGACCTTTTGGTCCTCGAGATGATAGAAGTAATACCCACAAGTTTCCTTGGGGTATCCCACAAATTTACATCGCTCTGTCCTTAATTCTAACTTATCGGGGTTGTGTCTTTTAACATGGGCAGGGCAGCCCCAAATCTTAACAACCTTAAGATCAGACTTCTTCCCTTTCCATATCTCATATGGTGTAGACACTACCGACTTAGTTGGAACTCTGTTCAGAAGGTAAGCTGCGGTTTCTAGGGCATATCCCCAGAATGAGATAGGTAGGTCAGCGAAACTCATCATGGACCGTACCATATCTAATAATGTACGATTTCTCCTTTCAGAGACACCATTGAGCTGAGGTGTATAAGGAGGTGTCCATTGGGATAATATCCCATGGTCCTTGAGGAAGTGAGTAAACTCTGTACTTAAGTACTCACCTCCTCGATCTGATCGAAGAGTTTTGATACTCTTTCCAGTCTGGTTCTCCACCTCATTCTTATACTCTCTGAATTTCTCAAAAGCCTCGGACTTGTACTTCATTAAGTACACATATCCATACCTTGAGAAATCATCAGTAAATGTAATGAAGTAGGAGTAACCTCCAATGGCATGAGTTGACATGGGTCCACATACATCACTATGTATGAGTTCCAACAACTCAGTGGCTCTCTCTCCAGTTCCACTAAATGGAGAGTTGGTCAGTTTTCCACGAATGCAAGGCTCACAAGTTGCATATGACACATAGTCGAATGGATCTAGATATCCATCATTTAGCAACTTTTGAATCCTTCTTTCATGGATGTGACCTAGCCTACAATGCCACAGGTATGCACTGTTCAACTCATCTCGTTTCCTTTTAGACACATTTACATTCATGATATGTGGAGTGGTGTCTAACATAAATAAACCATTATGCAATGTTCCTTTCGTGATGATCTTATCATCTATTAATATCGAACAACCATTGTTCTCAAAAACAAATTTATATCCACTAACTGTTAAACATGAAATGGAAATAATGTTTTTGATAATAGAAGGAACAAAATAACATGCATCTAATGCAATAAAAGCTCCACTAGGCAGATGTAGGGCGACCTCGCCAACAGCTAATACAGCAACTTTTGCTCCATTACCCATCTTGAGGTCCATCTCGCCTCTCTCTAGTCTCCTAGGCCTTGCCAGAACCTGCAATGAATTGCATATATGATAAGCACTACCGGTATCCAATACCCATGTGTTATCATAAGAGTCTGACAAATGGAGACTGATCATGAATGTACCTGAAGCTTCATCAAGCTTTTGTTTCGCCCTTTCTGCAATGTACTCTTTGCAGTTTCTCTTCCAATGCCCATCTTTACCACAGTGGAAGCACTGGCCTTTGTTCTTTGCTGGGTCTTTCTTAGCAACCTTTGCTTTACCTCGTTTGCCCTTGCCCTTTCCCTTCTTAAGGGACCTTTCTGCTTTCCTTTTCTTTCTGGTCTCACTAGTGTAGAGAACTAGCTTCTCTTTCTTAATAGTACTCTCTGCCTCCCTCAACATATTGAGGAGCTCTGGGAGAGTCACCTCAAGCTTGTTCATATTAAAATTCATTATGAACTGTGAAAAGGAATCTGGTAGGGACTGAAGCACAATGTCCACACACAAGTTATCCTCTAGGACCATTCCTAGACCTGTGAGTTTCTCTATCCACTCAATCATCTTTAGGACATGGTTCTGAACCGGTGTCCCCTCAGTCATCCTAGCGCGGAAAAGGCTCTTGGATATCTCATATCGTTGAGTCCTTCCCTGTTCCTCAAACAATTTGCGGACATGTAGGAGAATGGATCTGGCATCCATCTTTTCATGTTGTCTCTGTAACTCTGGAGTCATAGAGCCCAACATATAGCACTGAGCAAGAGTGGAGTCATCAATGTACTTCACGTAGCGAGCGATCTCATCCTCGCTTGCCCCTTCTTCGGGCGTAGGCATCATTGTATCAATGACGTACACGATTTTCTCCGCTGTGAGAACAATTCTCAAGTTACGGAGCCAATCCATATAATTTGGACCAGTGAGGCGGTTGACATCAAGTATGCCATGTAAGGGATTTGAAAACGACATTTTCTGAAAATAAAGATGTAGCAAAAATGAATAACATGCAGATTTTGCAAGAAATAAACTATCAAGATATGGACTTCTATCTTAATATGCTCCCACTATTTTACTAACGAGTCACGCGACACCCTCAGCACGTGAAACGGAAGTCTCCGGCAGACTTCTAGTGGGGATCAAGATCCAATCAGCGTCTTAGTGTAACCTCGAGGGACTTGACCAATCACACTAAGCCTAAAAGGTAGGCAACTCTTGCAGATCACAACTCCTTGTGATTCCCGTCCTGTTCGGCCTCCGAATCACCATGGCCTCGAGGGACTCGACCAACCATGATGCTCGGTTAAGTCAACACCTTCGTTACAAGATGAGTCTGATTTGATGATATACCCTCGAGGGACTCGACCAAGCATACCATGCCCTCAGGTCACCGGTGACATCTCTATGTCGTAAGCAAGATAGCGAATCGCGATATAGGTGAGTCTCGAGGGACTCGACCAACTCAACCTACACCGGGAATCGGTTCCTACTCATAACGATGGAAGGCCACGTGAGTCAATCTAATTGCCTCACGTTTACCGACTTAATATTATCGAGAGATGTTTCTATAATTTGGTCTCCTAATATGACATGTCACACATATACATATTTAATATATATCTACATCGCATGCAAATATATATACATATCTAGTATATGTATAAGCAATCACATCAGATGATCATGGACCACAACCTAATATGATTAGGCCCGAGCCAGTAGGCCTAATCACTCACATCAAGATCTATGTGTGCAACGGTGCATCTCCATGCCCTATGATCGTTCATCTCGTCCTCGTCGGTTCCGTCGACATCTTGATGCATCTCCATGCATCACGATCGTCCGTCTCGTGGGTCCCGCTATCGCATCCACGCTCCCGCTGCACCTCCTCATATGATTACAACTCAATCATAGGCACGCAGGCCCGACAATAAACGAGAAATATAATGGAGGTTCGCAGACCTCAATAATAATAATCACAAGTACACACATCACACGGTCCATGATCATCCGTCCACACATCATACATCTTATGTATAAATAATCATCATCATGTAGGACTATTAGATAATAATAAAAATAATAATCAACTAAACTTTTTAATTAATTAATATTTTTCTGAAATAAGGGACATGTAGGGAATTTCTCAATTCCTAAGGGTATTTTCGTAATTTGGACAAAAGACAAAAACTGGAATTTCTCAAATTCCGAGGGGCAAAACTGTCTTTTGCCCCGAAAACCCTAATACCCTTTCCCCCTTTCGCTGCTGCCGCCGCCGCCACCCTGCCGGCGGCGGCCTGTGCGGCGGGGCGAGGGCACTGCCCTCGCCTGCAGGCGGCACGCCCGCTGGCGGCGATGCCGCTGCGGGTGGGCGCCGCCGCCTCCGCAGGCGGTGCTGTACCGCCGGGCGGCCGCCCCTGTGGGGGGGTTTCGCCTGCGGGAGAAGCGGCGGCAGGCGCCGCTGCCCTGCGGCGCCTCTGCCCGTGGGCTGCCAGCCCCGCCAGCAGCAAGCCTGCTGCAAGCAGACCGCCGGTCGGCTGCTGCAGGCACAGCGCTTGCGCATGCGCCGGCGCTGTGCTGCCTGGGTGCGGCTGCGGCTGCCGCTGCAGGTGGCTGCAGGTATGCAGATCGAGGGCAGCAACTGTTGCTGCCCTTCCTCGCTTTTGCGTCAACGATTTTGACGTCAATATTCTTCCTAAACACAACACACGCAGTTCAAAAATCAATCATTCGCACGAACAACCTGGCTCTGATACCACTGTTGGGAAATCATGGGGGGCGACATCATATGCGCAGCGGAAGAACAAGAAAACAAAAATCCCCGATTCCCAAAAAGATGTTCGTCGTCGTGCGAAGATTGGTGCGCAAAAATCCGCAAAACACAAAACTGCGTATAGAGATTGTGTTACCTAGGGAGATCGTATATCCCTGTTTCCTTACAGATCCTTAGGAGAGGGTGAAGGAGGTCAAGCGTCCTCCTCTCTAGCGGTGATCCACACAGCAGGGTTGCGACGACGCTCCTCAAAAACTCCAGGCCTGCTCTGAGGTGGAGAGGGAGAGGATAATAGGAAGGGCAAGCAAATACTCTAGCCTATGAGGCTGTGAATCCCTCCTATTTATAGAGATCCCGTGTCAAACCCTAATGGGTCCTTCCCTAGTGGGTATTGGATCTGCATCCAATAAGACAAGGGCTCTGTCGGATATCTCATATCCGAACCTCTACTCATCGCAATGCCTACCATATGTGTGTGACCCTCTAGGCCCAATATCGAGCTGGCCGTGAGTCATACCTGTCAGAACTCCTTCTGACTGAGTGAATTATTATCTCTATAATAATTCACTTGACTCATCGACTACGTACGTACTAGGCCACTACGCCGTAGTCCCCAGACGATACAGGGGAATCCAATCCATTGGACCTGTCTGTCCTCAGTTACCATGTACCTATAGTCCCTCATCCATCTAATATCCCAGAGACCGTATATCGAGCATGGTGCTGTCAGACCCATACGGTTTTTACTCGAGTCTCGCTCTAATCGGATTCTCCCGGAGAACTCTTTCTCTCTCAACCCGAATGACCCTGGCCAGGGATTTGTCTGAGCAAGAACACATGAGATATTCCTCTCATGATGCCGAGAGTGGATGATCCTCTGTCGACACTCAATAGCCCTCGTAAGGTCGACTACCACTCCCAATGACCAGCTGTACTAGATCTGGGAACAGCCAAACCTATAAGTCTGGTATCAAAGAGTGGAGCACTCATACAGGACATCCTTGGTGTCTCAAGTCTAAGGACCAGATACACCACTAGGACTACGGAATCATTGTCTAACAATAAGGCATCATCAACCATCCAGCATTCCGTAAGCGGATCAATCAGTGAACTCATTCTCCAATGAGCACCTGTACTGTATCCCTAGTGTCCCTACACGAGCAGCTATGAGACCAGCTGCATCCATCATATGGACGGGTATACAGCACACCAGTCTATCCGGTTATCACGATGTCCCTCTCGAGTAACCTATGACCGGGATTATTTAGGATATGTGTTTAAAGGTGAATCGATCTCATTATCGTGATCTCATCACGATCCGATTCCCATTGCACAAATCCAAGGACATCACAATATATATGCATTTATGCAATAGTTATAAAGTGATATACGCCAAAATATAATAAGCAAAAAGATTATGTATCAAGTCACACGTGCCATCACTCACGTGATTGGCTTGCTGGGCACCTATGACTAGCAATTACTCCTCGGGCTCAACCAGAGAGAGGACGAGCCCCTCTCCCACTTTGTGAACCGATTTACAACCCAAATCCGTGGATTGTCGGATGCTCACCCCTCTTTCTTGATGAAGGCGTTCATGACAGGCCTGCGCCCCTCCAAGTTCTTTTGGTCGCTCGTAGAGCGACCCCCCGTCGCGGTCCCCGAGATGCTCCAACGTGCCAGTCAGTTCATCGCCGCGGAGACTTGGATGTCTGGAAGGCGGGAGGAACACAAAAAGGTCAAGACAGAACCGCCCCGACAGCAACAACCCGCCGCCTCCCGGCGAAAGTTGGACAGACCCGACCCGAGGCCTCCTCTTCCCGCCTTGAATTCGTCCCGGACTGAAATATTTCTACACGAAAAGGGGAAGGGACTGCTCAAGGACCCTCGCCCGATGAGGAACCCGCGGGAGCTTGTGGACCGATCAAGATATTGTCGATTTCATCGGTAGCACGGGCACAACACTGAGCAATGCTACGAGCTGAAGAGGCAAATCGAGGAGCTTATCCTCAGAGGTCACCTTGGCCGGTACCTCCGGCCGAACAAAGAGCAGTCGCCTCGCCCAGAAGGTCCCGTCGAGCAGCACATCGATGTGATAGCCGGGGGCCCCGCATCAGGGGGAGGTTCCATGTCGGGCAGGAAGGCGTATGCCCGAGCCGCGCCTGACGAAGCCTCGGGGCACGAGCCGGAGCCCGAGATCACCTTCCCAACCGGAGCTACTGAGCGACCCGACCACGACGACGCTTTGGTAATATCAGCCAGGGTAGCCAACGCACAGATGAGGAGGATCATGGTTGACACGGGGAGCTCGGCCGACGTACTCTACTTCGACGCCTTTCAAAAGCTGGGCTTGGTCAGGGAGAATCTGAGCCCGATGTGCTCGGCGCTCACCGGTTTCACGGGAGATTCAATATCACCCCTGGGGGCCATTACTTTGCCCCTGACTTTGGGGACCCCACCGAAGTCAAAGACTGTGATGGCCACTTTTCTGGTGGTCGACCTTCCTACCGCCTACAATGCCATACTCGGTCGGCCGACCCTCAACAAGGTTAGAGCGGTCATCTCGACCTACTACCAGACCATTAAATTCCCAACTCACGCTGGAGTCGGGGAAGCTACGGGAAGCCCCCGAGAATCCAGGCGGTGCTACCTTACCGCCGTATCATTGGGCAAGAGAGCCAGGACCAAATCGCCCCTGGAAGATCTGCGGGAAAAGAAGAAATTGACTCCCCATCCCGAGCCGACGGGGTCCACCGTTGACATTCCTTTGCAAGAAGCTCGGTCGGACCAGACCGTGAAGATCGGATTGGAACTACCAGAGCGGGAACGAGAGCAGCTCGTCGGTCTCCTACGGGAAAATGCCGACGTCTTCGCATGGTCCCCATCGGACATGACGGGCGTGTTGAATCTCGTATTTTGATGATGAAACTACTTGATATATGTTTATGATTTAATCTGCGTTTTGAGTGACGCAGGATTCTTTGATCAGGATGAGACAATTAAAGCAGGAAAATCATGTTGTGCCGGAGGAACATGTCAGAAGATTGGATGTCGAGCTGGTGGATCGGTCGACGTATCGACAGAAGGCTTCGGGCCGTGGACTCGGGCATCGGGCCAAGAAGAGCGGGTATTGTGCCAAGGATATCGGAGTTGCGGAGTCAACTGGCCGATTGGGCAATAGGCCGCAGGAGAGGACGATGCGCCGAAGAATCAGACGAAGCGTCGAGGGACCAATGACATGCCGGACAACTTGGTTAATTGCTTAGGATTAATTGTCTCGATCGAAGTTTTGTTTTAAGTGTGCAGGATTAACTACGATGAAAGATAGACAAGCAGCAGGAGTTGCGCCGGAGTCAAGTTCATGATCACGTTGGGAGTTCGAGAGCTCGACGGAAGTACGGACGGTCGTCGGAGGTTCTGCGGGAACAGATCCGAGAAGTCCAGAAGCTTGCCAAGCGAAGCTCGTCGGAACTCGCCAAGTGGATCGTCGCAAAGTCCAGGAGTTTGCCGGAAGTCCGCAGAAGCATCACCGAGGGTTCATCGGATGATCGACGGAAGTTCGCCAGAAACTCGCCGGAAGAAGCGATTGACGTACCGAAGCAAAGCTGCAGAAATTGTCTTAGATTTAATCGTAGTTAGCACGGTGATTAAGTTAGAAATGGGAGGTGATCCCATTAGCTTAATCCTGGGGCAATTGGGCCCCTGAAGAACTCAAGTTGGGTCGAATGGTTCAACCCATTCGAACCCAAGTAGCTGTGGGAGGTGCAACCGCCCAGGCAGGGAGGTGCCACCGCCCAGGCTAAGTCTCCCAGCGAGACTGGGCGGTGCAACCGCCCCAGCTAAGAGGTGCAACCGCCCAGGGGTAAGTCTCCAAGCGAGACTGGGCGGTGCAACCTCCTCTGTCGAGAGGTAGCACCGCCAGAGCTCAAGTTCCGAGCTCTGGCAGGCGATGCAACCACCGAGCTCGGTCTTCGAGCTCTAGCAGAGAGCTGCAACCTCTCTGGCCAGGAGATGCACAGCCTAAGCTCGATCTTCGAGCTCTGGCAGAGTGGTGCTACCACCTCTGGCAGAGAGGTGCAACCACCTCTGGCAGAAAGGTGCGATCACCTCTGGTAGAGAAGAGAAACTTCTCTGGTCAGGAGATGCACCGCCTGAGCTCGGTCTTCGAGCTCGGGCAGGAAGGTGCAACCACCCCTGACAGAGAAGGTGGAACCGTCCGAGCTCAGTCTTCGAGCTCTGCCAGGCGGTGCCACCTCTCCAGTCGAGAGGTGCAACCGCCTGAGCTCAGACTTCGAGCTCTGCCAGGCGGTGCCACCTCTCCAGTCAAGAGGTGCAATCGCCTGATCCCGGAATTCCGGGATTTGATCGTTTTGAGCTCGAAATTTGAATTGGGTTGGGGCCTATAAATACCCCACCCATTCAGCACTGAAAAGACACAGACCAACACCGAAATCTTGATCTTTTCTGTGATTCTAAGAGCTCAAAAGTGTTGTAAAGCCTTTAAGTCTCCTCCTGTTCTTCAAGTTTTCAGTTGTAAAGTGAGGAGAGAAAGGTCTGTAAAGGTTGTCTCCTGAGCCTGTCAAAAGGAGAGAAACTGTAAAAGGGCAGTTTGGCCTTCGCCCATTGAAGGAAGGCAGCTAGTTGACGTCGGCAACCTCGTCGGTGGAGGAAGCCAAAAGTGGAGTAGGTCAAGGCTGATCGAACCACTCTAAATCTCTGGTTTGCGTTTATCTTTGAGCACTTTATCATTACTGCAAACCTCCTTCAATACTACTGCTCTCTGCGCTTTCACGAACAAGTTCTAAGTGCTGTTCTTCCGAATCTGCATTCAGACGTAAATTCGTATTTTCGTACATTACAGTTTACGTTTACGTTTGATTCTGCAGAACTGTCTTCCGTGCTTTTACGAAAGAGTTTTTTTGCAGTTTACACTTACATTTTGATCCTATTGATAACTGCAAACTGTCCTCTACAATTTTACGAACGAGTTTCAACATTCAGACGTAAAACTGCATTTAGACGTAAATCGGCTTTCCTCTCACAATCATTAGTTCTCAGTTCACGTTTACGTCTTGATTTCAACTGCATACTGTCTTCTGCGAGTATACAAACGAGTTTCAAAGTTTAGACGTAAATCTGAGTTTAGACGTAAATCTGCGTTTAGACGTAAAACTGCGTTTAGACGTAAATCTGCGTTTAGACGTAAAATTGCGTTTAGACGTAAATCTGAGTTTAGACGCAAACTGCGCTTAGACGCAAACTGTGTTTAGACGCAATCTGCGCTTAGACGCAAACTGCACTTAGATACAAACTGAGAATTAGCTTTTGCATCATAATAGTTTTCATTGAACGAACGCAGCTTTTGGTTTTTAATCGCTGTAAGATTTCCGCTGCACTAATTCACCCCCCCCCCTCTTAGTGCTCTCGATCCTAACAATTGGTATCAGAGCGGGGTATTTCTCATTTCGGATTTACACCCGAGAGAAATGGCTCTTCAAGAGGGCTTTTCGGTCTTTCGTCCACCGTTCTTTAACGGATTGGACTATACTTATTGGAAAACTCGAATGAGAGTTTTCTTGATTTCTCTAAATCTGGATTTATGGAATATTGTTGAAAACAGCTTTCAACTTCCCTCTAAACCGATGAACGAATGGTCGGTTTTGGAGAAGAAGTATTTCTCTTTAAACGCAAAGGCTATGAATGCCTTATTTTGCGCTTTGGACAAAAATGAGTTCAATCGGGTTTCTTTGTGCGAAACGGCTTTCGATATTTGGCGCACTCTTGAAATCACGCACGAGGGAACTAGTAGAGTCAAAGACTCGAAAGTTAATATTTTACTGCATGATTTCGAGCTTTTTCATATGAAACCAAGCGAAACCGTTGTTGACATGTACACCCGTTTTATGGATGTCGTCAATGGTTTAAAATCACTTGGTAAAAGCTTTTCGGATTTTGAACTCGTTAACAAAGTTTTGCGCTCACTTTCTAAAACTTGGGATTCAAAAGTAACTGCTATTCAAGAATCGAAAAACTTGAACCAATTTCCACTTGAAGAACTAATTGGTTCATTGATCACATATGAAATGACGTGCAATGCACGTAAAGAACTTGAAAATCACCTTCCAAAGAACAGGAAGGATTTGGAACTCTGGACAAATGAATGCCACTTGAGCGATAACTCAAGTGATGAGGACAATGATGAACAAAACAACCTTCCAAAGAACAGGAAGGATTTGGGACATAGAACATTTGAAGACCACTCGAGCATAAGCTCAAGTGATGGTGAACTTAAACTACAAATGAAACGAAAATTAAAAAGCAAAAAGAATCGAACTACATGCTTTAAACGCAAGAGGAAGAACAAAAATTGGGATGAATCGAGCTCCTCCGAAGACGAGGAGAAAATCAAGAAAGGCGATGTGGCAAACTACGCCTTAACTACCTTCAATGAAAAGGTAATCAAAATCCCCCTGATTTATTTTGAAATTACTTGATGCTTTCATGATATATTTTCTTTTAGAATAATTTTCTTGAAAATTACATGTTTTAAAATAGAAATACAAAAATTATGATCATGCTAGTAATTTCGAAAATGAAATTATTGCATATTTTATGATAAACAAATAAAATGATCTTGAGTGAAAATATGAAATCATGGTTAAAAAGTAATAATATGTATTACGTTGATTTCCATTGTTATTTCTCGATTTTGATTAAAAATAATGTTTGATTTGAAGAAATGCATAATGATGAAATTAAATATTTTGATTAACAAGTTTATGCATGAGATTTTAAGCTGATAATAAGCATGTGTTATTCTCATGAGTATATTTGAAAAACTATGGCAAAAATGTGCTCGAATGCATGAACGTGTTAAGATTATTTTTCGGACATTCTTGATTCAATGTTCAAAACACTTACTTGCCATGATGATTTTACATTATAACATGTTGGAAATTATATGTTTTGGATACATAAATTTTTATGATCATGAGCATGTTTTATCTTCATAATTGAACTTGAAAATCTATAGCAAAATCTTATCCGAATGCATGAAAGTACTAATTTCATTTTCGGATTCACTTAACAATTGGTATCCTAACAATCGGATTTTCTCATACACTTATGAAAAATATTTTTCTAAAATGGATTTGATGAAATGATTCCTGCTTATAAATTCCATCTCGAATTATGAATGATTGTGTCTTTGCTTGCAAAGATTTGTTTCACATACATATCTCCTATAATTCATGTGCAGAAAAAGAATTTATAAATCATAATACAATGAGATTTCTTATGCAAAAATAAAGTACTTCTGTGATTCTTTGCTAAAGAGAATAATTATCATAATCATGATCTTGATAATTATAACATGAAGCTCTTTATAAATCAAGATCGTTCATTATGCTCCCTACATTTATCAAAAAGGAGTTCTTCAAATGAAATGCAACTTGTCTTTTGATTTCATGATATTTTGTGAATCTCGAAATTAATTTTAATGACTTGATTATGAGTTTCAAGTTGACGATTTGAGTTGAATAAGTTATGTCTAAATCATAATCATGATCTTGCAAAATTGAAATCACAAATAATATCTTTTGGTATTCATGAATTGATACTCACAATATGAAAGTATTGGTATTCATGACTTGAATTGGATTGAAACATTGCATGCTTAAATTAATCATTCTCCTATGTTTCAAAAATTCTATAAATGCCTTGAAATGATCGAAATAATTTACACTTTTATGCTCTTCCCTACTTCCTTCTTGTTTTCAATGATAAAATGGGGAGAAGTATTGATCATGCATGGTAGGATATAATTTGACAAAATTGATACCATCATGATATGAAACACTTATGATTTGCAATTATGCATGCAATACTTGTGCCTTCTAATTATGATGTGATGTATTGCATATGATGTAAATCATGATTTAAAAAGCTATGAGTGCTAAGTTACACATTAATGTAATTATGAATGATGATATGATATTATGCATGTAATACTTCAACTTATGATAATGATGCATGCAATGATAAAATATTCATGATGAAAAATTGTCTTGACATTCATAACTTAATTATTCATCCTTTGTCATGATTTTGAAATCATTGTAAAAGGAAAAAGAACTACAAAACTGTATTCTTCCTTTCTTTTTGACAATGACAAAGGGAGAGATAGCTAGCTTGCACAAGTCAAGAAGATGCAAAAACTTGATTGCTAGCTTGCCTATCGTAAGTAGCAAAGATTGCTAACTTGCATATTTCAAGAAGCAAAAGTTGTCTTCTTGAACATCACTATCTTGAATATCTCAAGAAGCAAGACTTGCAACATGCACATTACAATAGGAAGCAATAATCATAAGCCTACACAAGAAAGTTATCTTGCATTTGCTTTCGAAGTTTTTGCTAGCTTGTATATTGTGAAACTTGTATATCGTAAAAATTGCTAGCTTGTAGTCTAAAGAGAAGCGAAAAGTTGCTATCTCAAAAGAAGCAAATGTGTTATCTTGCCTATCTCAAGAGGCAAAAATGCTAACTTGCACATCTAGCAAAACTTGACAAATTTGTATATCTCAAAAAGCAAGAGTTGCTTTCTTGAACATCTCAAAACTGCTAGCTTGCATGTTCTAAAAGTGCTATCTTGTATGCTGCAAAACTTGCATATCTAAAACTTGATAGCTTGAATGTTCGAAGCATGATGTAACCTTTGCTAAATTTTTCTGGCTTCAAAAATGCATGATGATAAAACTTGATAATATGTTTTTCATGCAATGAGTTAAACCATATCACAAACACTTGATTGTGGTACTTCTCCTTTTTGTTGATGACAAAGGGGGAGAAGTATGTTGATGACATGACATGTGATGCATAAGTTTATGCATATGTTCATGTTGACGTGTTGCAAGTATTCATGATGAATATTGCAATGACTTGAATTCAGTTTGAAGTCAAGGTTCTATCAATATGGCATATTGATAGGGGGAGTTTGTTTAAACTCCGGGAGTTAAGTTTAACTCCGTCATCAAGTGGTTGTCATCATCAAAAAGGGGGAGATTGTTGAATCTCGTATTTTGATGATGAAACTACTTGATATATGTTTGTGATTTAATCTGCGTTTTGAGTGACGCAGGATGCTTTGATCAGGATGAGACAATTAAAGCAGGAAAATCATGTTGTGCCGGAGGAACATGTCAGAAGATTGGATGTCGAGCTGGTGGATCGGTCGACGTATCGACAGAAGGCTTCGGGCCGTGGACTCGGGCATCGGGCCAAGAAGAGCGGGTATTGTGCCAAGGATATCGGAGTTGCGGAGTCAACTGGCCGATTGGGCAATAGGCCGCAGGAGAGGACGATGCGCCGAAGAATCAGACGAAGCGTCGAGGGACCAATGACATGCCGGACAACTTGGTTAATTGCTTAGGATTAATTGTCTCGATCGAAGTTTTGTTTTAAGTGTGCAGGATTAACTACGATGAAAGATAGACAAGCAGCAGGAGTTGCGCCGGAGTCAAGTTCATGATCACGTTGGGAGTTCGAGAGCTCGACGGAAGTACGGACGGTCGTCGGAGGTTCTGCGGGAACAGATCCGAGAAGTCCAGAAGCTTGCCAAGCGAAGCTCGTCGGAACTCGCCAAGTGGATCGTCGCAAAGTCCAGGAGTTTGCCAGAAGTTCGCAGAAGCATCACCGAGGGTTCATCGGATGATCGACGGAAGTTCGCCAGAAACTCGCCGGAAGAAGCGATTGACGTACCGAAGCAAAGCTACAGAAATTGTCTTAGATTTAATCGTAGTTAGCACGGTGATTAAGTTAGAAATGGGAGGTGATCCCATTAGCTTAATCCTGGGGCAATTGGGCCCCTGAAGAACTCAAGTTGGGTCGAATGGTTCAACCCATTCGAACCCAAGTAGCTGTGGGAGGTGCAACCGCCCAGGCAGGGAGGTGCCACCGCCCAGGCTAAGTCTCCCAGCGAGACTGGGCGGTGCAACCGCCCCAGCTAAGAGGTGCAACCGCCCAGGGGTAAGTCTCCAAGCGAGACTGGGCGGTGCAACCTCCTCTGTCGAGAGGTAGCACCGCTAGAGCTCAAGTTCCGAGCTTTGGCAGGCGATGCAACCACCGAGCTCGGTCTTCGAGCTCTAGCAGAGAGCTGCAACCTCTCTGGCCAGGAGATGCACAGCCTAAGCTCGGTCTTCGAGCTCTGGCAGAGTGGTGCTACCACCTCTGGCAGAGAGGTGCAACCACCTCTGGCAGAAAGGTGCGATCACCTCTGGCAGAGAAGAGAAACTTCTCTGGTCAGGAGATGCACCGCCTGAGCTCGGTCTTCGAGCTCTGGCAGGAAGGTGCAACCACCCCTGACAGAGAAGGTGGAACCGTCCGAGCTCAGTCTTCGAGCTCTGCCAGGCGGTGCCACCTCTCCAGTCGAGAGGTGCAACCGCCTGAGCTCAGACTTCGAGCTCTGCCAGGCGGTGCCACCTCTCCAGTCAAGAGGTGCAACCGCCTGATCCCGGAATTCCGGGATTTGATCGTTTTGAGCTCGAAATTTGAATTGGGTTGGGGCCTATAAATACCCCACCCATTCAGCACTGAAAAGACACAGACCAACACCGAAATCTTGATCTTTTCTGTGATTCTAAGAGCTCAAAAGTGTTGTAAAGCCTTTAAGTCTCCTCCTTCTGTTCTTCAAGTTTTCAGTTGTAAAGTGAGGAGAGAAAGGTCTGTAAAGGTTGTCTCCTGAGCCCGTCAAAAGGAGAGAAACTGTAAAAGGGCAGTTTGGCCTTCGCCCATTGAAGGAAGGCAGCTAGTTGACGTCGGCAACCTCGTCGGTGGAGGAAGCCAAAAGTGGAGTAGGTCAAGGCTGACCGAACCACTCTAAATCTCTGGTTTGCGTTTATCTTTGAGCACTTTATCATTACTGCAAACCTCCTTCAATACTACTGCTCTCTGCGCTTTCACGAACAAGTTCTAAGTGTTGTTCTTCCGAATCTGCATTCAGACGTAAATTCGTATTTTCGTACATTACAGTTTACGTTTACGTTTGATTCTGCAGAACTGTCTTCCGTGCTTTTACGAAAGAGTTTTTTTGCAGTTTACACTTACATTTTGATCCTATTGATAACTGCAAACTGTCCTCTACAATTTTACGAACGAGTTTCAACATTCAGACGTAAAACTGCATTTAGACGTAAATCGGCTTTCCTCTCACAATCATTAGTTCTCAGTTCACGTTTACGTCTTGATTTCAACTGCATACTGTCTTCTGCGAGTATACAAACGAGTTTCAAAGTTTAGACGTAAATCTGAGTTTAGACGTAAATCTGCGTTTAGACGTAAAACTGCGTTTAGACGTAAATCTGCGTTTAGACGTAAAATTGCGTTTAGACGTAAATCTGAGTTTAGACACAAACTGCGCTTAGACGCAAACTGCGCTTAGACGCAAACTGTGTTTAGACGCAAACTGCGCTTAGACGCAAACTGCACTTAGATACAAACTGAGAATTAGCTTTTGCATCATAATAGTTTTCATTGAACGAACGCAGCTTTTGGTTTTTAATCGCTGTAAGATTTCCGCTGCACTAATTCACCCCCCCCCCTCTTAGTGCTCTCGATCCTAACAGGGCGTCGACCCTGAGGTCGTAGAGCACCATCTCAACATCCCACCTGACGCCCGCCCGGTGAAACAAAAGGCCCGGCGCCAGGCCCCTGATCGACAACGTGCGATACAAGAGGAGGTGGACCGGCTCCTGGCCGCGGGCTTCATAGAAGAAGCCAAATATCCTCAGTGGCTGTCCAATGTAGTCCTCATGAAGAAACACAATGGAAGCTGGAGGATGTGTGTTGACTACACCAGTCTCAACGATGCATGCCCTAAAGACTGCTACCCCCTCCCAAAGATCGACCAGCTGGTCGACTGATACCGGGGAGGGTAAAAATACAGAATGGATTTCCAAATAATACCAATGGAAAATTCGTTCAGAGAGAAAAAGTTGCTCACCACCAAGTTTAAAATCGCAATGGGATACAGAAAGTTCACCACCCAACGGAAATTAAACGAGGATACAGAACTAGAAAATAAAAGACTCACCACTCAAGGACGCAGCCAAGAGATACAGAGTTTAAGGGGTTCTCTAAGAGCTTCTGCCCAGATATCATTAGTTTCTAAACTCCTTTCTAAGTTCTAAACACCAAAATAAATACTGGTGCATGAAACAACCCTTCATGCATAGGAAATTTCGAAATTAAGTGTTTACAGCTACTAACTAACTATTTTAATGCACTCATTGGTAATGAAGAAATGTTCACAGCTGCCAACCAACTCCTTTAATGCATTCCTTTGTCTTGAAGAAAAGCACCTTCAAACAGCTTTAACTTTGTGCAGAGAATATGCTGATGAGCTGTCATATTTGAGTGTGCTGAGATAAAGATTATGAGGCATCATTATTGACTGAAAAAAAGATACTAGATCATAATCAAGGCTCATTAATCAGATTGTAGTAAATTAGACACTCCCGTGTCAATCTCCCCCGGTTGAATGAGACTTGTCCTTAAGTCTTCGTTTGATTCATCAATATGATTATAAAAAGGACTCAAATCAGCCACATTAAATGTTGGGGAAACTCCGTAATCTTCAGGTAGCTCTATCTCATAAGCATTTCTGCCAATTCTCTTAAGTACCTTGAATGGACCATCAGCCTTTGGTTTCAATTTTCCAAATTTGCCCGGTGGAAACCTCTCCTTCCTTAGATGAATCCAGACCAAATCTCCTGCATTAAACTCTACATGTTTTCTGCTCAATGCATCAGCAACTACATTTTGAACACCAGATTTGTGCTTGATTGTAAAGTTGTAAGATTGTAAAAACTCTACCCAAGCTGCATGCCTCTTGTTTAGCTTGTGCTGGTGATTAATGAACTTTAATGCCTCATGATCAGAATATAGAACAAATGGCTTGGCAAGAAGATATTGACTCCAATGAGACAAAGCTCGATAAATCGCATAAAACTCCTTATCATAAGTAGAGTATTTCTTTCTTGTATCATTCAGCTTTTCACTAAAATATGCAATGGGCTTTCCGTCTTGACTCAAAACAGCACCAATTCCCACATTAGATGCATCACATTCAACTTCAAACACATTATCAAAATTTGGTAGAACTAAGATAGGAGCTTCAGTAACTTTTCTTTTCAAAAGCTCAAAAGCATCGTTAGCCTCACTAGTCCATTTGAACTTATCACATTTCAAACATTCGGTGATTGGAGCGACAATAGAGCTGAAACCCTTGATAAATCTTCTATAAAAAGATGTTAAGCCATGGAAACTCCTCACATCATGTAATGAAGCAGGTGTTGGCCAGTTGAGAATAGCTTCAACTTTACTTTGATCCATCATGATTCCGTCTTTTGAAACAACATACCCCAAAAACACCACACTAGAAGTAAAGAAATCACATTTCTTTAGATTAGCATAAAGTTTTTGCTGCCTCAAAATAAGAAAGATCTCTTTCAGATGACTCATATGCTCCTCTTCACTTTTGCTGTACACCAATATATCGTCAAAATAAACTACAACAAATATTCCAATGCATGGCTTAAGTATGTGATTCATAAATCTCATGAATGTGCTAGGAGCATTAGATAGTCCAAATGGCATAACCAACCATTCATATAAGCCTTCTCTAGTTTTAAACGCTGTTTTCCACTCATCTCCGGGCCTTATTCTTATTTGGTGATAGCCACTCCTCAAATCAATTTTAGAGAAAATATAAGCACCACACAATTGATCAAGTAAATCATCTAACCTTGGAATGGGAAAGCGATAGTCTACTGTGATTTTGTTGATGGTTCGACTGTCCACGCACATTCTCCAAGAACCATCTTTCTTAGGCACCAACAAGGCTGGAACTGCACAAGGACTCATGCTCTCCCGAATTAACCCCTTTTTCACTAATTCATCAACTTGCCTTTGAAGTTCTTCATGTTCTTTAGGACTCATTCTGTATGCAGCCTTATTAGGTAGAACAGCTCCCGGAATAAGATCAATGTGATGTTGAATGTCTCTCAAAGGTGGAAGGCCATGTGGAATCTCTTCCGGTATAACATCTTGAAATTCTTCTAGGATTGGTTGCATGATTTTCGGTGTCTCCTTATGTTGTTCGTTCTCCTCTACTACCATTAGGGCCAAAACATGACCACCCTTGTCCAATTCATATCTGCATTCTCTATAAGAAATAAAAGCACTAACTTCCTTCTTTGGCGCACTGATTTCAGAAGGTTGTAATGGAGCTAAGATAATCTTCATTTCATTCACTTTAAAAGAATAAGTATGTTTATATCCATCATACAACACTCTTCTATCATAATGCCATGGTCTTCCCAATAGTAAATGACAAGCATCCATAGGGGCAACATCACACCACACTTTATCTTTATAATACTTGCCAATAGAAAATGAAACTAAACATCTTTTAGTTACCTTGATGTCATTTCCTTTTTGCAACCAACATAATTGGTATGGATGTGGATGAGGGATCGTATCCAACTTCAGCTTCTGCACCATCTCCAAAGAAACCACGTTCTCAAAACTACCACTGTCGATGATTACCAAGCACACCTTGCCAAGAGAAGTGCATTTAGTGTGAAACACATTTTTTCTCACCCAACTTTCATCGTCGGCCACATATGACACTTGTAAACTACGTTGCAATACAATAGACAAACCATGATCAGCATAAGTAATCTCTTCCTCATCATCATCGTATTTTGGTTCATCGTCAGCTTCATCTTCGCCTCCATCACTATGATCTTCAACCAAAGTTACAATCCTCCTATTTGGACAATCCGAAGCAATATGCCCAAAACCATGACATTTGAAGCATTTTCGGCCACTTGGGGTAGAAGAATTAGGTGTTTTTTTGTTGCTAGCAGACTCTTCACCCTTTTCTTGCACCTTCGATATCACCTTGCTTTGGACAGTAGGCTTAGAACTTCCTCCTTTTGTGTAGCCTTCTTTTGATCCATACCGAAAACTCTTTTCAAACTTCTGTTGCTTTTCAACTTTTAATGCCAGCTTGCTCACATCATTTAAAGACCAATATGGCTGTAACTGAACAACTTTAGCAATCTCATACTTCAGACCTCCTAAGTATCTTGCAATTGTTTGCTCTTCCGGTTCCACAAGCTCTCCTTTTAACATCAAATTATCAAATTCTGCAGTGTACTCCTCCACACTAAGATCTTTTTGCTTGAAATCATGTATTTTGAGAAAGATCTCTTGTCTATAATTATCAGGTAAATATTTTCTCTTTAGCTCCCTTTTCATTTTCTCCCATGTAACGATCTTACTCTTCCCCTCACGTTCTCTTTGTTTCTTCAGATTTTCCCACCAAAAAGATGCATTCCGCCTGAGTTTGAGTGCCACAAGTTTGACCTTCTTTTGTTCTGGTGGTTCATGAAAATCGAAGATTCTTTCTACTGTATTAAGCCAATCGATAAAGTCATCAACATTTATTTTTCCTTCAAATTCTGGAATATCAAATCTAGGATTATATTTATTCTGCCACTCGTCTTGGACTTCATTTCTTCTCCGACATCTTCTTGACTCCCTTGGAAGATAAGGTGTTTCATCATCAGAAGTAAACTCTCGAGTGTCATTTTCATGCTTGTTGTGTCTACATTGAAGTTCGTCGATTATTTCATTTTTTTCTTGTAGGCTATGCAGCAATTTTTGTAGCTGCAGCCTCAACGACTCAGCGTCATCTCCATGGTCGCTACCTTCACCAACTACACCTTTTCCATTCCGCCTTGCCATGATCTCTAGCCTTTAGCTCTGATACCAATCTGATACCGGGGAGGGTAAAAATACAGAATGGATTTCCAAATAATACCGATGGAAAATTCGTTCAGAGAGAAAAAGTTGCTCACCACCAAGTTTAAAATCGCAATGGGATACAGAAAGTTCACCACCCAACGGAAATTAAACGAGGATACAGAACTAGAAAATAAAAGACTCACCACTCAAGGACGCAGCCAAGAGATACAGAGTTTAAGGGGTTCTCTAAGAGCTTCTGCCCAGATATCATCAGTTTCTAAACTCCTTTCTAAGTTCTAAACACCAAAATAAATACTGGTGCATGAAACAACCCTTCATGCATAGGAAATTTCGAAATTAAGTGTTTACAGCTACTAACTAACTATTTTAATGCACTCATTGGTAATGAAGAAATGTTCACAGCTGCCAACCAACTCCTTTAATGCATTCCTTTGTCTTGAAGAAAAGCACCTTCAAACAGCTTTAACTTTGTGCAGAGAATATGCTGATGAGCTGTCATATTTGAGTGTGCTGAGATAAAGATTATGAGGCATCATTATTGACTGAAAAAAAGATACTAGATCATAATCAAGGCTCATTAATCAGATTGTAGTAAATTAGACACTCCCGTGTCATCGACGCAACAGCCGATCACGCGCGACTCTCTTTCATGGATGCCTACTCAGGGTATAACCAGATCAGGATGGCACCCGGCGACAGAGAGCACACAGGCTTCCTCACCGATCGAGGCGTGTACTTCTACAAAGTCATGCCGTTCGGGTTAAAAAATGCCGGGGCCACATACCAGAGGACGGTAAACAAGATGTTCGCCCATCAAATCGGAAGGAACATGGAAGTCTACATGGACGACATGATCGTGAAGAGCCAGGAGGCCGGAGCACACCTCGCCGACCTAGCCGAGGCCTTCTCCACGCTACGCAAGTTCGGCATGCGGCTCAACCCCGCGAAGTGCGCCTTCGGCGTCCCCTCCGGGAAGTTCCTTGGATTCATTGTGCACGAGAGAGGAATCGATGCCAACCTGGAGAAGGTTCAAGCGATAATCAATATGCAGTCTCCCCGGATGGTCAAAGACCTACAGCGACTTAACGGGAGACTTGTCGCCCTGTCTCGCTTCCTCGCCCGATTGGGCGATCGCTGCCTCCCGTTCTTCAAAGCGCTCAAAAGCCCGAAGAACTTCCAGTGGACATCAAAATGCGAGGAGGCTTTCAAACAAATGAAACAGCACTTGGCCAGCCTTCCCCGGCTCGCCTCCGTCTCTCCGGGCGAGAGGCTGGGCCTCTACTTGGCGGCTTCCCAGCATGCGGTCAGCTTTGTCCTGGTCAAGGAAAGCTCCGGCCAACAACTCCCGATCTACTACGTCAGCCACGTCCTGAGTGGACCTGAGGAGCGTTACCCGCCGATAGAGAAGCTCGCGCTTGCCCTAGTGCTCTCAGCTCGGAAGTTGCGCCCCTACTTCCAAGAACACCCGGTGGAGGTCGTCACCGACCAACCCCTTCAACAGGTCTTAACGAAATTTGATGTTGCGGGACGGCTCCTCAAATGGGCGGTGGAGCTCGGCGAACATGACATAAGATCTCAAGCGGGCCCCCGAAGCTTGGACCCTACACGTCGACGGCTCGACCAACTCAAAGGGCGCAGGCACAGGGCTGGTCCTCCTCGCCCCTGACGGACGCTCGTTCGAGCGATCCCTTCGCTTCGGGTTCAAAGCCACCAACAACGAGGCGGAGTACGAGGCACTCTTAGCGGGACTAAGGCTGGCCCTCGAAATGCAGGTGGCCGTGATACGCGTCCTCATCGACTCACAACTTGTGGCCGAGCAGCTCAATGGCGGATACAGAGCTCGGGACGCGACCATGGCGAAATACCTGGCATGGGTAAGGGACCTGACCCCCAAAGTTTCGCTACTTTACCTTATCCAATGTTCCGAGGAAGAAAAACGAACGAGCCGATGTCCTAGCTAAGCTGGTGTCAAAACCGACCTCCAAGGCACGGCCAGAGGTTGAGGAGCTCCCTGCTCGCGCCATTGAAGTGGCGACTACGGCCTCAGGCAACGCCCCGATCATGTGGGTGCAGGAGCTACTACGCTTCAAGCGGGACGGAACCCTTCCCCTCGACGAAGCCGCGACTCGGCGCCTGCGTCGCACACACGTATGGTACACCGAGGAGAGCGGCCGACTTTACAAACGGTCCTTCACCTATCCCCTCCTGCGATGCTTGGAGCCTGACGAAGCCCAGGCGGTCCTAGCCGAAACCCACGAAAGGGTTTGCGGCGAGCACATCGGCGGGCGAACCTTGGCGCACAAAATACTTCGCCAAGGCTACTACTAGCCGACCATGTGCCGGGACGCGAAAGCTTACGTACAGCGGTGCAGCTCGTGCCAACAGCACGCCCGCACTCCCCGACAACTCGCGGTCCCGCTCAGCCCCATCGACTGCGCATGGCCATTTGCGCAGTGGGGTTTGGACCTCCTCGGACCTTTCCCACCGGCTTTTGGACAGCGGAAGTACATAATTATAGGAGTGGACTACTTCACAAAGTGGGTTGAGGCTGAGCCGCTGGCGACGATCACGGAACATCAAATGGAGAAGTTCGTGTGGAAGAACCTGGTAACTCGGTTCGGGTTGCCCAAGGCCATTATCACGGACAACAGACCTCAGTTCGCCGGCAGAAGGTTCCAGGAATTCTGCGCCAATCATGGCATTCAACTGAGGTTCAGCTCCGTGGCTCAACCCCAAACGAATGGGCTGGCAGAGGTAACCAACCGATCCATCTTGGACGGACTCAAAAGAAGAGTGTCCGCAGCCCGGTCGGCCTGGATAGACGAGCTCCCCAGCGTACTATGGTCACTGCGCACCACTCCTAAGGCCGCGACCAGAGAATCCCCGTACAGTTTGACGTTCGGGACCGAAGCCGTCTTACCACCCGAGATGGCTGTCGCCACCCTTCGGACAAAGAGCTATGACGAGGAAGTCTCGAACGAAGGACTTCGTGCCAGCCTCGACGTGCTCGAGGAGCGACGCGCTGACGCGCACCTGAAAGCCCTCTCTTACCAGAGAGCCGTTGCGAGGGTCTACAATAAAAAGGTATGACCCCGACCGATCAAGTTAGGCGATCTAGTCCTACGAAGGGTCGAGGTTAGCGACCCGACCCGAGCAAGGGGAAAGCTGGCCCCCAAGTGGGAGGGACCTTATCGGGTCATCAAGGTAGTCCGACTGGGTGCTTACCACCTCACGTCGATGGACAGTTCTCCTTTGCCGAGAACCTGGAACGTCGGAAACCTTAAGAAGTTTTTCGTCTGAAACGAAGAAACCTTTTCCGTTTAAAGAAGAAGAACTCTCTCCCGAAGGAAGAAGCTTTTGCCTAGGAAACGAAGAAGGGAACAATAAAGCGGATGGAGAAAAGTCTTTCCTTTTATTGAAGACAGCAAACCAAAATACAGGACCCGACTTACAAAACCCGACCAACAAAAACAAATTCAAAAACCCTTTATTTTTGGGGGACCTCTAGGCGATCGTCGAAGGGGACTTCCTCGGGCATATCCTGTTGAATCTTGGATTTTGATGATGAAGTCAATTGTCATTTGTTGTTTAATCTGTGTGTTGAGATAAGTGTGCAGGATTAACTACGATGAAAGATAGACAAGCAGCAGGAGTTGCTCCAGAGTCAAGATCATGATCACGTTGGGAGTTTGAGAGTTCGACGGAAGTTCGGACGGTCGTCGGAGGTTCTGCGAGAACAGATCCGAGAAGTCCGGAAGCTTGCCAAGCGAAGCTCGTTGGAACTCGCCAAGTGGATCGTCGCAAAGTCCAGGAGTTTGCCGGAAGTCCGCAGAAGCATCACCGAGGGTTCATCGGATGATCGACGGAAGTTCGCCGGAAACTCGCCGGAAGAAGCGATTGACGTACCGAAGCAAAGCTGCAGAAATTGTCTTAAATTTAATCGTAGTTAGCACGGTGATTAAGTTAGAAATGGGAGGTGATCCCATTAGCTTAATCCTGGGGCAATTGGGCCCCTGAAGAACTCATGTTGGGTCGAATGGTTCAACCCATTCGGACCCAAGAAGCTGTGGGAGGTGCAACCGCCCAGGCAGGGAGGTAGCACCGCCCAGGCTAAGTCTCCCAGCGAGACTGGGCGGTGCAACCGCTCCAGCCAAGAGGTGCAACCGCCCAGGGCTTAGTCTCCAAACGAGACTGGGCGGTGCAACCGCTCCAGCCAAGAGGTGCAACCGCCCAGGACTTAGTCTCCAAACGAGACTGGGCGGTGCAACCTCCTCTGTCAAGAGGTAGCACCGCCAGAGCTCAAGTTTCGAGCTCTGCTAGGTGATGCAATCACCGAGCTCGGTCTTCGAGCTCTGGAAGAGAGGTGCAACCTCTCTGGCCAGGAGATGCACCGCCTGAGCTCGGTCTTCGAGCTCTGGCAGAGAGGTGCAACCACCTATGGTAGAGAGGTGCAACCACCTCTGGCAGAGAGGTGAAACCTCTCTGATCAGGAGATGCACCGCCTGAGCTCAGTCTTCGAGCTCTGGCAGAGAGGTGCAACCACCCCTGACAGAGAAGGTGCATCCGCCTGGGCTCAGTCTTCAAGCTCTGCCAGGCGGTGCAACCTCTCCAGTCAAGAGGTGCAACCGCCTGAGCTCAGACTTCGAGCTCTGCCAGGTGGTGCAACCTCTCCAGTCAAGAGGTGCAACCGCCTGATCCCGGAATTCCGGGATTTGATCGGTTTGAGCTCGAAGTTTGAACTGGGTTGGGGCCTATAAATACCCCACCCATTCAGCACAGAAAGCATATAGATCCACTACGAATTCTTGATCTTTTCTGTGATTCTAAGAGCTCAAACTTGTGTAAAGTCCAAAAGTTCTCCTCTTTCTGTTCTTCAAGTCTTGAGTTGTAAAGAGAGGAGAGAAAGGATCTGTAAGGGTTGTCTCCTGAGCCCGTCAAAAGGAGTGAAACTGTAAAAGGGCAGTTGGCCTTCGCCCATTGAAGGAAGGCAGCTAGTTGACGTCGGTGACCTCGTCGGTAGAGGAAGCCAAAAGTGGAGTAGGTCAAGACTGACCGAACCACTCTAAATCTCTGGTTTGCGTTTATTTTTGAGTTCCTTATCATTGCTGCAAACCTCCTACATAACTACTGCTCTCTGCGCCTTTACGAACAAGTTCTAAGTGCTGATCTTTTCGAATCTGCATTCAGACGTAAATCTCTGTTTTTCGTACGATCAATTTACATTTACGTTTTGATTCTGCAAAACTGTCTTCTGCGCTTTTACGAACGAGTTTCTAAAATCAGATCTCTTTGAAACTGTGTTTAAACGTAAAACTGTGTTTTAGACGTAAAACTACTTTTAGACGCAAACTGCGTTAAACGTAAAACTGCGTTTAGACGCAAACTGCGTTTAGACGTAAAACTGCGTTTAGACGTAAACTGTGTAAAACTGTGTTTTAGACGTAAAACTACTTTTAAACGCAAACTGCGTTTAGACGTAAAACTGCGTTTAGACGTAAACTGAGTTTAGACGTAAAACTGCGTTTAGACGTAAAACTACGTTTAGACACAAAACTGCGTTTATACGCAAACTGTATTTAGACGCAAACTGAGTTTAAACGTAAACTGTGTTTAGACGTAAACTGCGCTTGATCTTAAGTAATCTTAGAATCAGCTTTTACATCGAAATCGTTTTTATCGAACAAACGCAGCTTTCGTTTTTAATCACAGAAAGATATCCGCTGCACTAATTCACCCCCCCCCCCTCTTAGTGCTCTCGATCCTAACATATCCACCCCCCGGTCCTCGGGGTGAGGGGTAAAAGGGTCCTCCTCCACCTCGAGACCCGGGTGACGAGCACAGAAACGGGACGTAGCGATACGGTATCCATATTCAAAGGATACCCGCCCCGTCCGCGTCAGCCCGAGCTCGAACCCCTCCGACCTCTTGTAGGCCTCGAGGAGCTCCTTGTCCCTCGCGGGTCGGAGACGGGCCTCCTCCGCCAACGCCTCCGAGGCCGTCTTCGCCTCAACCTTCGCTTCCTCCAGCTTTTTGCTGAGGGCGCTCGCCTCCGTCTTCACCAGGCGGAGCTCAGTCCGCTCCACCCTTATTGTCTTCTGGAGTCCCTCATTCGCCTTCTTAGAGGCCTCGAGCCCCGACCGGAGGCACGCCGCCTCCGCCTCCAGGTCCAACGCACGCTGCTCGGCAGCCACCACGGCCTCTGGACCAGCTTCGGCTCGAACCTCTTCAACCTGGCAGGACGAGTTCAGCGTTGCGGCTGGCCAGGCCCCCGATGACCCGGCCGGCGTCGCGCACCCTGTCCATCAGGGCCACCGCGTAGTGGAGACCCTGCATAGAAGGAAACAGGTCAAGGAGGCCGGCATCGGACAAATGAATCGGCAAAGCAGGAGCACGCTTACCCAGGTCAGTGACTGGGCCGACTTGTTGAGCAACGCCTCCGAGGGCAGGACATACAAGTCCCGAGCCATATCGGGATGGAGCGCGCCTCGGAGGAACGTCGCGGAGGGATCCCCTCCGGCCCACACCTTAGACCCTCGGGACAAACCCTCCCAGCGGGGAACTAGAGGGTCGCTGAGCTCACCGGGTAGGATCTCGCTCGCTAGCCGCGTCAGGTACGGCTCCCCGTCTCTAGCAGGAAGCCGGCAGAGGTCGCGCACGGAGACAGAGCGAAGACCCTTCCCGGCCATCCGACGACTGGGGACTGCCCCTCCACGATGAGAGCTCGCCTCGGGCCCCTTCGACGGGGTTGTCTTCGCCTTCTTCGAAGGGCGCCCAGCCTCGACCTCCAGCGGGGCGCCCGCCGAGCCGGGTAGCGGGTCGGTCAACGGAGCGGGAGTAGGAGGTTGCGGATCGGTTGGCGAAGCTGGAAGGGGGGGCTCCGAACCCTGACCCCCCAGGAGCGAGCGCAGGTTCACCATATCTACGAAAAACAAAAGAAGTTAGTACCCGGAGCCAACCACGCAAAACGCCCGGACAAAACGTAACCAAACATACCCATAGGCGTCGGGCTGAGGCCCGCCTCGACCAGCCATTGCTCGGTCATGGTACGGATGGCCTGCGACCTAGGGAGAATCTCCTTGAGCCTCACCAGAGCTTGGCGCTCTGCCTCGCCCAAACATGGGGTGGTGTTATCGATCGCCCTCGCGGACCACCGAACCTCGAAACCCCAGTCCTGCGCACGGCTGACATAAAAAAACCTCCCATTCCATCCCTTGTTACTGGAAGGGGCACCACCGACTCGAAAACCCGTCCGGGCTGACAAAAAATAGCCCCACGAACCCCTGCAGAGGCGGTAGCAGGAAAGAAAGAGGTTAAGAGTGGGGGTGATGTTGGCATAATGGCATTCCCCCAGGAATACCACCAGGTAACGCCAAGAGTTTGGCGCCACCTGAGATGGCGAAATCCGCCAGAGAGACAGGCAGGATGCTATGAGGGGGTGAAGAGGAAAACGCAAGCCCGCCTCCAGGGCGTCGAGGGTCAAGGCGAAGCCCTTCTGGACTGGGTCATACGCCCGTTGGCCCGGTTCGGGAGCACTGAGGATATGGTCCTCCGAGATGCTATAGCGCGCCCGGAGTTCCTCCAGCAAGGCCCCGCTCATGGAGTGTGACTAAATGCAGTGTGAGCTGCAATCCATATCAATCAAATTAATACCAATACAAATCAATATCAATATATCAATATGTAGTAATATAAAAGTATGAAGTAGTACCAATATCAATATATAGTAATAATTAATACTAATAATTATCGATAATATAATTATAAATGATTATATTAACTAATACTTAATTGATACTTAGATATTTTACATATGAATATTAATACTTATATTAATATTAACTATTAAACTAATTATTAATGTTAACTAATACTTATTTTATTACTTATATTTATTTACTTATATTTATTATATTATTATTATATTATTATTATATTAATATTATTATTATATTATATTATCATTATAGGATTATATTATGTATAGGATTATATTTTATATTATGTATAGGATTATATTATGATTACAGAGTAGAAGTTATGATTATAAAAAATAGTAATAGTATGTAATTAAGTAATAGCATGTAATTATGTAATATAGTGATGTTATATAGGATGATAGGGATAGCCTTATATAACTAATGAATATCTAATGTCATTCTAATATAACATATATATTTGTTTCTTCCATAACGTAAATCACCCGTATTTTTTTTAGATTAAATCGGATTCTAGAATCATTCCTAGAAACATAGACGGGTCTGAGCTTATAGACATTACATACATCTAGTATAACCTCCCCAACCCTTCTTTTTTTTTTTACAATTCTGTAATACCGTCCATCTTTTCTCCTAAAACTCTAAGTCATATAGTAATACGTTATTATGTTCCCCAACCAATTGGATTATCTTGAACCACGCATGAATTGGGATAAACTTACTTAATAATAATAATAATAAGACTATTTTGTAATAATAAAAAGACTATTTTGAAAGCTAGTCAATGATGACCCTCCATGGATTCACCTATATAAGCCGCAGCTAACGTTGCAAAAATAAGAGCTTGAATACCACTTGTAAATAATCCAAGAAACATGACAGGTATAGGAACTACTGAAGGGACTAAAGAAACAAGAACGACAACTACTAAGGTAGCGCACCGATAAGGTAGGAACTCGCTCTTCTTACCGTCGTGTTGTTCACCGAAGTGGAGCTCCCAGTAGCTCCCGATCATACCTCCATATGATAAAGTCCCTCACGGGACTGTGTCGTGTGAATCGCATTGCCACGAACTGCTTCCACCACGATCCGCTGCACCATGTCGCCTCCTGGTGACATCTCCAATGCATTCTGATCATTGTGGGATGAACTTGAATTGTGAACCCTCTATGTGTAGCCTCTGCCAATACATCGCAGGGTCTCCACTTTCGTTTTGTTCGCTCTTTTGACAATCGACCTTCATCCACCCGCTCTTAGGTCACACTTAGTTGAAGCATCGCTCTAGGACAATCCATCGCCTAGTAGCTCCCGAAGTCCACCAACTTCGCTATAATTAGTGCACCATTGTCTGGATCCTGGGCCTCTGCCCCTACAAGCACAATCTCCACTGCGTATCGCTTCCTTCAAGTAACTTGAATGGCATCACTATGGCATATTCTTCAAGAATACCTGCCTCCGCATCCTCTTGCCCCATGCCAAGGCATTCTGAACCCAACTTCGCCTCCGCAAGTTGAGTTGCCTTAGTTCCTCCATCAAATGCTTCTCTGAGATAAGGTGCATGTGCCCATAAACTTCTTTCGTCTTTGGCACCATACAAGATGAGTCCGCTCCGTCAGAATGAATGACCCATGGAACAACATGATCCTACTCTTGCCTTTGCAAGAGTTCATATCCTTGACCTCTGTCCAAGGAAAGCTTTGTGCCTCCGCTCCATGTTCCATCTTTTATGCCAGCTCACTTCATACGGCTTGGGTACTTCGCCAAGTTACACCCAAGTTGCTCCGCTCCTCGTTTTGCATTGAGTTGATGGTGGCCCTCACGCCCACCATTCCTCGGGTCAGCCCTTCCTTGAGTCTGATCATCATATCTACTCCCAAGTGTGCTTTCATTTATGTTGCTTTAGATGGCTCTCTCACTTGATCTCGCAATGCATCCACCAATGCATTCTCTTAAGTGAGATCATTCAACGACTCCTCATCGCTCGCTCGGTCCATTGAGCTTCGTGGAGTTGTTGTTTTTGAGGTACTCCTCCTCAACATGTGCGATCTGTTGCACATGATTCTCCCTCTGGATAACCGAGATCTATCCCTCCTAAATAACTGTCATATTGTAGCAACATCTCTCTTCGTTTCGGAGACCACCATCCCCTTAGACTACTCCGATTTGCTGAACAAACTGTGCATTGTTCCGCCTCCGGCAAACGCACTTGCTAGATTGCGACTCTACGTCAATACAGCCCCCGCTGCATCACTCAAGCCCTAGCAACATGCTGAACTTGCTGCATACTTTAGCCTTCCACGGACGTATCCTTCACATGCCGAAGAGAAAGTTTCAATGCTCCTTGGCACCGAGTTTCGGTCGCCTTGGGATGGCCACGAACATTCCATCATCCGCATGCAAGCCCTTACATGAGCACCGAATTCTTTGAGTTAGCAATTCCTCTCACCTCTGTGAGCTTTGCACAGCTCTTTCGATCGCTGAGCAACTCTTTCCACCTTGCATTGTCTCATCATTTACCAAGCGCCTCACTTGCCTTGAGCACCATCAAGTGTTGTTGTCAACGTTGAGCCGTAGCTCGAACTCAGCCATCCGAACCTTTGTGCGCTTCACATTCTTCCCAGCTTGCTTGTCCTCGTGGTGCCTCTTGCGCGAAGGGTTTGCCATTCCTCCGAATGCCAGTCTCAGATGCTCGCTCCTCCGAGCGACTCCTTTTTCCTACATCTTCATGCCCGTTTTCTCCCAAACGGTCGCGCGTGTGCTGACTGCCCTCAACGCAACCCCAATAGGTCCCTCAGATTTGTATGCCAGGTGTTTATATGGGTGCTTGTCCCAGTCTGATACCATCTGTCACAGACTTAGCTAGTTTTGCCTAAGTCATGCGGCACCCTTGCGTGTTCGTCCGCAAAGGTCAGTCTCCCCGAAACCTCCTGTTAAGGGAAAAAATGGCAAACAGTCTCAGCTGCTCCAAATGACATCATGCACCTCGGAATTGATCAAAACGCTGACCGAGGCACACTAATATCCTGCAAAAGCCAGGTCCAACACGCTGACCGAGGTACATCCTGCAAAAGCCAGGCCGAACACGTTGACCGAGGTCCAACACGCTGATCGAGGTACATCCTGCAAAAGGCAGGCCGAACACGCTGACCGAGGTGCATCCTGCAGAATACTCCCCTATAAATACCCTCTCATCCATTAGGAGAGGAGGAGGACACACTCACAAACCACCCTTGTATGGAGGCATTTCGTCCTCCAAAACCCCCTCCACATCTTCCTCTAACTTGTTCGTCGGAGGGGTCGGGCCGAGCTTCCGACCCGACCTGTGTGCAGGAACGAAGACGAAGTGGCCTCTTCCTGGCGCTGCTGCGGAGCTGCCGACCCGATCTACCGCCCTGAACGACCGATCCCGACCGGGAGACCCCGAGGGAGCTAAGCCCGAGATCCCCGACATTCCGAGCCCCAGAACCGAGCCGCGTCGGCTCCGAGGCCACGGCTTAAAAAGTTACTCACCGTAACATTTTGGCGCTAGAAGGAGGGCCCGGAATGACGGTACGTTAGCTTTCTCTTTGGTTGCTTCGCTGCAACCGACCTGCACCAGAAGCAGCGACTTCTGGGGCTGGTCTCTGCCTGCGCCGAGCTGCCTCGGCCCCACGCGCGCGGCCAGCCCGCCCAAGTCGGCACCCCGCGCGCGAACAGCCCGCCCGCGTCGGCGCCCCGCGCGCGACCAGCCAGCGCAGCTTGCTGCCTCGGCCCCTTGCGCCTGGACCCCTCGGTCCCACGCGCGCGACCAGCCCGCCCGCGTCGGCACCCCGCGCGCGAACAGCCCGCCCGCGTCGGCGCCCCGCGCGCGACCAGCCAGCGCAGCTTGCTGCCTCGGCCCCTCGCGCCTGGACCCCTCGGTCCCACGCGCGCGACCAGCCAGCGCAGCTTGCTGCCTCGGCCCCACGCTACCTCGGCCTCTCGGCGCCGCTCGGCCCTTCGGCCCCGTGCGCAGCCAATACGCTGCCTCGGCCCCTCGGCACCGTGCGCGGCAACACGCTGCCTCAGCTCCTCGGCTGACGGCGCAACCTGCTGCCTCGGTCCCATGCGCGGCCAGCCCGCGCTAGCAGCCTGCTGCCTCGGCGCCTCGGCCCCGTGCGCAGCAACACGCTTCCTCGGCCCCAAGCGCAGCAAGCAGCCCGCGGCCTTGGCTCCTCGGCCACATGCGCAGCCAACACGCTGCACGCTGCCTCGGCCTTCGGCCCCATGCACGGTCCGCCCGCCTGCGCCGAGCTTCTCGGACATACGCTGTCGAGTTCACCTCAGCCGGGCTTGCCCGGCTGAGTTGTCGCTCGGCCCGAGCCTACCACCTCGGTCGCATAATGCCCGAGGCGCACTTGCGCGGTATGCCCGAGAGCTCCTCGGCTGACACACGCGCGGCCAGCCCGCCCGGGTCGGCACCCCGCGCGCGAATAGCCCGCCCGGGTCGGCACCCCGCGCGCGAACAGCCCGCCCGCGTCGGCACCCCGCGCGCCTCGGTTCCTCGACCCCTCGGCCCCACGCGCGCGACCAACCCGCCCGCGTCGGCCCCACGCGCGTGACCAACCCGCGCGCCTCGGCTCCTCGGCCCCAGCTTGCCCGCCTGAGTAACCTCTCGGCCCGAGACTTCCTCGGCCACAGCCTGTCCGAGATCTCCTCTACCCGAGCCGACCTCATGCGCTGCCTCGGCTCCTCGGCCTCATGCGCAGCAAGCAGCCCGCTGCCTCGGCCCCTCGGCCCCGTGCGCAGCACCACGCTGCCTCGGCCCCTCGGCACCATGCGCAGCAAACACGCTGCACGCTGCCTCGGCTCCTCGGCCCCTTGCGCAGCTTGCCCGCCTGAGTAACCTCTCGGCCCGAGACTCCCTACCCGAGCCGACCTCATGCGCTGCCTCGGCTCCTCGGCCCCATGCGTGGCCAGCCCGCGTCAGCTGCTCGGCTGACGATGCAGCCCGCTGCCTTGACCCTTGGGCCCCATGCGCGACAGCACGCCTCAGCTGCTCGCCTGACAGCGCAGCTTACTGCCTCGGCCCCATGCGCGGCCAGCCCGCGCTAGCTCCTCGGCTGACGGCGCAACCTGCTACCTCGGCCCCATGCGCGGCTTGCCCGCCTGAGTAATCTCTCGGCCCGAGACTTCCTCGGCCACGGCCTGTCCGAGACCTCCTCGGCTCGAGCCGACCTCATCGGTTGCATAATGCCCGAGACGCACTTGCGTGGTCTGTCCCCCTGTACCGTGTCACTCGTCCGCATGGCCCTCGCGACCACACCTGCGCGATCAGCCCGACGCACGTCTTGCTACTCGGCCGCATGGCCCTCGTGACCACGCCTGCGCGGTCTACCTGCCTGCGTCGTGCTCCTCGGCTCTTCGGCTTTACGCCACCCGAGACCACACCTGCGCGGCTCCAGCCCGCCTGCGCCGTGTTCCTTGGCCCCATGTTCCCGAGACAGACCTGCGCGGTCTGCCCGCCTGCGTCGTGCTCCCTGGCCCCATGTTCCCGAGACACGCTTGCGCGGTCGACACTCCTGCACCGAGCCCCTTGGCCATGCACTGTCAAGTCCACCTCAGCACGGCTTGCCCGGCTGAGTTTTCGCTCGACCCCAGCCTACCTCCACGGCCTGCGTCATGCTACTCAGCTGCATGGCCCTCGTGACCACGCCTGCGCGATCAGCCCGACGCACATCGTGCTACTCGGCCGCATGGCCCTCGCGAACACGCCTGCGCGGCCTGCCCGCCTGCGTCATGCTCCTCGGCTCTTCGGCTTTACGCCACCCGAGACCACACCTGCGCGGCCCCAGCCCGCCTGCGTCGTGTTCCTTGGCCCCATGTTCCCGAGACAGACCTGCGCGGCTTGCCCGCCTGCGTCGTGTTCCTTGGCCCCATGTTCCAGAGACACGCTTGCGCGGTCGGCCCTTCTGCGCCGAACCCCTCGGCCACACTCTCCCGAGCTCCCCTCAGAGCGGCCTGCCCCTCTGAGCGGTGTCACTCGGCTGCAGCCTACCTGCGCCAAGCTTCTCGGCCCTTCGCCGTCGAGTTCACCTCAGCGCGACCTCCCCGCTTAAGTTGTCTCTCGGCCGAGCCTATCACCTCGTCCGGCGCCGTGTCACTCGGCCGCATGGCCCTCGCAACCACGCCTGCGCGGTCTGCCCGCCTGCGTCGTGCTCCTCGGCTCTTCGGTTTACGCCTCCCGAGACCACGCCTGCGCGGCCTGCCCGCCTGCCTCGTGCTCCTCGGCTTTACGCCACCCGAGACCACGCCTGCGCGGCCTGCCTGCCCGCGTCGTGCTCCTCGGCTCTTCGGCTTTACGCCACCCGAGACCACGCCTGCGCGGCCTGCCCGCCTGCGTCGTGCTCCTCGGCTTTACGCCACCCGAGACCACGCCTGCGCGGCCTGCCTGCCTGCGTCGTGCTCCTCGGCTCTTCGGCTTTACGCCACCCGAGACCACGCCTGCGCGGCCTGCCCGCCTGCGTCGTGCTCTTCGGCTTTACGCCACCCAAGACATACCTTGCCGCTCCTCGGCCCTTCGGCTTTACGCCACCCAAGACATGCTCGGCCGTTCCTCGGCCCTTCGGCTTTACGCCACCCAAGACATACCTGGCCGCTCCTCGGCTCTTCGGCTTTACGCCACCCAAGACATGCTCGGCCGCTCCTCGGCTCTTCGGCTTTACGCCACCCAAGACGTGCTCGGCCGTTCCTCGGCCCTTCGGCTTTACGCCACCCAAGACATGCTCGGCCGTTCCTCGGCCCTTCGGCTTTACGCCACCCAAGACACACCTCGCCGCTCCTCGGCTCTTCGGCTTTACGCCACCCAAGACACACCCGGCCGCTCCTCGGCTCGACGATTTTACGCCACCCAAGACACACCTGCGCGGTTTTCCCGCATGCGTCGTGTTCCTCGACCTCCAGCTCTCAGGACACACCCGCGCGGTTCACCCGCCTGCGTCGTGCTCCTCGACCTCCAGCTCTCAGGACACACCCGCGCGGTTCACCCGCCTGCGTCGTGCTCCTCGACCTCCAGCTCCCCGGGACCGCGCCCACGTGGCCAACCCGCCTAAAGCTGAAGCCATGCCTCGGACTCCCGTTACAACGACCGACGCATAGCTTCTTTCCGGGGGGGAATATGTTAAGGGAAAAAATGGCAAACAGTCTCAGCTGCTCCAAATGACATCATGCACCTCGGAATTGATCAAAACGCTGACCGAGGCACACTAATATCCTGCAAAAGCCAGGTCCAACACGCTGACCGAGGTACATCCTGCAAAAGCCAGGCCGAACACGCTGACCGAGGTGCATCCTGCAGAATACTCCCCTATAAATACCCTCTCATCCATTAGGAGAGGAGGAGGACACACTCACAAACCACACTTGTATGGAGGCATTTCGTCCTCCAAAACCCCCTCCACATCTTCCTCTAACTTGTTCGTCGGAGGGGTCGAGCCGAGCTTCCGACCCGACCTGTGTGCAGGAACGAAGACGAAGTGGCCTCTTCCTGGCGCTGCTGCGGAGCTGCCGACCCGATCTACCGCCTCGAATGACCGATCCCGACCGGGAGACCCCGAGGGAGCTAAGCCCGAGATCCCCGACATTCCGAGCCCTAGAACCGAGCCGCGTCGGCCCCGAGGCCACGGCTTAAAAAGTTACTCACCGTAACACCTCCCATGATCCATTAGGACCCACAAAAGAGAAAACGGTTTAGAGTAAACGCCTCACTCGGAATCCACAAGCAAACATTTCCGAAAAACACTTCACAGACAATGCAAATTACAAATAGACTTTATAAGCTCAGAACAGTTGCACAACAAAGGGGTAAAATGGTCAATTACAGATCGAATAATCTCTCACACGTGTCTACATGACACAACCTTTATTTACAAGCCTAAAGAGGCCACCAAACCCAACTAAAATGAGACTATTAAACCTTTGGTTGTCCATCTATATGCTGTGCAAAGCATAAACAAATAGAAAGACACGGACATACGTAAGCATTACATCAAACATCCTGTTTCGAAGTTTGTCCGTGACACATTGTTCAGTTGTATCACAAAGAAGTACGTCGGGCAGTAGGGCAATAGCACTATATGCTTTCAATCCTTGGAAGCAAGGTAATAGATGATGAAAATGAGCGGGCTCATCAGAAATACTTTTTTTATTTTTATTTTCCGTAGTGTGTCATTGTTAAAATGCTTTTCTGTCAGTGTCAGAGATTATGTGCATACTTGTAGTTGTAGAGACCTTTTAATTAGCTAAAAATTATACAGGGATAAAGGAATCTCTGGTTAGCACTAGAATTATCATTAGGCATTTTCAAAAGATGGCAATTTTAACTACTTTTTAAATATCTAAATCTGGTCAATTCTTCCAAAAAATTCAACATGAGCGGAGATTAGAAGTTGATATTCCTAATCGGTTGGCAAGTTTCCATGGCCTATCCGGAAACATGAGCGGAGAAAAGAAAAGACAATGAGTCTGTAATGGGGAAGCCCATGTCAGTTTTCTATTTCCCCTTTATTTGATTCCTATAACTTCACTTTTTCTTGTTTTGCTACATTTCCATTCTCATATATCCGGAAATATCACAGGAGACCTTTTTCATATCAGTTTAAGTAATTGAATGCTCACTATATATTAGTTATTTCTATTGTGAATTGACAAACTGGGCATGAGTTTTCGGTACATCCACTGTGAGAATAGTTTAAAATGAGTCTAGAAACTTCAATCTATGTTTAAGTTATTGATTTAGTTTGGATAGATTTGATCACAAGTCTGTGTGGTAGCATCAACAAGCATCTTTTTTGTTAGTATAGCTAATATTGCACCCACGAGTGTTTCTAGCTATGTTTATGGCAGACTTCCAGAACTGATACTTTATGGCAGACTTCCAGAACTGCTAATATTGCAAATGACGCATAATGCATGAAAAATTTATGGCAGACTTCCAGAACTGATACTTTTCTAGCTTGAAAAAATTGAACAATTAGTGTGTATTTTTTCCACTGCCATTTCCACCAATGTCAGTAGCTTTGCTGCTACCGATATTTGTTAAGAAGTTGTTTTACTAAACACTTATTTGATCAGATAATCATTTTGAAGTTAACAGACCTTTTATGATTAGACATATCGCATGCATTTGCAATCATTTCCATGAATATTCTTCCCAAAGGAACTTTTCAGAAATTTTTGATGAAGACACCCTAAAAGTACTTGTGAACATGTTGAACTTTATCATGCCATATTTGAAATTAGCAGTTTCAACAAGCTTGGTCATCAAAGCATGGAATTAATATCATTCAGTAAAGGTACATCTCAGTTGGATTGTGAACATGTTAGTCAGTCTTGTGATGTATCAACTGATAGCTGATTTATCTATTATAATACTACAAGAGGGTAACAAGATTGTCAATTTACAGTTCATTAGGCACTCTGTTCAGATTCTACTCTATATACTCTTTTTTTTTTAACTTATGTCATATGATTGCAGGATCATCACTATGCATTGCTGCAACGAGAGACTGAAAAACTTCGAGTTGATATCGAGAAAATGCGTAGTGAACTTAGGTCTGGTTTGCATTGAAGTATATAACAGATTAGTGAGCCAATTATATCCAGATTAATACTTCTTTCTTTAATTTAAACTCACTGTCTTAAACAGATATGAAATCGACAAGGTAACTGTTGGGCAGCGCTTGGATCTAAACCTCGAGAGAGAGAGAGTAAGGGATGTTAATGTCTTTTTGATAATGGAATATGTGGTGATATCTCAGGCTGAATTATTGTCCATATTTGTTACAGAAAATACACCTTTTTAATTTAACAACTAGGTTAACCATGCTAGTTCAGATGAAGAGATCTCGATTGCATAAGAAAATAGTTAAACTTGGTGCTAAATCTGACTTTTACTGACAATCCACTAGATTGTTGTAGGTAACAAAAAACCAGAGTTCATGTTGATTTGAATTCTGATTTATCATCATGACGTTCTGGTCTGAGTGTTGCTAGATCACTGTGCTAATGTTGATCCAATGTTTCATTTGAGTTTGTTCATTTTTTATCAGCTTTGTTATGCCTGGAACAAACAAATAGGACTACCATCAGTAGCATCAATGTAGTAGCTTTACTTTTAACTTCTTTTTTCTAATTGTTTAGGTGCATATTTGACGAGTTACGTGACGAGTTAGCGAAACAAAGGGCAGAAACCACAGAACTTATTACCAAACTCGACAGGGTAAGTTTCCTGGATCAAGGAGAAAAAAAATTACTGATAATTCTGTCCGTAGTTTTTGGTTTAGTATGTCTAAATTTGGTTTATCTTTGTAAATTTTTCAGGAAATCCTTGCATTAAGGGCACAGTTAGATGCAGCAAAACACGATGCCATAAAGTTGTGCATTGGTATTCTTGTTTCTATGTCGTTCAAAGCAGCAGCCTTTCTTCGACGGTTTCTCTAATGCAAAAGCAACGCTGTCAACCAGTTAAACACTAGAGTGACATTAAAATTCAGATTTGTCACGATATGACATGATAAATAGGATTTTTGTTTGAATGATCGTAAACTGAACTTAAGTGAAAAAAAGCTTAAATATCGTATCAATATATAATTGAAACTTAATACCATGATAAATATTTTGAGTCGATGTAGACCATGATATATGATTTTGAATTAAACGGGACTTCTTAACAATCTCACGACTTCTGCCGCTCTTAAACTTCACTTTTTTCTAATTGGCTTTTGCAGGATGTTAATGTGCCTCGGTCGACGTTCTGATAAGTTCCGAGGCGCGTGACGTCATTTGGAGCAGTTGACGTTGTTCTGAGACTGATCGCCATTTTTACCCTCATCATATTCCCCCCCCCCCGAAAGAAGCTATGCGTCGGTCGTTATAACGGGGGTCTGAGCCATGGCTTCAGCTTTCTGTATTCGTTCTTATCGTGCGGTTGCCGATCCGTTACCTGGGGTATGACCCAAGTTTAGAGAGTAAGGCGGGCTAGGCGTGTCGCGGTGGTCTCGAGCGACGTGCAATCGAGGTACATGCTCGAGCAAGCAGGCTGCGCAGAGATGGGACTCGGGCTGCTTGGAGCCGAGGAGCATGACGCAGGCAAGTTGGCTGCGCAGGTGTGGTCTCGGGCGGCATGGAGTCGAGGAGCACGACGCAGGCGGGCTGGCCGTGCAGGTGTGGTCTCGGGCGGCATGGAGCCGAGGAGCACGACTCAGGCGATCCACGCTTAGGTAGTGGTCTCGGGCAGATGAAGCCGAGGAGCCCGACTCAGGCGGGCAGGCCGCGCAAAGGTCGCGGTCTCGGGCAACAAGCAGCCGAGAAGCACGACTCAGGCGATCCACGCTGAGGTAGTGGTTTCGGGCAGATGAAGCCGAGGAGCACGACTCAGGCGATCCACGCTGAGGTAGTGAGCTCGGGCAGATAAAGCCGAGGAGCGCGACTCAAGCGGGCAAGCCGCGCAGAGGTCGCGGTCTCGGGCAACAAGCAGGCGAGGAGCATTACTCAGGCAATCCACGCTGAGGTAGTGGTTTCGGGCAGATGAGGCCGAGGAGCACGACTCAGGCGGGCAAGCCGCGCAGAGGTCACGGTCTCGGGCAACAAGCAGCCGAGGGGCGCGACTCAGGCGGGCAAGCCACGCAGAGGTCGTGGTCTCGGGCAGCAAGCAGCAGAGGAGCACGACTCAAGCGATCCACGCTTAGGTAGTGGTCTCGGGCAGATGAAGCCGAGGAGCGCGACTCAGGCGGGCAGGCCGCGTAGAGGTCGCGGTCTCGCGCAACAAGCAGCCGAGGAGCACGACTCAGGCGATCCACACTAAGGTAGTGGTCTCGGGCAGATGAAGCAGAGGAGCGTGACTCAGGCGGGCAGGTCGCGCATAGGTCGCGGTCTCGGGCAACAAGCAGCCGAGGAGCACAACTCAGGCAATCCACGCTGAGGTAGTGGTTTCGGGAAGATGAAGTTGAGGAGCGCGACTCAGGCGGGCAAGCCTCGCAGAGGTCGCGGTCTCGGGCAACAAGCTGCCGAGGAGCACGACTCAAGCGATCCATGCTGAGGTAGTGGTCTCAGGCATATGAAGCCGTGGAGCGCGACTCAGGTGGGCAGGCCGCGCAGAGGTCGCGGTCTCGGGCAATAAGCAGCCGAGGAGCACGACTCAAGCGATCCACGCTGAGGTAGTGGTTTCGGGCAGATGAAGCCGAGGAGCGCGACTCAGGTGGGCAAGCCGCGCAGAGGTCGCGGTCTCGGGCAACAAGCAGCCGAGGGGCGCGACTCAGGCGGGCAAGCCGCGCAGAGGTCACGGTCTCGGGCAGCAAGCAGTCGAGGAGCACGACTCAGGCGATCCACGCTGAGGTAGTGGTCCCGGGCAGATGAAGCCGAGGAGCGCAACTCAAGCGGGCAGGCCGCGCAAAAGTCGCAGTCTCGAGCAACAAGCAACCGAGGAGCATGACTCAAGCGATCCACGCTGAGGTAGTGGTCTCGGGCAGATGCAGCCGAGGAGCGCGACTCAGACGGGCAGGCCGCGTAGAGGTGGCCTCAGACTTGATGCGGTCGAGGAGCTTAACTCGGGAGGCGGCCTTGAACCGGTTGCGGTCGAGGAGCTTAACTCGGGAGGATGCCTCGGACCGGCTACGGCAGAGGAGCTTAGCTCATGCGGGTAGGCTGCGCAGAGGTGACCTCGGGCCGGCTGTGGCCGAGGAGCTTGGCTAAGGAGGAGGCCTCATTTATGGTGGGGTGGCGCTTGGCCTGATCCTCTTGTGCTTTTCCCGCCTCCCGACCATCCAGGCTTCTGCCGCGATGTAGTGGTTGGCCCGTTGGAGCATCATCGGTACCGCGGTGGTGGGTTGCTCCAGGAGGGACCAGAAGAACCTGGAAGGTCGCAGGGCTATCATAAATGCCTGTATTAACAGGGAGGGATGAGCTTCCGGCAACCCCCAGATTTATGTGGTAAAGCGATTCACAAAATTGGAGAGGGGCTCGCCCTCCCTTTGGTTGAGTCCGAGGAGCAGCACAACGGACGGCTTCGGGTGGGCGTAAGCCAAGAAGCTGAGCTCGAAGTCATTGACGAGCTGATCAAAGGAGGTGATCGTCCAGGTCTTCAGGCCGTTGTACCATGTGCGAGCTGATCCTCTTAGAGTTGTGGGGAACGCTCTACACATCAAAGCATCATAGGTCCTATACAGCACCGTCTGGGCACGGAAAGTGGCCACGTGATCCGCTAGGTAGGTGGAGCCGTCATATGCGTCCAGAGAGGGGAGCTGGAAGTTCGGGGGGACTATCTGACCTTGAATCTCGGGTGTGAACGGAGACCCCTGTTGCGCGTTCACCCCGAGCTCCCCCCTTGACCTGCGAACCTCCTGTTGCACTTTGTCGTGCCACTGACTAACAAAACATAACTGGGCTCGCAGGGAGTCCGTTGAATCCGAAGACAATGCCTCGGGTTCCGGGCGACCTCTCGGGTTTGTTGTCGCTCGATCCCCGAGCAGGGCCGATCGGTCCAGAGGCGAAGTTGGGACCTCCGGAGGTAGCGTGTGGGCCTGGACAGGCAGCGCTTGTTGCCGCACTGGTTAGATCTCAAGCGGGTGCTCCGGACGAGGGACTAGTGGGATGATGGTTTGCACCATGCCCGTCAAAGCCCGGACTTGATAGGAGAGGTCCTGTAAGGCCTCGGACGACACCGATGATGGGTCGGTAGGGGGACCCTCGGGTGGCGACAAACTCGGGTCGTTAAATGACCGCCAAAAGCATTCCGAGGTCGTGGCGGGGTGTTCATCTCGAGGTTCTCCTTACGTGGCGCGCTCCCCCGGAACCCCGATCGGGTGTGACCCCTCAGTTGTGGCTTAGTCCAAGTCGATTTGCCGATCCCTCGACATTCGGGCCCTCCTTCTAGCGGAGGCCGAGGAGCACGACGCAGGCAGGCTGGCCGCATGCGTGTGTCTTGGGAGCAGGAAGCCGAGGAGCACGACGCAGGCGGGCTGGCCACGCTGGTGAGGTCTCTGGCATCGAGCAATTGAGTAACACGGTGAAGGCCAAGGGATATGGTGAAGGCGGGCAGGCTGCGCTGAGGTGGAACTCGGCAGTCTACGTCCAAGGGACACGGCTCAGGTCGAAGCTATTACCCGGGCCGAGGGATGCATCTCAGGCGGGAAGGCCGCGTTGAGATAGGACTCAGCAGTCTACGGCCGAGGGATATGGCTCAACCCGAAGGATGTGGCTCAGGCTGTGGGATCCAGTTCAGGCGGGAAGGCCGCGCTGAGGTAGGACTCGGCGGTCTGCGGTCGAGGAATATGGCTCAAGCCGAAGGATACGGCTCGAGGAGCACGACGCAGGCGGGTAAACCACGCAGGTATGTCTCGGGAGCAGGAAGTCGAGGAGCACGACGCAGGCGGGCTGGCCACGCACGTGTGTCTCGGGAGCAGGAAGCCGAGGAGCACGACGCAGTCGGGCTGGCCGCGCACGTGTCTCGGGAGCAGGAAGCCGAGGAGCATGACAAAGGCGGGCTGGCTAGCCGTGCTGGTGGTCTCGGGCAATACGCGACCGAGGAGCACGACGCAAGCGGGCTGGCTTGCCGCGCTGGTGGTCTCGGGCATTACGCGGCCGAGGGGCATGGCGCAGGCGGGCAAACCGCGCAGGTGTGGTCTCGGGCATCGTGCGATCGAGTAGCACGACGCAGGCGAGCAGGCCGCGCAGGTGTGGCCTTGGGCATCGAGCGACCGAGTAGCACCACGCAAGCGGGCTGGCCGCGCAGGTGTGTCTCGGGAGCAGGAAGCCGAGGAGCATGACGCAGGCGGGCTGGCCGCGCTAGTGGTCTCGGGCATTACGCGGCCGAGGAGCACGACGTAGGCGGGCAAACTGCGCAGGTGTGGTCTCGGGCATCATGCGACCGAGTAGCACGACACAAGCGGGCAGGGTGCGCAGGTGTGGCCTTGGGCATCGAGCGACCGAGTAGCACCATGCAGGCGGACAGGCCACGCTGGTGAGGTCTCGGGCATCGAGCGACCGAGTAGCATGACGCAGGCGAGCAAATTGCGCAGGTGGAACTCAGCAGTCTACGTCCGAGGGACACGGCTCGGGTCAAAGGTATGACTCGGGCCGAGGGATGCATCTCAGACGGGAAGGCCGCGCTGAGATAGGACTCGGCAGTTTGCTGCCGAGGGACGCAGCGAAGGCCGAGGTTGTCTCCGGCCGAGCCGTGTAGGCTCGGAGGAGTTTAGGCCGGGGCTAACAGCGAGTCGAGTGGAGGTAAGGCAGATACTGAACCTTCGCTCGGAAAAGACCGAGGCAGGGCTTTGATTTCTTTCACGAGGACTACATCGAGTAGCCACTGTGTGCGCTTGGCCTCTCTCGTAGAGCCCGCGATCGGGAGTCGTCCCTTCTCCTCCCGGCCGCCCAGGTCTCCGCTGCGATGTACCGGTTAGCCCGCTGGAGCATTTCTAGCACCGTGGTGGGAGGTCGCTCTACGAGGGACCAGAGAAATCTGGAAGGTCGCATGCCTATCACGTACGCCTGCACTAACAGAGAGGGGTGAGAGTCCGACAAACCCCGGATTTGCGTGACAAAGCGATCCACGAAATGTAAGAGGGGCTTGTCCTCCCTTTGTCTGAGTCCAAGGAGCAGTGCCGCGGAAGGCTTCGGCCGTGCATATGCCATGAAGTGGAGCTCGAAGTCATTGACGAGCTGGTCGAAAGACGCGATCGTTCCGGTCTTCAAGCCGTCGTACCACGCGTGGGCCGGCCCTCTCAGAGTTGTGGGAAACACTCTACACATCAGAGCATCAGATGTCCCGTATAGCGCCATCTGGGCGCGAAAACTAGCTACATGGTCCGCCGGGTCGGCGGAGCCATCGTAAGCATATAGAGAGGGGAGCTGGAAGTCCGAGGGGACTGTCAGATCCCGTATCTCGGGCGTGAATGGAGACCCTTGGTGTACGTCCTCCCTTACCTCTCCCCTGGACCTATGGACCTCTTTTTGCAGCTCGTCGAGTCGCTGGCTGACGAGCCGCAACTGGGCCCATAGAGATTCCGAAGAGAGTGCCTCGGGTTCCGGGCAGTCGCTCGGGTTTGCCATCACTCGATCCTCGAGTGGTAATGACGGGATCCGAGGCGAGCCGGGAGACTCCAAGGGCGGCGTGTGAGCCTGAACGGGTGGCTCTTCTTGCCACAGCGGTTTAGCAATGTACGGGATGATGGATTGCACCATGTCCGTTAGAGCTTGGACCTGATGAACGAGGGCTTGAAAGGCTTCGGGCGACACGGGCGTCGAGTCGGCTGGGGCACCGCCGTGTGGCGACAAGCCCGGGTCGTTGATTATTTGACAATATCGTCCTAAGGTCATGGCGAGGTGTTCGTCACGATGGTCTCCGTGCGAGGGCCGTTCCCGCGAGGCTTCGGTCGGGCGCGACCTCTCAGCCGTAAGCTCGTCTGAGCCGCTCGAGTGATCACCCGACATTCCGAGCCCTCCTTCTAGTGCCAAAATGTTGTGGTAAACAACTGTAAGCCGTGGCCTCGGGGGCCGACGCGGCTTGGTTCGGGCTCGGTCAACGAGGGGATCTCTCCGAGGTGGGCTTCGACGAACCGTCTGGGTGGTCGCGTGCTGGTGTCGTTGGGTCCTCATGGAGGCGGCTCCACGTCGGGAGCCCAGCGGGAGGTCGGGCGTCTTCATACCTGCACGGAGGTCGGGTCGGAAGCTCGGCCCGACCCCTCCGACGACCAAGTTAGAGGAAGCGAAGAGGGTTTTAGGTGAAGTAGAAGTTCCAGTCCCCCTTTTCCATTCAGAAGGTAAGGGTATTTATAGGGAAGCTTACTGTTCCCTGATGTGCCCGCTTGCAAGGGGCAGGCTGGTAGCGTCTGACATTGCTATTGACGTTGCGTGGAGAACCGAAATGTCGAAGGGTATGGGCGAGGGTCGATTGTCGTCCTCCTCTACCTCGGTCAAGCGCACGAGGTCAAGCAACGATGAAGTCGTTGTCTGAGAGCGGATGACGTCAGCGCATGTCGAGTTAGCATTATTGCCCTCCTCCTCGGATAGAGTGGCACCCAGGTGAGGCCGACGTCGTGACGCGTTATGTCGCCATTATTACCCCTATCAAGAACTATCAAGGTTTCGAGTTTGCCTATGGACCTGGGGATGCCGCCGGAGATCTTGTTCTCTGAAAGATCAAGAATAGTGAGCCTTCGCAGCAATCCGATCTCCATGGGGATGGAGCCGGTGAGGTGGTTGCCATGGAGGTCTAATGCCTCCGTTGCATGTACCCAACCGATGAATTCCGTTTTTTTTATTCTTTAATTTTTGTTTTATTAACTTTTTAAATTTCTATACAAGTTCAAATTCATCACCACTTCAGCTTATGCTCAAGTGGTTTTCTTGTGTTCTATATCTCAAATCGTTCATGTTCTTTGAAAGGTTGTTTTGTTCATCATGTTCATCATGTGTATTGTACACCATTTTCATATGTCATTAACGAATCAATTAGTTCTTCAAGTGGTAAGTTGTTTAGATTTTTAGCTTCTTTTATCACAGTTACTTTTGAATTCCAATTTTTAGAAAGAGAATGTAAAATCTTGTTTACAAGTTCAAAATCCGAAAAACTTCTACCAATTATTTTTAAACCATTGACGACATCCGTAAAACGGATGTACATGTCAACAACGGTTTCTTTTGGTTTCATTTAAAAGAGTTCAAAATCGTACATTAAAAGATTGATTTTTGAAACCTTAACACTTATTCGTGTGTGGTTTCAAGAAAAAATGTCAAATATCGAAAGTCATTTCGCACAAAGAAATCCGATTAAACTATGTTTTATATAAGACGTAAAATAGAGCATTAATAGTCGGGTGAGGTTTGCGAACGCGGAGGGGATGCAACCGGTGAGTTGGTTGGAGTCGAGGAGGTGTTCGAGAGGCGGCCGAGGGCGGGTGGAATGGGGCCGGCGAGCTGCTTGAGGTTGCTGAGATCGAGCAACCGGAGGGAGAAGAGGTCGCCGAGGGCAGGCGAGAGCCTCCCGGCAATGGAGGCGTCGGAGATGAAGTCGGGCCCCGAGGAGAGGCCAGGGCGGGAGACGTTGACGACGCGGCGAGTGGCAGCGTCGCAGGCCACGCCGTCCCACGCGGAGCAACAGTCCGTGGCCGAGTCCCAGGAGCGGAGGAGGCCGGAGGGGTCGGCGGTGATGCCGGCCTTGAAGGCGAGAAGGGCCGAACGGTCGTGGGGGTGACATCCCTGCGACCACTGCAGCAACAGGGTGGAGCAGAGGAAGAGGAAGACGAGGCACAGCGGCTGCATGCTATCCATCTCTTACGTGAAAGAATCGACGAGGGTCGACAGATGTTCTCCCCAGTCGAAGAACTTGTGCAATGAAAAGGCGGTGAATCAAACTGGAGTAAAAAAGCATTCGTTACTGCCATGAAAGTGGCAGCAGAGGGTCTCTTAAGAGACCATTTCCTCGCAGTTTCTACTTTCTTTAATGGGCTCTCAGGTCGGCAGAAATGTGGAGATGCAGCAGCAAATTAGGCGTGGAAATGGAGTCTGCTGCTGCAGTCATGAACGGTCTCCAAGGAAACTGGGGTGAGGCCCCATGAAGCTTGCCTGGGTTCAGACGCCCCATGATGGAAGTGGCGCTGCTGACTTTAATGGGACCAGAGAAGAAAGAATAGGGGCGTCTCTCTGTCCCAATGGAGTATTTTATATCTCCTTCCTTCTCACCTAATGAGCTGTCGGAGTCGATGGGCTTCACTTGCCTTCGCCTGCCTTTCCAGGGTGTGTACTTGTGATGGCGCACGAGGCTGTCAACCACTCACCACAGCAAACTGCAGGTTGGGGGAACCTCAACTCATTGTATCATCTGGCTGTTTCTACAAGGCTTTGATACTGATTAGATATCGTTGCACACAGGCATTTAGGAAGTGATGAGGGCAATAATGACGACATGATGTGAATGACGCCAGCCACCCTGTACCAAGGCCTCACTCCCCGGTCAACGAAACCCTGGGACGCCGACCCAGGCGCATTAACGCCCGGACTGGATCCCGTCCGTCACAACAACGCCACCACCCCTCGGCCAACGAGCCCAGCTCTGCGCCTTCTGGGCTCGGTCAAGGGTAAGGAACACGCCAACCGAGACGCGCCATACCCTGCAGCAGCCCGGCCTCCCACACAGCCCCAATGGGCGTGTCAGACGCAACGTGAGGTATTTACCCAGGCCCATCTATAAATACTAGGGAGTTCCAGACAAGCGGAGGAGGACACACTCACACACCACACTTGTATGGAGGCATTTCGTCCTCCAAAACCCCCTCCACATCTCCCTCTAACTTGATCGTCGGAGGGGTCGGGCCGAGCTTCCGACCCGACCTGTGTGCAGGAATGAAGACGAGGTGGCCTCTTCCTGGCGCTGCTGCGGAGCTGCCGACCCGATCTACCGCCCCGAACGACCAATCCCGACCGGGAGACCCCGAGGGAGCTGCGCCCGAGATCCCCGACATTCCGAGCCCCAGAACCGAGCCGCGTCGGCCCCGAGGCCACGGCTTAAAAAGTTACTTACCGTAACATTTTGGCGCTAGAAGGAGGGCCCAGCATGTCGAGCGATCATTAGGACGATCGTGCCAGACTCGCGATCGGGGGACCATTCCCGACCGAGGCTACGGGGGAACCCCCCCTTCTCCAAGGACCTCGGGAAGAGCATCCCGCTACGGCTTTGGAGCGCTACTGGCGGATCTTCAACGATCCGGGCCTATCGCCCCCCGACGGAACCACCGGCGATCCGCCGCCCGTATCGGCCGAAGCCTTCCACGGCCTCACTCACCAGGTCCAGCTACTCACCGACATGGTACAAACCATTGTCCCCCTTGTCTCCCGTCCATCTCGGCCCCCGGGACCCCAACAGTTGTATCAACAGGGGGTCCCTAGTCAAGCTCCCCACTTCACCTCGGGTGCCGCTATCTCAACCCCGTGAGCAGGCGGCGATCTGCCCGGAAGGCCATTCGGAACCAGAGGCACTATCCTCGAACTCTGCAGTTTCCCTCCGCGCTCAGTTGCGTCTCGTCAACCAACGGCTTGACAATGTGCAAAGGGAAATCCGTGCCGGGCCACCAGGAGAGCCCACGGAAGGCCCGCATCAGGGGTCGCCGTTCGTGCCGAAGATACTGGAGCACGCCATTCCCCCAGGCTTCCGACTCCCCCCCCTGGACACTTATGATGGCTCTGCCGACCCGGCCGACCACACGGCGGCCTTCCGCGCACAGATGTCATTGTACGGGACCTCTGACGCCTTGATGAGCAGGGCATTCCCCACCACGTTGAGAGGGCCGGCCCTCGCGTGGTACGGAGGCTTGAAGACTGCGACGATCGCCTCATTCGACCAGCTCACCAAGGACTTCGAGCTCCACTTCATAGCTTGCGCTCGCCCGAAGCCTTCCATGGCGTTCCTCCTCGGGCTTAGCTAGAAGGAGGATGAGCCCCTCTCCCTTTACGTAAATCGCTTTGCTACAAGGATCCGGGAACTCCCGGACGCTCACCCTTCACTGTCAATGCAGGCGTTTGTAACAGGTCTGCGTCCCTCCCGACTCTTCTGGTCTCTCGTGGAGCGACCTCCTACCTCGGTCCCCGAGATGCTCCAGCGCGCGAACCAGTTCGTGGAAGTCGAAGCCTGGACGGGGGGGAAACGGCAGGAACACAAGAGGGAAAGACCAGAGCCGGCTCAGGGATCGCTCCCTCCCAGACGCAAGCTCCACCAACCCGATCCTCCCCTGCTAAGACCCCTCCCGCTCCCAACGGGTACATCCCGGACAGAAATCTTTCTCCAGATCAGGGAAAGGGGACTGCTCAAAACCCCTTACCCGATGAACAACCCGCGAGAGCTGGCCGACCAGTCCAAGTACTGCCGCTTCCACCGCCAAAACGGACATGACACTGAGGAATGCCGCGAGCTCTCGCGGCAAATCTACAAACTCCGCCGGGAGGGGCGCCTCGACCCCCACGTTCAGACAGGCAACATCCCCCCGCCCTGCCCAAACGGTCCGGCCGAGCGCCTAATCAGTGTCATCACTGGCGGCCCAGCGTCCAGAGGGGATAGCATGTCTGGAAGGAAGGCCTACGCCCGCTCGGCTAGGGACGAGGGTCCCCATGGAACCCCTGACCCCCAGGTCGCATTTCCCCCCGAAGACGCCGAACGACTGGAGCACGACGACACGCTGGTAATAACCGCCAGAATCGCCAATGCCCAGGTAAGAAGGATTATGATTGACACAGGAAGCTCGGCGGATATACTATTCCACGACGCCTTCCAGAAGTTGGGACTTACGAAGCAAGCCCTGAAACCCGTCCACTCGGACCTCACTGGGTTCACCGGCAACTCGGTTTCGCCTTTGGGATCTGTCACACTACCTCTGACGCTGGGGACACCGCCCAAGACTAAAACGGTGATGTCGACCTTTCTGATAGTAGATCTTCCTACAACGTACAATGCCATCCTCGGCCGACCTTCCCTCAACAAAAGCAGGGCCCTGGTTTCCACTTACCATCAGACAGTGAAATTCCTGACTCACGCGGGAACTGGAGAGGTTTGGGGAAGCCCTCAAGAATCCAGGCGATGCTACCTGACGGCGGTCTCCCTACACAACAGGGCAAAAACCGAAGCACCCCTGGACGATCCCAGAGAAATGAAATGGCCAAATCCACATCCCGAGTCGTCGGCCCCAACCTACGACGTGTCACTGAAAAAGGGACGCCCGGACCGAACCATTAAGGTCGGGACTGACCTACCCCAAGACGAGCGGGAACAACTCGTCGGCCTCTTGCAAGAGAACGCCGACGTCTTCGCTTGGTCGCCATCCGACGCAGCAGGCATGGACCCAAAGGTAGCACAACATCACCTCAACATATCGCTTGATGCCCGCCCGGTGAAACAAAAGCCGCGACCCCAGGCCCCGGACAGGCAACAAGCTGTCCGCCAAGAGGTAGAACGGCTCTTAGCGGCCGGCTTTATAGAAGAGGTCAAGTACCCACAGTGGCTATCCAATGTAGTTCTGGTAAAAAAGCATAAGGGAGCTGGCGAATGTGTGTTGACTACACCAGTCTTAATCAGGCGTGCCCAAAACACTGCTACCCCCTTCCGAGAATTGATCAGCTCGTGGATGCAACCGCAGGGCACGCCCGACTCTCATTCATGGACGCCTTCTCCGGATATAATCATATCCGAATGGCGCCTGAGGATCAGAGACACATAGCCTTCATCACCAACCTTGGGGCATACTTTTACAAAGTAATGCCGTTCGGACTAAAGAACGCAGGCGCAACTTATCAGAGGACCATCAACAAGATATTCGCCCAGCAGATAGGGCGAAACTTGGAGGTCTATGTGGATGACATGATTGTAAAAAGCCGGGTCTCGGGAGATCACCTAACGGACCTATCAGAAACATTCGCCACACTCCGAAACTGCGGCCTTCGGCTCAACCCCGCAAAGTGTGCCTTCGGCGTCAGTACAGGAAAGTTCCTCGGATTCATTATACACGAAAGAGGGATCGACGTCAACCCAGAAAAGGTCCAGGCGATCCTCGACATGCAGGCCCCTCGGACGGTCAAAGACCTACAGCGACTGAACGGACGGCTGGCCGCCCTATCCCGATTCCTGTCCCGGTCGGGTGATCGCTGCCTCGCCTTCTTCCGTGCAATAAGAGACCCGAAGAATTTCCAATGGACGCCCCAGTGTGAGGAAGCTTTCCGACAGGTCCAGCAGCATTTAGCCAACCTTCCCCGCCTCGCTTTAGTCACTGCTGGAGAGGAGCTCTGCGTTTACCTGGCTGCCTCACAGCACGCAGTCAGCTTGGTCCTCGTCAAGGAAGCCGGCCAACAGCTCCCCGTCTACTACACCAGTCATGTCCTGAGCGGGCCCGAGGAGCGATATCCTCCAATCGAGAAGCTCGCCCTCGCGCTCGTGCTGGCAGCCCGAAAGTTACGCCCCTACTTCCAAGCTCATCCGATCAAGGTAATCACCGACCAACCTCTCAGTCAAGTACTGTCAAAATTCGATGTCGCAGGGCGACTCCTCAAGTGGTCGGTCGAGCTCGGAGAGTTCGACATCCACTACACGCCCAGGACCGCCATCAAAGCACAAGCACTGGCCGACTTCATCTCTGAGCTCGCCCATCCCGAAGGGCGGCCCCCCAGTGAACTAGGCGGAACATGGGTCCTACAGGTGGACGGCTCGTCCGCTTCAACCGGCGCAGGCGCAGGACTAGTGCTGTCGGCCCCCGATGGGCAGACGTTCGAGCGTTCCCTCCGCTTCGGGTTCCATGCCACCAACAATGAAGCCGAGTACGAGGCACTCCTGGCGGGGCTCAGACTATCCCGCGAGATGCAGGTTGACGCCATCAAAGTCCTCACCGATTCGCAGCTGGTGACCGAGCAACTTAACGGCGGATACGTGGCCAGAGAACCCACCATGGCAAAGTACGTAGTGGAGGTAAAAAACTTAGCCTCATGTTTCGCACACTTCACGATATCCAGGGTGCCAAGACTTCAGAACGACCGTGCCGATGAGCTGGCCAAGCTAGCCTCGAAGCGACCCCCGGGCACCACCCACGGGATCGAGGAGCTCCCCTCCCCCTCTATCCCGGTCGCGTGTGTTTCGGCGGCCGACTCCCGAGCCACCTGGGTAGGGGACATGCTGCGCTACAAACGCGACGGGACCCTCCCCACCGACGAAGCCGCAGCCCGACATATTCGCCGAAAACATGCATGGTACTCCGAAGCGAACTTTCTCCCACCCTCTTCTACGGTGCCTCGAGCCAGAGGAGGCGACGACTGTCTTGGCCGAGGTCCATGAAGGGATTTGTGGAGAGCACATCGCCGGCCGAACCCTGGCCTGCAAAATTCTCCGCCAAGGCTATTACTGGCCCACCATGGTCCAGGACACGAAGGCCTACGTACGGAAGTGCGGCCCGTGCCAAAGGCACGCCCGGACCCCCCAACTGCCGGCGGTGCCGCTCTCCCCCATCACCTGCGCGTGGCCGTTCGCGCAATGGGGGCTGGATCTCCTCGGCCCCTTCCCCCCAGCCTCAGGGCAGAGAAGATACATTGTGGTCGCAATAGACTACTTCACCCGATGGCCGGAAGCTGAACCGCTGGCGGCGATCACCGAGCAGCAGATCAAGAAGTTCATATGGAAAAACATCGTGACCCGGTTCGGCCTCCCCAGGACCATCGTCACGGACAACGGGACCCAATTCGCCGGCAAAAGGATTCAAGAATTCTGCGCTAGCTATGGAATCCGGTTAAAACACAGCTCGGTAGCCTACCCCCAGACGAATGGACTGGCCGAGGTAACAAACCGATCTATCCTGGACGGGCTCAAAAGAAGGGTATCAGCTTCCCGAACGGCCTGGGTTGAGGAGTTACCCAGCATCTTGTGGTCCTTGCGGACCACCCCCAAAACAGCCACCGGGGAATCACCCTACAGCCTCTCGTATGGGACCGAGGCCGTCCTATCCCCCGAGGTAGTATTCCCTACCCCTCGAGTAGAAGAGTACCACGAGACCACATCGGACCAGGGGCTGCGCGCCGTCTTGGACCTGATCGAAGAGCGGCGCACCGGCGCACACCTGAGGGATCTTTCTTACAAAAGAGCAGTTGCCCGGGTGTACAACCGCAGGGTACGACTTCGGCCTATTAAAATGAACGACTTAGTCCTGCGAAGGGCCGAAGTCAGCAACCCGACCAGGGCCGGGGGGAAGCTGGCCCCCAACTGGGAAGGACCTTATCAGATCATCGAGGTAGTCCGACCAGGCACATACAGGCTCGCGACAATGGACGGGTCCCACTTGCCAAGAACATGGAACGTCCGGAACCTTAGGAGATTTTTTGTTTAGAACAAGGGAAGATCGCGCCGCCAAGCGAAAGGCCTCTCTGGCCGGACAGTACACAAATGGTAGAAAGCTTCCTTTATTTAAAAAATGGAGAAATACAAGACTCGGCACCCAGAGGAAGCACAAAGGCTCGGCGCACATAAGCCCGCAGGGCTGAAGCCCGTCCTCACTGCCGGGGGACCTCCAAACGGTCGTCGAAGGGAACCTCCTCGGGCATGTCCACACCTCGGTCTTCGGGGTGAGAGTTGAAGGGGTCCTCGTCCACCTCGAGACCAGGATGGCGAGCACGGAAGCGCGACGTAGCGATTCGATACCCGTATTCGAAGGATACCCGCCCCGTCCGCGTCAGCCCGAGTTCGAACCCTTCCGACTTCTTGTACGCCTCGATGAGTGCCTTGTCCTTCAGGGGTCGAAGCAGGGTCTCCTCCGCCAACGCCTCCGAGGCCTTTTTCACCTCGGCGTTTGCGCCCTCCAGCTTCTTGCTAAGGGCACTCGCCTCGGCCTTCACCAGACGGAGCTCGGTCCGTTCTATCCGCATCAGTTTTTGGAGCTCCCCGTTGGCCTCCTTCATGGCGTCGTTGGCCTCTTTGGAGGCCTCAAGCTCCAACCGGAGACGGACGACTTCCGCCTCAAAGCCCGAGGCACGCTCCTCAGCAGCCGCCACAACCTCCGGCCCGCTTTTGGCCTGAATCTCCGCCATCTTGTCACGGACAAACTTCTAAACAAGATGTTGGATGTAATGCTTATGTGTGTCCGTGTCTTTTGGCTTGTTCATGCCTTGTACAGAATGTAAAGGGGCGGCCGAAGGCTTCAAAGTCCCATTTGAGTTAAGTTTGTGGCCTCTTTAGGCTTGTAAATAAAGGTTGTGTCATGTGGACACGCGCGAGAGCTTTTCGGTCTGTAATGGACCATTTTACCCTTTGTTGTGCAACTGTTCAGAGCTTGTAAAGTCTGTTTGCTATTTGCATTGTCTATAAAGTGTTTTTCGGAGATGTTTGCTTGTAGATCCCGAGCGAGGCCTTTTCTCTATCCTGTTCTCTCTTTTGTGGGACCTATGGGACCATGGGAGGCTTCGGGGAGGCTGACCTTTGCGGACGGACGCGCAAGGGTGCCGCACGACTTAGGCAAAACCAGCTAAGTCCGTGACAGATGGTATCAGAGCGGGACAAGCACTCATAGAAACACTTAGCATGCAAACGTGGGGGACCTAGCGGGACTGCGTTGAGGGCAGTCAGCACACGCGCGACCGTTTGGGGGAAAACGGGCATGGAGATGTAGGGAAAAGGAGTCGCTCAGAGGAGCGGGCATCTAAGATTTGCATTCAGAGGAATGGCCAACCCTTCGCGCAAGAGGCACCACGAGAACAGACAAGCTTGGAAGAATGTGAAGCGCACAAAAGTTGGGATGGCTGAGTTTGAGCTATGGCTCAACGTTGACAACTATACTTGATGGTGCTCAAGGCAAGCGAGGCGCTTGGTAAAGGATGAGACCATGCAAAGTGGAATGAGTTGCTCAACGACCAAAAGAGTTGTGCAAAGCTCACAGAGGTGAGGGGAATTGCTAGCTCGAAGAATTTGGTACTCATACATGGGCTTGTAGGCGAACGATGGAATGTTCGTGGCCATCCCAAGGCGACCGAAACTTGGCGCCATTGGAGCATTGAAACTTTCTCTTCGGCATGTGAAGGATACGTCCGGTGGAGGCTGAAGGGTGCAACTAGTTCAGCATGTTGCTAGACCTTGAGGGGTGCAGTGGGGGCTGTATTGACGTGGAGTCGCAATCTAGCAAGTGCGTTTGCAGGAGGCAGAACAAGGCACAGTTTGTTCAGCAGATCGGAGTAGTCCAAGGGGATGGTGGTCTCCGAAACGAAGAGAGATGTTGCTCCAACGGGACAGTTATCCAGGAGGGATAAGTCCCGGCTCTCCAGAGGGAGAATCATGTGGGGGCGGACCTCACCAGTTGAGGAGGAGTACCTCAACAAACAATAACTCCACGAAACTCAATGGACTGAGCAAGCGGCGAGGAGTCGTCGCATGATCTCGCTTGAGAGAATGCATTGGTGGATGCATTGCGAGATCAAGTGGGGGAGCGACCTAAAGCAACACAAATGATGGCACACTTGGAGTTGATATGGAGATCGGACTCAAGGGAGGGCTGACCCGTGGAATGGTGGGCGCGAGGGCCACCATCAACTCAATGCAAAAACGAGGAGCGGAGCAACTTGGGTGTAACTTGGTGAAGTACCCAAGCCGCATGAAGGGAGCCAGCATAGAAGATGGAACATGGAGCAGAGGCATTGTGCTTTCCTTGGACAGAGGTCAAGGACATGAACTCTTGCAGAGGCAAGAGCAGGATCATGTTGTTCCATGGGTCATTCATTTTGACGGAGCGGACTCATCTTGCATGGTGCCAAAGACGAAGGGAGCTTCTGGGCACATGCACTTTCTCTCGGAGGAGCATTTGATGGAGGAACTAAGGCGACTCAATTTGCGGAGGCGAAGTTGGGTTCAGAAGGTCTTAGCACGGGGCAAGAGGACGCAGAGGCGGATACTCTTGAAGAATATGCCACAGTGTTGTCATTCAAGTTGCTATAAAGGGGGCGGTGCGCAGCGAAGATTGTGCTGGTAGGGGTAGAGGCCCAGGATCCAGACAATGGTGCACTAATTGCAGCGAAGTCGGGGGACTTCGGGAGCTACTAGGCGACGGACTGTCCTAGAGCGGTGCTTCATCTTGGTGTGACCCAAGAGTGGGTGGATGAAGGTCGATTGCCAAAGGAGCGAACAAAATCGAAGGTGGAAGAGATCCTGCGATGTATTGGCATAGGCCACACATGGAGGGACCACAATTTGAGTTCATCCCACAAGGATCAGAATGCAATGGAGATGTCACCAGGAGGCGACATGGTGCAGCGGATCGTGTGGTGGAACAGTTCGTGGCAATGCGATACACACAATGGGCCCCGTGAGGGACTAGATCATACGGAGGTATGATCGGGAGCTACTGGAAGCTCCACTTCGGTGAACAACACGACGGCAAGAAGGGCTATGGATTCAAGGAGTGAAGGCCATGGTACCGCAGAGGCGGGTCTTCCGTGCGTGCATCGAATTTTGCATCGGATGAAAGCCTTGGTCATCAGCATATGGGGGCTGTGTTCCACCAAGGGAAAAGTTCGAATGCAAGTACCAGTGAGTTCCATGGGAGGGACTTGATCATACAGCGGTATGATCGAAGCAGCTGGAGAGTTGGACTGCTCCAGAGCTCATATTCGCTTACGGGAGCCCGACAAGTCAGAGGACAAGGTCGAGTAAGCGAACGTTGCTACCAAGGAAGCTAAGGAGAACAAAATCGGTGCAAACTCTACAACGTGATGGCAGAGGCCATGCATGGGAGTTGCAGTCTGTCTCTCCATCGACCAGACGGACTGCTTGGAGAACACAGAGGTGTTGAAGCAGGGGGTCGAAAGGGGCGAGGAAGCGACGACGAGTCCAGAGGGACTTAGCTACCCAAAATCAAGCAGCAGGTAGAATGGAGGTGGACTCGGAGGAGTACCACAGAGGCATATCTACTGATTGTGAAGAAAAGGGATGCAGATGCGAGGCGACGGATAGTAGTGCCATGGGCATGGCAGCGCCATGGTACCGCAGAGGCGGGACTTCCATGCAAGTCATTGATCCCTTGCTCTTACGGAGGGAGAGCGCTTGGTCGTGAAAGGGGCCGAGGAGGTGGAGCATGCAGTGGCAATCTCCAAGTATCGAGACAAGGCTGAAGGGCAGAGGCTAAGAAACTTCGTAAGACCGGTGTCAACAAGTTTCTCATCAAGATTGCCGTAAGTGAAGGACTTCGGGTCATGCAAGAGTGCACGACCAAGGAACGAAGCAGGCAGTACGCGGTGCTGTACCTTTGCTACTCAGCGGAGTAGGCGGCAGGGTTGATGGAGAAGACGGTACAATCCCAGAGGCGACCTCATCTATCAGAAAATTACTCCAAGTTGGGGCGAAAACTTCCTGCATTCCAGAAGTTCAATGGCATTGAGAAAGTGAATCACAGTAGCTAACTCAACGCAAGGAGTGCAAACACTTCAAGTGCTTCAGAAGTGTGAGCAAAGAGCAGGCGAAGGCCAGTAACCAGCTCGATGCATGAAGTACAATCTCGAGGAGGCGGGCGAAGTCAAGTAACCTTTGCCTTCTCTACTCTTCAGAGAATGGGCGAAATCGAGTACCCCAGTTCTCTTATCTATCCAGCAGAGGAGCTCTGCACAAGTTCAAAGACCCTTCGAAGGTAACGGAAGATAATAGTTGTCAAATCCTCACCAGCGGTGATTAGTGCTACTGAGAGTATATTGTCCGCTTCATTTCCCAATGAAATGCCAATCGAAAGCGGAAGTGATGCGAACCTACTTGGATGTGACAACTAACTGAAAGAAGAGTCAATGAGCAGATTTTGTGGAGGAAGGACCCAAAACTTCAGAAGTTTGCGAGGCGATGCTCGTTAAAGCTCCAACAAGCATCCATCCAGTTCAAGCAGCATGTGGAATTTTTGAGAAACTGGCGCAGTAAAGATGGTCTTTTCCTTCATCTGACGGATTCGCATAAATCAACAAGGATTAACACAACTCAGCCAACCCCCCAACAGAGTCATAGTCATTGGTGAGTTGTAGCAGCATGGCGGATTAAAGGGTCGACTACTCAAAAACAGCAGCGGAGAGCAGTTGGGAGCCAGGAGGCGCATTGAAGCTAGAGCGGAAGATTGAAGACTCAGCAAAGGCGAAGAGTTGCAGTGTTCACAAAGGCTTCGACGAGGACGTCGAAGGGATAAGTGGGGGAGAATGTCACGGACAAACTTCTAAACAAGATGTTGGATGTAATGCTTATGTGTGTCCGTGTCTTTTGGCATGTTCATGCCTTGTACAGAATGTAAAGGGGCGGCCGAAGGCTTCAAAGTCCCATTTGAGTTAAGTTTGTGGCCTCTTTAGGCTTGTAAATAAAGGTTGTGTCATGTGGACACGCGCGAGAGCTTTTCGGTCTGTAATGGACCATTTTACCCTTTATTGTGCAACTGTTCAGAGCTTGTAAAGTCTGTTTGCTATTTGCATTGTCTATAAAGTGTTTTTCGGAGATGTTTGCTTGTGGATCCCGAGCGAGGCCTTTTCTCTATCCTGTTCTCTCTTTTGTGGGACCTATGGGACCATGGGAGGCTTCGGGGAGGCTGACCTTTGCGGACGGACGCGCAAGGGTGCTGCACGACTTAGGCAAAACCAGCTAAGTCCGTGACAATCTGGTGGCTGAGCTCAGCGTTACGACAAACGAGGCCCCCGACGGTTCGGCCGGCATCCCGCACCCTGTCCATCAGGGCAGTCGCATAATGAAGACCCTGCAGAAGGAGAAAAGTGTCAAGGAAGTCGGCACCAAGCAGCCAAACCCCAAGAGAAAGATATACTTACCCAGACCAGCGATTGAGCAGACTTGTTAAGGAGCGTTTCCGAGGGCAGGGTGTACAAATCCTGAGCCAGGTCGGGATGGAGCGCCCCTCGGAGGAACGCCGCAGAGGGATCCCCTCCGGCCCACACCCTATCCCCCCGGAAAAGACCCTCCCAGCGGGCGACCAGGGGCTCGCGGGGCTCGCGGGGCTCGCCACGCGGGATCTCGCCGACCAGCCGTGCCAGGAACGGCTCCCCATCCCCAGCCGGGAGCCGGCACAAGCCATGCACGGAGACGGGGTGGGGCCCCTTCCCCGCCACGCGCCGATCAGGCCCCACCCCGCCCTGACGGGAGCTCGTTCCCGGCCCTTTCGACGCGCATACCTTCGCCTTCTTTGAAGGGTGCCCGTCCCCGACCTCCAAGGGGGCACCCTCCGTACCGGGTTGCGGTTCGGTCACCAGCGCCGAGGGAGGGGGCGACGATTCGGCTGCCAAAGCCGGCTGTGGAGGTTGTGATTCGGTCGCCGGAGCGGGGGGAGGAGGCCGCAAGGCGGTATCTGGAGTCGGGGAAGGAGGCTGCGACGCCGGATTCTCCAGGAGCGACCAAAGGTTCACCATCTCTACAGGAAATGAATAACATTAGTGTCCGAAACTAGCCACACGAAGACCCGACACAACTGTCACTCACATACCCTAAGGCACCGGGCTAAGGCCCGCCGCGACCAACCACTGCTCGGTCATGGTCCGGATGGCCTGCGACTTAGGGAGAATCTCTCTGAGCCTCTCCCGAGCTTGGCGATCCACTTCGCCCAAACAAGGGGGGGTGTTGTCAATCACCCTCGCAGACCACCGAACCCCGAAGCCCCAGTCCTGTGTACGGCTGACATAAAAAAACCTCCCCTTCCATCCCTTGTTATTGGAAGGGGCACCCCCAACGCGAAATCCAGTCCGAGGCGTTAAGAAGTAACCCCCCGAGCCTTTGCAAAAGCGGTAACAGGAAAGAAAGAGGCTGAGGGTGGGGGTGATATGGGCATAATGGCACTCCCCCAGGAATACCACTAGGTAACGCCAGGAGTTCGGCGTTACCTGAGACGGAGAAACCCGCCAGAAGGACAAACAAGATACAATGAAGGGATGAAGGGGGAAACGCAAACCCGCCTCCAGAGCATCAAGGGACAAAGCGAAACCCTTCGGGATCGGGTCATACGCCCGCTGCCCTGGCTCAGGTACACCGAGGGCGTGATCTCCCGGGATGCAATAGCATTCGCGGAGTCCCTCCAGCAAGGGTCCACTCACAGTTGAGTCAATATCGTGCGGCCACATCAAAGCCTCAAGCGACCGCGCCACCTCCTCGTCAGGGGACTCGTCGAGGGTCGAAGGAGGACCGCCCCTTCCAGCCCCAAGCACGGGAGAAGAAGAGGGAGAGGAAGATGGGGAGGAAAGCGAAGAAGGAGAGGACGGCATCTCGACTGACCTCGAGAAGAAGACAAAAACCGGGAAGAAGCCGGGGAGAAGCTCGGGGACACGATGGCGGGGCTCGAAGGAGGAAGCACGGCAGCAAGGGGGTGGAGGAAAGGACAGGCGCCCAAACGATTAAAGGAGACACCCCCCCAGAGTCAATGCCTCATCGCTTCCCGTGAATGGGCGGCAGCGCACTCGCGCAAAGGCGCGGCCGTTACGTCACATCGAAGAGCGCCCAAAGGCACCCCGAATTAAAGGAATGGCCTGACGTGGCGAACCCGGAGGACGCGGTGCCGCCCAAGGACCTCCTCGACCTCAACGCCCGGAAACGTGCAAAGAAAGTAACCCCCGTCCACGAGGCAACAATCAACACGGCAGCTTTTAAGAGCCGCCACGGCCGCACCTCGGCCCTTCGGCTTTACGCCACCCAAGACATGCTTGGCCGCTCCTCGGCCCTTCGGCTTTACGCCACCCAAGACATGCTCGGCCGCTCATCGGCCCTTCGGCTTTACGCCACCCAAGACATGCTCGGCCGCTCCTCGGCACTTCGGCTTTACGCCACCCAAGACATGCTTGGCCGCCCATCGGCCCTTCGGCTTTACGCCACCCAAGACATGCTCGGCCGCTCATCGGCCCTTCGGCTTTACGCCACCCAAGACATGCTCCGCCGCTCATCGGCCCTTCGGCTTTACGCCACCCAAGACATGCTCGGCCGCTCATCGGCCCTTCGGCTTTACGCCACCCAAGACATGCTCGGCCGCTCATCGGCCCTTCGGCTTTACGCCACCCAAGACATGCTCCGCCGCTCATCGGCCCTTCGGCTTTATGCCACCCAAGACATGCTCGGCCGCTCATCGGCCCTTCGGCTTTACGCCACCCAAGACATGCTCGGCCGCTCCTCGGCACTTCGGCTTTACGCCACCCAAGACATACTCGGCCGCTCCTCGGCCCTTTGGCTTTACGCCACCCAAGACATGCTTGGCCGCTCCTCGGCCCTTCGGCTTTATGCCACCCAAGACATGCTCGGCCGCTCCTCGGCACTTCGGCTTTACGCCACCCAAGACATACTCGGCCGCTCCTTGGCCCTTCGGCTTTACGCCACCCAAGACATGCTCGGCCGCTCCTCGGCCCTTCGGCTTTATGCCACCCAAGACATGCTCGACCGCTCATCGGCCCTTCGGCTTTACGCCACCCAAGACATGCTCGGCCGCTCCTCGGCCCTTCGGCTTTACGCCACCCAAGACATGCTCGGCCGCTCCTCGGCCCTTCGGCTTTACGCCACCCAAGACATGCTCGGCCGCTCCTCGACCCTTCGGCTTTCCGCCTCCCGACACATACTTGGCCCCTTCCCGGTCCCTTGGCCTTGCGCCGCACGGGAGGCCATTCCCCTTCTGCACCCCCAGGGTCTGTGACTCCGCACCCGACCAACTCTAAAAACGAAAGCCATGCCTCGGACTCTCGCTACGACTGCCGACGCATAGCTTCTTTCCGGGGGGGAATATGATGAGGGCAATAATGGCGACATGATGTGAATGACGCCAGCCACCCTGTACCAAGGCCTCACTCCCCGGTCAACGAAACCCTGGGACACCGACCCAGGCGCATTAACGCCCGGACTGGACCCCGTCCGTCACAACAACGCCACCACCCCTCGGCCAACGAGCCCGGCTCTGCGCCTTCTGGGCTCGGTCAAGGGTAAGGAACACGCCAACCGAGACGCGCCATACCCTGCAGCAACCCGGCCTCCCACACAGCCCCAATGGGCGTGTCAGACGCAACGTGAGGTATTTACCCAGGCCCATCTATAAATACTAGGGAGTTCCAGACAAGCGGAGGAGGACACACTCACACACCACACTTGTATGGAGGCATTTCGTCCTCCAAAACCCCCTCCACATCTCCCTCTAACTTGATCGTCGGAGGGGTCGGGCCGAGCTTCCGACCCGACCTGTGTGCAGGAACGAAGACGAGGTGGCCTCTTCCTGGCGCTGCTGCGGAGCTGCCGACCCGATCTACCGCCCCGAACGACCGATCCCGACCGGGAGACCCCGAGGGAGCTGCGCCCGAGATCTCCGACATTCCGAGCCCTAGAACCGAGCCGCGTCGGCCCCGAGGTCACGGCTTAAAAAGTTACTCACCGTAACAGGAAGCGAACGATTTCTCCTGTTACAAGGCAAAGGAGAGGAATGGCAGACGGCTAGCGCCCACAGGTCAGAGGCTAGATGCAGAAATCAAGGTAATGCGTGCTTTGAGATGCACGAAAGCAATTCAATTCGAGTGATATGAACTATAAATATGGTTGGTCATTTGACAGTGATCCTCTCTTTGACCGAATAGATTCCCTGTGCCATCTCAGTAACACTGATCTATTATTTCTCGATTGCGCCAGTTCTATAATGCCTGTCATCATGGAACTGCGTTTCTAGGGATTCACTTGTAAGATATCAAGTAAGATTTAGGTTATTAGCATCCTCCAATTAAGGAACCCATATCCCCGTTGGCCCGACCTCCACTTACACATACAAAACAAGTTAAGGAAATTTGTGGTTTCTGAGTGGATAAGACCAACGCAATGCACTAAAGTGCTCCGGCTGGTGCTATGACAGTAGAAAGCAAGTCTTTGCACGATTTGTTTGGAGAAAAACAAGACAAACGTGACCAGGAAGTATCAGATGATAAGGATCACCAGCTAAAATGTACTTGGCTCACATACATAACCTTCACAAATCTGGATAATATAATGCGCAAGTAAAAGAGCCAGCTGTAGAAGATGCAATTGCCCTAAGCAAAACAAATATCACTGATAACCAATATAAGCAAAAGTGATCAAACCATCTTTGACTATTAAGGACTGAAAATTAATTCCATGTGTTTGAGTTGAAACATCTGTTATTGTGCTAATAAACATAATATGCTTTGTTCTTTTGTTTCATCACGTATGGAAGCTTCTGATTTCTCTCATCCTATGTGAGCTTGCTTTCCTATTTACATGTTTATTCTCTTTTATGCATACTCCTCAAATAATGACATTTACAATAAAATCAAAACACACTCAATTGCATAGAATCTCCAAACGTGATTCCAGAGAAGGCACTAGGTTTACTGGACACCAGATTCCTTAGGAATGATGAGGATTAAATAATCTGATTCAAATAGGTCCAATTCTAACCCTAAATACTATGATTTCCATGTACCTGACAAAATGAAAGCAAATGAGAAACTTAAAAGGCTTCAGAGAAGAAAAGAAAATTGATTACTTTGGTAAATCAATAAAAATCTGCTGCGGGAACGGGTGGAGAAAGTTCGTTAGCATCCATGTGAAATTTATTGCAGATATTGGCGGACAGAAGAACTTCAACTGCTGGTCATATTCCTGCAAATGTTAACAAGGAAGGTGATGGACCATAAATGATCTTTTGGAAGTTCTATTTTATTTAAAACAAGGATGGATGTTGTTAGGGTAAGTAACTTTTTAGCCGTGACTTCGGGGTCGACGCGGCTGGTTCAGGGCTCCAAATGACTCGGATCAGACGTGACTCCCTTTGAAGTCCCGGGGCGGCGGATGCGGGGGATCTCGCTGGGAAACTCCGCCTTGTCGAGCAGGCTTAACAGTGATCGGGTGCCTGCACACAAGTCGGGTCAGTAGCTCGGCCCGACCCCTCCGACGATCAAGTCAGTGGGGAGAAGTATAGTATTGAGAGATCGATCCCCCCCCTTTCGGTTGGGAGTCGGGGGGTATTTATACAGGGGGTTTGATGTTACCTGATGGGCCATCCTGCAGGAGGAGGGTCGTACCTCTGATGGCGTCTGTCGTCGTCGCGGGCGTTGCGTGGAGAGCCGAGCTTCGGCAGGGTGAGGGGAGCGTCGGTCAGCCGAGGGGGTCTGGGTACGGTGGGTGTGGGCGCATGTCGTGTCGTCATTAACGTTCGTTCTGGGGCAGTGTGCCGCACAGGGTGTTCGACGTGGGGGGTGTATTACGTCAAATCCGGGGTGCTATGTCAGGTCAGTTTTTTACCCCTATCATATGCCCCATCCGAAAGGAGCTATGCGTCGGTTTTGCATGTGGGGAGTCCGATGCATGGCTTCCTGCTTCAGGCGTGCTATTCGTGTGGGTCTGAGAGGCGCGTCGTAGACGGATCGATCGCGTTAACGCTTCTTGAGCAGTGCTAGGCCGAGACACGCAACTCTATCGAGAGGCCGAGCAGGGTTGGACTCGGGGCCAATAGAGCCGATGAGGATCGAGAGCCGAGGGCCGAGGAGCACAACGCAGGTGGGGTGACCGCGCAGGTGTGACTCGGGATGTCGTAAAGCCGAGGGCCGAGGAGCACAACGCAGGCGGGGTGACCGCGCAGGTGTGACTCGGGATGGCGTAAAGCCGAGGGCCGAGGGGCCGAGTAACACGACCAAGTGGGCAGGACGCGAGGACGCAGCCTCGGGCACCACACAGCTGAGGAACACGGCAGGCATTTGGGGCCGCGCCGCGGTGAGTCTCGGCAGAGATTTGGCCGAGGCGCTTGGTGCAGGTAGGCTGTAACCGAGGTGATGGCCCCGGGCGTAACACGACCGAGGCGATACTTGGATTTTGATCAGTGTTTGGTCGTTTTGACCGTTGTGCGGGCGCAGGCAGCCGAGTTGCCTTTTGCCTGGGGAAGATCAAAGGGCCACGCCTTTTGGGCGTCGTCGGTTTTCGAGGTTGATATGATTAGGGGCTCCGTACTTCGCACCGCGCTGTGATTAAGAGCCGTGCCAGCCGAAGTTATGGCGATGCAGCTTTTGCGTCTTCGCAGCACATCTCAGGAGGGGAAGGGTCGCCGCTTCGGCGGGAAACATGCTATAAATAGCGCTCCATCGGTCTCTTTCACTTCTTGGTACCTGCATTCGCTTCAACCCCCTCTTTGGGTGACTCAGCCTAGCACTCTTCAGCCGCCCTGCCTTCCCAAAAGCTCGGTAAGGATGGCTTCCCCTCCGTCGTCGTCTCCTTCTTCGCCTCCTCTTTCCGGTGCCGCCGGTGAGGAGGTGGCGTTGGCGAGCCCCCGCTCGTCGTCCGAGGAACGGGCTACCAAAGCCCTTGAATCGCTGATGTGGCCGCACGACCTCGACTCCACCGTGAGCGAGTAGTCGCTGGGCCTCCTTCGGGACCGTTATGGTATCCCGACGGAGTTCACGCTCCTTGCCCCTGAGCCGGGGCAGCGGGCGTATGATCCCATTCCTAGGGGCTTTGCCCTAACCGTAGATGCCTTCGAAGCCGAACTACGCCTACCGTTCCACCCGGTCATAACCTCCTGTGTCGCGTGGTGGCGCATTTCCCCTTCTCAAATGGCGCCGAATTCTTGGCGCTACCTGGTGGCGTTCCTCGGGGAATGCTACTACGCCCGAATCACCCCGAGCCGGTCTCTTTTCCTTTCCTGTTTTCGCTTGTCCAGGGGGTCGGGGGGCTATTACCTGTCCGCCCGACCTGGTTTCCGGGTCAGCGGGGCTCCTTCCAGCAACAAGGGGTGGAAGGAGTGCTTCTTCTACGTCTGCCATCCGAAGAGTTGGAGCTTCGGGCTCCGGTGGGCGGCGCGCGCAGTTGATAACACTGCCCCAACCTTGGATGAGTGGGGGCTCCGAGCCCTTCGAAGATTGAAGGAGATCCTCCCATCTTCCAGAGTCATCCGAAAGATGACCGAGGCGTGGTTGGTCGAGGCGGGCTTGAGCCCGGTACCTCGAGGTATGCCTTGAGAAGGTGGCGGTAGGCCCTCATGTTTTATTTTCCTCTTTCGGGGTGCTCACCGAGGCCGATGTGTTTTCGCAGAGATGGTGAACCTTACTGCAGTGCGCGGAGGACGCGCCCCGTCCGCAGCATCTCCACGGCGTCATGTCGGCCTAGGCGTCGGCACAAGAGAGGCGCCAGTGGAGCTCGAGGATGCCCACCCTCGGAAGAAGGCCAAGGTCGGTGCTTCGAAGAAACTGACTCCCCCGCGGGCTCAGGAGAGCGTGGGGGCGGCGGAGTCGGGCTCGCACGACAGGCGAGGGCGAGGTCGGGGCGAGGCAGGCCTGAGCAACGAGGCGGGGAAGGCGCCGCGGGAGCCCTCGATCCGGGACTTGTGCCGTCTGCCCGCGGGGCCGCCGGACGACTTCTACCAAGCACGCCTGATGGGCGAGCTTTCCGAAGGCCAACCCTTTGAGGCGGTCGCGGCAGCCGAGCAGCGCTCCTCGGAGCTTGAAGCAGAGGTGACGTGTCTCCGGGCTGAGGCAGGGGCGACCGAGGCTGAGGTCCTTCGCCTAAGGTCCAAGGCGAAGGCGGCTGAGGAGGAGAAAGACAACCTCCGAAGGCTCCTGGAGGGGGCGCAGTCCGAGGCTTGCCTGGCCCGAGGCGAGGCGGCCGCCCTTACCCAGCGGCTGGAGGGGGCTTTGGCCGACGCGAAGGGGGCCTCGGAAGCCTTGGCGGCCGAGCGGGAGCGGCAATTGGAGAAGGAGAGGGAAATAATCGAAGCCTACAAGAAATCCCTCGGCTTCCAACTCGGGCTGGTTCGGTCAGGGCAGGTTACCTACGAGTACGGGTACCGGATAGCCCTGGGCCGATTCCGGACGTGCCATCCCAGGTTGGGGGTCGAGGCGGATCCTTTTACCTCGCACCCCGAGGACTTGGACGTAGACATGCCGGAGGAGGTTCCTTTCGACGATAGCGTCGGGGGCCCCGATGGCTTAGGGCAGTCTTGAAGTCGGCTCAGCCGAGCCGTTTTAGCTTCTTGTAACTTTTGTAGTCTTCGGGTCAGGTCGCAGTTGTAATCCCGTGCTTCGTAAAATCTTCTCCCAGTGTGCCTTTTCGCTTCGAGAGTTGTCTTGTATTCTCATGCTTCAGAAATAAAGGTCCTTTCCCCGTATGTTTTTGAGCTTCAGAAATTGCACAGCTTCGACTTGGGAGATGTTAACACGGGTATTGACCTCAGACAAAGAACTTTTTAAGGTTCTGGATGTTCCACGTTCTCGGCAAGGAGGAACCGTCCATCGCTGTGAGCCGATACGTACCCGGTTGGACCACGCCGGTGACCCGATATGGTCCCTCCCACTTGGGGGCCAGCTTCCCCCTCGTTCGGGTCGGGTCGCTGACCTCGGCCCTTCGTAGGACTAGATCGCCTAACTTGATCGGTCGGGGTCGTACCTTTCTGTTGTAGACCCTGGCGACGGCTCTCTGGTGAGAGAGGGCCTTCAGGTGCGCGTCGGTGCGTCGCTCCTCGAGCATGTCGAGGCTGGCGCGAAGTCCCTGGTTCGAGGCTTCCTCGTCGTAGCTCCTCGTTCGAAGCGTGGCAATAGCCATCTCGGGTGGTAGGATGGCCTCGGTTCCGAACGTCAAGCTGTACGGGGATTCTCCGGTCGCAGTCTTGGGAGTGGTGCGCAGCGACCATAACACACTGGGGAGCTCGTCCGTCCAGGTCGATCGGGCCGCAGACACTCTTCTTTTGAGGCCATCTAAGATGGACTTGTTGGTTACCTCGGCCAACCCGTTCGTCTGAGGGTGGGCCACCGAGCTGAACCTTAGTTGAATGCCATGACCGGCGCAGAATTCCCGAAACCATGTGCCTGCGAACTGAGGTCCGTTGTCGGTGATAATGGCCCTGGGCAACCCGAACCGAGTTACCAGGTTCTTCCACACGAATTTCTCCATCTGATGTTCCGTGATCGTCGCCAGTGGCTCGGCCTCGACCCACTTTGTGAAGTAGTCTACTCCTACAATTATGTACTTCCGCTGTCCAGAAGCCGGTGGGAAGGGACCGAGGAGGTCCAGCCCCCACTGGGCAAACGACCATGCGCAGTCGATGGGGCAGAGCGGGACCGAGGGTTGTCGGGGTGCGCGGGCGTGTTGCTAGCACGAACCGCACCGCTGAACGTAGGCTTTCGCATCTCGGCACATGGTTGGCCAGTAGTAGCCTTGGCGGAGTATCTTGTGCGCCAAGGTTCGTCCGCCGATGTGTTCGCCGCAGACCCCCTCGTGAGTTTCGGCCAGGACTGTCCGTGCTTCGTCAGGCTCCAAGCATCGCAGGAGGGGATGGGTGAAGGACCGTTTGTAAAGGCGACCACTCTCCTCGGCGTACCACGCGTGTGTGCGGCGCAGACGCCGAGCTGCGACTTCGTCGAGGGGGAGAGTTCCATCCCGCTTGAAGCGCAGCAACTCTTGCACCCACGTGGTCGGCGCACCGCCTGGGGCCATAGTCGCTACTTCGATGGCACGAGCGGGGAGCTCCTCAATCTCTGGCCACGCTTCGGGGGTTTGTCTTGACGCCAGCTTAGCGAGCGCATCGGCTCGCTCGTTTTCCTCCCTCGGAACATTAGATAATGTAAAGTAAGGGAATCTCGCGGTTAGGTCTCTTACCCGTGCCAGGTATTTGGCCATGGTTGCGTCCCGAGCTTCATATCCACCGCTGAGCTGTTTGGCCACAAGTTGCGAGTCGGTGAGGACATGTATTGCGTCCACCTGCATCTCGAGGGCCAGCCTCAATCCCGCTAGGAGTGCCTCGTATTCCGCCTCGTTATTAGTGGCTTTAAACCTGAAGCGGAGGGAACGCTCGAACGAGCGTCCGTCAGGGGCGAGGAGGACCAGCCCCGCTCCGGCACCACTCGAGTTGGCCGAGCCGTCCACGTGTAGGATCCAAGCCTCGGGGGTTTGCTCGGGATCTCTGTCCATCGGAGCTAACTCCGCGACGAAGTCGGCTACCGCCTGGGCCTTCATGGCGGTCCTGGGTACGTAACTGATATCATGTTCACCGAGCTCCACCGCCCATCGGAGGAGCCGACCTGCAACATCGAATTTTGTTAAGACCTGCCGGAGAGGCTGGTCGGTGATGACTTCCACCGGGTGCGCCTGGAAGTAAGGGCGCAACTTCCGAGCCGAGAGCATCAGGGCGAGTGCGAGTTTTTCTATCGGCGGGTAGCGCTCTTCAGGTCCACTCAGGACGTGGCTGACGTAGTAGATCGGGAGTTGCGGGCCGGAGCTTTCCTTGACAAGGACGGAGCTGACCGCATGCGGGGAGGCTGCTAGGTAGAGTCCCAGCTTCTCGCCGGGGGAGACAGAGGCGAGCCGAGGGAGGCTGGCCAGGTGCTGCTTTATCTGCTTTAAAGCCTCCTCGCATTCCAATGTCCATTGGAAATTCTTCGGGTTTTTGAGCGCCTTGAAGAACGGGAGGCAGCGATCGCCCGATCGGGCGAGGAAGCGGGACAGGGCGACAAGTCTTCCGTTGAATCACTGCAGGTCCTTAACTGTCCGGGGGGACTACATATCGATTATTGCCTGTACCTTCTCCGGGTCGGCGTCGATTCCTCTCTAGTGTACAATGAATCCTAGGAACTTCCCGGAGGTGACGCCGAAAGCGCACTTTGTGGGGTTGAGCCGCATGCCGAACTTGCGCAGTGTGGCGAAGGCCTCGGCCAGGTCGGCAAGGTGCGTTCCGGCCTCTCGGCTTTTCACAATCATGTCGTCCACGTAGACTTCCATGTTTCTGCCGATTTGATGGGCAAACATCTTGTTTACCGTCCTCTGGTATGTGGCCCCGGCATTTTTTAACCCGAACGGCATGACCTTGTAGAAGTATATCCCTTGATCGGTGAGGAAAGCCGTATGTTCTCTATCTTCGAGCGCCATCTTGATCTGGTTGTACCCTGAATAGGCGTCCATGAAAGAGAGGCGTGCATGCCCCGCCGTCGCGTCGACTAGCTGGTCGATCTTCGGGAGGGGATAGCAGTCTTTAGGACACGCACTGTTGAGACTGGTGTAGTCAATGCACATCCTCCAGCTTCCATTGTGTTTTTTCACGAGAACTACATTGGACAACCACTGAGGATACTTGGCTTCTTCTATGAAGCCTGCCGCTAAGAGTCGGTCCACCTCCTCTTGTATGCCGCGTTGTTGGTCAGGGGCGTGGCGCCGGGGCTTTTGCTTCACTGGGCGAGCGTCAGGTGGGATATTGAGATGATGCTCCGCGACCTCTGGGTCGACCCCCCCCATGTCCGATGGGGACCAGGCGAAGATGTCGGCATTTTCCCGCAGAAGACCGACGAGCTGTTCCCGTTCCCGTTCGGGTAGTTCCGATCCGACCCTAACCGTTTGGTTCGGCCGCGCTTCCTGCAAAGGAACGTCAACAGTGGATCCCCTCGGCTCGGGATGAGGAGCCAGTTTCTTCGCTTCCCGTGGATCTTCCAAGGGCGCCTCGGCCCTGGTTCTCTTGCCTAATGAGACGGAGGTAAGGTAGCAGCGCCTGGACTCTCGGGGGCTTCCGGTGACTTCCCCGACCCCCTCGCGAGTCAGGAATTTGACGGTTTGGTAGTAGGTTGAGACGACGGCTCTGACCTTGTTGAGGGTCGGTCGACCTAGTATGGCATTGTAAGCGGTGGGATGGTCGACCACCAGGAAAGTGGTCATTATGGTCTTCGATCTCGGCGGGGTCCCCACAGTCAGAGGCAAGGTAATGGCTCCCAGGGGCGATATTGAATCTCCCATGAACGCAGAGGCAAGGTAAACTGTGTTTTAGAGGTAATGGCTCTTAGTTTACGTCTAAACGCAGTTTTACGTCTAAACGTAGTTTGCGTCTAAACGCAGTTTTATGTCTAAACATAGTTTTGCGTTCAAAAGTAGTTTACGTCTAAAACACAGTTTTATGTCTAAACACAGTTTGCGCAGTTTACGTCTAAACACAGTTTTGCGTCTAAACTCAGTTTACGTCTAAACGCAATTTTACGTCTAAACGCAGTTTGCGTCTAAACGCAGTTTTACGTCTAAACATAGTTTTATGTTTAAAAGTAGTTTACGTCTAAAACACAGTTTTATGTTTAAACACAGTTTGCGCAGTTTACGTTTAAACGCAGTTTTACGTCTAAACGCAGTTTGCGTCTAAACGCAGTTTTACGTTTGAACGCAGTTTTACGTCTAAACGTAGTTTGCGTCTAAAACAGTTTCAAACGGATCTGAACTTAGAAACTAGTTCGTAAAAGCGCAGAAGACAGTTTTGCAGAATCAAAACGCAAACGTAAGCTGCAATGTAAAGATCGTACGAAAAACACCGATTTACATCTGAATGCAGATTTGGAAAGATCAGCACTTAGAAACTTGTTCGTAAAGGCGCAGAGAGCAGTAGCTATGTAGGAGGTTTGCAGTAATGATAAGGTACTCGAAATAAAAGCAAACCAGAGATTTAGAGTGGTTCGGTCAGTCTTGACCTACTCCACTTTTGGCTTCCTCCTCCGACGAGGTCACCGACGTCAACTAGAGGCCTTCCTTCAATAGGCGAAGGCCAACTGCCCTTTTACAGTTTCACTCCTTTTGATGAGCTCAGGAGACAACCCTTACAGAACCTTTCTCTCCTCACTTTACAACTCAAAAGCTTGAAGAACAGAAGGAGGAGACTTAAAGGCTTTACAACAATTTTGAGCTCTTAGAATCACAAAAAGGATCAAGATTTCGATGTAGGTCTGTGTGCTTTCTGTGCTGAATGGGTGGGGTATTTATAGGCCCCAACCCAGTTCAAATTTGGAGCTCAAAACGATCAAATCCTGGAATTTCGGGATCAGGCGGTTGCACCTCCTGACTGGAGCGGTTGCACCGCCTGGCAGAGCTCGAAGACTGAGCTCAAGCGGTTGCACCTCTCTGTCAGGGGCGGTTGCACCGCCTGAGTCTGGCTCGGAGACTGAGCCCCAGGCGGTGCCACCTCTTGACTGAGGCGGTTGCACCTCTCTGCCAGAGCTCGAAGACCGAGCTCAGGCGGTGCCACCTCTCTGTCAGGGAGGTTGCACCGCCCAGTCTAGCTCGAAGACTGAGCTCAAGCGGTGCCACCTCTTGGCTGGGGCGGTTGCACCGCCCAGTCTCACTGGGAGACTTAGCCCAGGCGGTTGCACCTCCTTCACTATTTCAGCTCACTTGGTTTGGCTCCAAACTTGGCCCAAACCAGTCCGAACTTGAGCCTAATTGGCCCCTACTTGGGTTATAGGATTAACACCTAATCCTAACCCTAATTAACATGCTAACTATGATTTTAAAGACATTTTCTAAGCTATTACAAAGTCCGCAAGTCAAGACTTCTTCTGGCGAGCTTCCGGCAAACTTCCGGCGGTCTTCCGATGAACTCTCAGAAACCATTCTGCGGACTCCCGGCAAGCTTCTAGACTTCACGATTTGATCTTAGCGAGTTCCAACGAGCTTCTTCGGCAAGCTCCGATCTTTCTCGGCGAGCTCCGCGAACTTCCAACGAACCTTCCGGCGAGCTTCCGAAAAACCCTTCGGCAAGCTCCCAACTCATTCTCGGCTAGTTCCGGTAGCATTCCCGACGAACCTTCGGACTTCCGTCGAACTCTCGAACTCGCAACAAATCCTTCGCGCTTGACTCCGACACTTTGTTTCGCTTTATGTCTTCATCGTTATCATAGTTAATCCTGCACAATAAAACAAAACTTCGATCGAGACAATTAATCCTAAGCAATTAACCAAGTTGTCCGACATGTCATTGGTCACTCGACGCTTCGTCCGATTCTTCGGCGCATCGTCCTCTCCTGCAGCCTATTGCCCAATCAGCCAGTTGACTCCGCAACTCCGATATCCTTGGCACAATACCCGCTCTTCTTGGCCTGATGCCCGATTCCACGGCCCGAAGCCTTCTGTCGATACGTCGACCGATCCACCGGCCCGACGTCCAATCTTCTGACATGTTCCTTCGGCACAACATGATTTTCCTGCTTTAATTGTCTCATCCTGATCGAAGCATCCTGCGTTACTCAAACCGCAGATTAAATCATAAATATATATCAAGTAGTTTCATCATCAAAATACGAGATTCAACAAAGAAATCGATCAAAAAAAGGCGAGTGAAGTGATACAAAAAGAACTCTGTTCTTTGTTAGTCCTATCCATAAGAGAGGGGAGCATATGAAAAATGTAATCGATTCTTTCGTTTCCTTGGGTCACTGGCCATCTGCCGGGAGTTTCGGGTTTAATACCGATATTTTAGCAACAAATCCAATAAATCTAAGTGTAGTGCTTGGTGTATTGATTTATTTTGGAAAGGGAGTGTGTGCGAGTTGTGTATTTCAAGAATAGGTTGGATCCATCAGGCTGCACTTTATTTATGGTATTTATAGGAGAAATAGGAAAAAGGTGCACGATCTCGATGAATTACTTCTGAATAAATTAAGAAATCATATGTAAGAACCATAGCATTTCGTGACTTATTGGTAAATCCACTTTGATTCTCTATCAACCAATAATGTGAGACCATTAACATGGTTAAAGCTAAATTGTTTAAAGTCTAGGTAAAACATGGTACTCTTTCTACCACTTCTACCACTACGTTAGTAACGAAATGGTTAAAAAAAAATAGTTGGTAATTTATTTGATTTGATATAGAACACTCGTATCGATAAAAGAATTTGAACCATTTACTAGAAAAATGAGCACTTTGCTTTTTTTATCTAATGCCAAAATGACGACCTATGTATAAAAAAAAGGAATTTTTGGACTTGAAGAAACAAATAAAAAAATATAATAATTATTATTTTCATTTTTAAAAAATGAAAAATGAAATAGAATTCTAAAATTGAAAATGATAAATAAAATACAAAACAAATATAAATAAAATACAAATAAAGAAACAACTTTGTTGACAATTCTAGATTTTTGTCTGGTCTAGTCGGAAGAGTCCTCCTGATATTCTGGTCTTGTATCAGTTTTGACATCTTTGAATACAAACAGAAAAGAGAGGGTAGGCTCATTACATTAAAAAAGATATGGGAATACCCACACCATAAATAAAACATTAAAAAAGATATGGGAATACCCACACCATAAATAAAATAAATAATTGAGCGTGAGAGCCAAATGAATCGAAAGATTCATGTTTGGTTTGGGAAGAGATCATGGAAGTTTTGAAATTAATGATAAGATAATCTACTTTCATTAAATGATTTATTAGATAATCGAAAACAGAGGATTTTGAATACTATTCGAAATTCGGAAGAATTACATAAAGGGGCCATTGAGCAGCTCGAAAGAGCCCGGGCTCGCTTATGTAAAGTGGAAATGGAAGCATATGAGTATCGAATGAATGGATACTCTGAAATAGAATGAGAAAAACAAAATTTGATTAATGCCACTAGTAATAGTTTGGAACAATTAGAAAATTACAAAAATGAAACCCTTCAGTTTGAACAACAAAGAGCGATTAATCAGGTCCGACAACGAGTTTTCCAACAAGCCTTACAAGGAGCTCTGAATAGTTGCTTGAATAGCGAGTTATATTTCCGTACGATCCGTGCTAATATTGGCATTCTCAGGGCCATGCAAGAAATAACTGATTAGCCCTTCTTTTTTTAGTTATAGTTTAGGCATTATTTTTTTCTTTTCCTTCCTAAAAAGAATAAAGAAACACTAATGGTAACCCTTCGAGCCGACGAAATTAGTAATATTAATCGTGAGCGTATTGAACAATATAGTAGAGAAATAAAGATTGTGAATACCGGTACCGTACTTCAAGTAGGCGACGGAATTGCTCGTGTTCATGGTCTTGATGAAGTAATGGCAGGTGAATTAGTAGAGTTTCAAGAGGGTACAATAGGCATTGCTCTGAATTTGGAATCAAATAATGTTGGCGTTGTATTAATGGGTGATGGTTTGATGATACAAGAGGGAAGTTCCGTAAAAGCAACATGACGAATTGCTCAGATACCTGTGAGTGAGGGTTATTTGGGTCGTGTTATAAATGCTCTGGCTAAACCTATTGATGGGAGAGGTGAAATTTCAGCTTCTGAATCTCGGTTAATTGAATCTCCTGCCCCATGTATTATTTCTAGACGTTCTGTATATGAGCCTCTTCAAACGGGGCTTATTGCCATTGATTTGATGATCCCTAGGACGCGGTCAACAAGAATTAATTATTGGAGACAGACAGACCGGCAAAACAGCCGTAGCCACAGATACGATTCTCAATCAAAAAGGTCAAAATGTAATGTGTGTTTATGTAGCTATTGGTCAAAAAGCATCTTCTGTGGCTCAGGTAGGAAAGATGGAATATACTATTGTGGTAGCCGAAACGGCGGATTCACCTGCTACATTACAATACCTCGCTCCTTATACGGGAGCGGCTCTGGCTGAGTTTTTTATGTATCGTGGACAACATACTTTAATAATTTATGATGATCTCTCCAAACAGGCACAAGCTTATCGCCAAATGTCTTCTATTAAGAAGACCTCCCGGTCGTGAAGCTTATCCAGGAGATGTTTTTTATTTGCATTCACGACTTTTGGAAAGAGCCGCTAAATCAAATTCTAGTTTAGGTGAAGGAAGTATGACCGCTTTACCGATAGTTGAGACTCAATCCGGAGACGTTTCAGCTTATATTCCTACTAATGTAATTTCCATTACAGATGGACAAATATTCTTATCTGCCGATCTATTCAATGCTGGAATCCGACCTGCTATTAATGTGGGTATTTCCGTTTCCAAAGTAGGATCCGTAGCTCAAATTAAAGCCATGAAACAAGTAGCCGGCAAATCAAAATTGAAACTAGCGCAATTCACAGAGTTAGAAGCCTTTGCACAATTCGCTTCTGATCTCGATAAAGCTACTCAGAATCAATTGGCAAGAGGTCAACGATTACGCGAGTTGCTTAAACAATCCCAATCAGACCCTCTCGCAGTGGAAGAACAGATAGCTACTATTTATACCGGAGCGAATGGATATCTTGATCCGCTAGAAATTGGACAGGTAAAGAAATTTATCAATCAGTTACGTAACTACTTAAAAAACAATAAACCTAAATTTCAAGAAATTATATCTTCTACCAAGTCATTCACCGAGGAAGTAGAATTTCTTTTGAACGTTCATCGGCTTCTTAGGTAAATCCGATCTCTCAAAGGTTTCTTGAATTGGCTTCCTTCCTTGGTTCTTGATCTTGGAATGAGGTTTGTCTGTGATTAGGGTGGGATCACCTTCAGCTGCGTTTCTTTGGAGTGGCACTTGGGACATGGATTTCACTTCATTTACAAAGAAGCTAATCCTTTACCTTGCCTGATTAGTTCCCATGGAGGGTTGGATCGAACTGTTTGTTTTCTTGATGTGAAGCTTCTGGTTGATCGGCTTTCTTCCACTGTTTGCTTTCCGTTCGAGATCATGCTCGTTGCAAGTGTCGTTGAAAGTAGCAGCCTTTCTTTGACGGTTTCTCTAATGCAAAAACAACGTTGTCAACCGGTTAAACATTGGAGTGACATTAAAACTAAGATTTGTCACGATATGACATGATAAATAGGATTTTTGTTCGAATGATCGTAAACTGAACTTAAGTGAAAAAAAAACTTAAATATCAGATCAATATATAATTGAAACTTAATACCATGATAAATATTTTGAGTCGATGTAGACCATGATATATGATTTTGACTATTAAACGGTTCTTCTTAACAATCTCATGACTTCTGCCACTCTTAAACATCGGTTGGAGATTGGAGATTAGTGTAAAACCTAATCAAATTTACTTGTGATGAAAATAAAAACATAAAAAATATTCATTTTATCGAGGTCCTCTTATATAATCATAGATTTAGATTTGGTACACATATTTGTAAATATATTATTAGAAAAATATTGTGCAAGCCATGGTAGAGGTGTTCAAATTGAACCTAACCAAGATTTCAGTTCGGATCAATTGAATTGAACTAATTTATTATATATATATATATAATTATTTTAATTATAAACTGATTAATTGAATCGAATTAATCGAATCGATTAAATAAATTTGAATCGATTACGATTCAAACTATCTTATTTTAATCAAATCTAACTGAAAACGGTTTGAACCAGATTTTATTACGTCGACTGACACAACACATGGATATTGTTCGATTGGAGGAGCTCAAGTATATAGATATATTCATCAATCTCTATAAATTATGTAAGTATGTAGCCTTATATTATATTATATAGTTTGATATATTAAGATTCCTCACCTTAATAGACAATTGGACTCCAAAAAACGAAAAAGAAAAAAGTGCAAGCCGTTCTTACGTTTCCATGAATTGTCAAACAAGAAAGTTTTGTTTTGTTCTCCGTCACCTTGACATCGGGAAATTAAATCTGAGACTCCTTCCTGTGTACTTTGGCTCGTTACCACAGCTTGCATGGCGGGAGAGGCGCGCTGCAGAGCCCCGTGTTTCCTCTGAAGCCCTCCGCCGTCAAGGGAGCCCGATGGCGCGGTATCCGACCGCTGAGCCTGTTATCTGACACATCGAACTCGGTCAGTCGCGCGAGGTCCAGCACGCCCTCAGGTATGCTCCCGGAGAGCCCGTTCCCCGCCATCCCCACCTCCTTCAGCGCCGCCAGCCTCGCCATGGACGCCGGTATCCCGCCGCCAAGCTCTGGGTTGTGCGACACCACTAGCCTCTCTACTGTGTCCATCGCGGCCAGCTCCCCCACGCCCTCGTCAAGCCCCCCGGTGAACCGGTTGCGTGACAGATCCAGCGTCCGGTAGTGCCCCAAGGGGTCCTGCGTCCCCTTCGCCAGCACTGGCCGCAGCCGGCCGTACAGCTCGTTGGAGTGCAGGTCCAGGTCCATCAGCAGCGTCAGGTTCTTGAACCCCTCCGGGATCCCCGAATGCAGAGTGTTGTTGGAGAGGTTGAGCAACGAGAGCCCGGTCATGTTGCCGATCCACGGCGGGAGATCCCCCACCAGTCCGTTGCTGGAAAGGTCGAGGATCGAGATGGACGACGCCGACGACAGCCAGTCAGACAGCGGACCGGAGATCCCTGTGTCCGCCAGGACAAGCTTGAATATGTTCATCTGGCCGAGCCAGCTCGGCGGCCTGCCCAAGTGCATCAGGGAGTTGAAGGAGAGATCCAGCTCTTGGAGGTTCCGCAGCCGGGAGAGCTCGGCGGGGATTGGACCACCGAGGCGGTTCCGCGACAGGTCTAACGTCTGCAGATTGGCCAGGTTGGCGAAGCTGGAAGGGATCCTGCCGGTAAATCGGTTGTTGGAGAAGAAGATGTCCGTGAGCGTGGCGAGGCGTCCTATAGCGGCGGGCAGCTGACCGGTGAGCTTGTTGTTCTCCAGTATCAGTCTCTCGATGCTAGGTAGGCCGCCGATCGAATCCGGGATGCTCCCGGTGAGCTGGTTCTCCGACATCCTACAGAACTGCAGCGAGACCATACCGGCGATGGAAGGCGGAATGCTTCCCGTGATGCGGTTCTGGTTCAAGTAGAGAACCACCAGGTTTTTTAGCTTGCCTATGGAGCTGGGGATGCCGCCGGAGATCTTGTTCTCTGAAAGATCAAGAACAGTGAGCCTTCGCAGCAATCCGATCTCCATGGGGATGGAGCCGGTGAGGTGGTTGCCATGGAGGTCTAGTGCCTCCATTGCAGGTACCCGCCCGATGGATGCCGGGATGCCGCCGGTTAGCCTGTTGTTGGAAAGAGAGACCACGGAAAGAAATGGAGAGGTGAACATGGAAGGGGGAAGCGATCCGGAGAGGCGGTTGTTGCCGAGGGAGAGCTTCCGGAGTCGGGTGAGGTTTGCGAAGGCGGAGGGGATGCAGCCGGTGAGTTGGTTGGAGTCGAGGAGGAGGTGTTCAAGGCGGGAGAGGCGGCCGAGGGCGGGTGGAACGGGGCCGGCGAGCTGCTTGAGGTTGCTGAGATCGAGCAACCGGAGGGAGAAGAGGTCGCCGAGGGCAGGCGAGAGACTCCCGGCAATGGAGGCGTCGGAGATGAAGTCGGGCCCGGAGGAGAGGCCAGGGCGGCAGACGTTGACGACGCGGCCAGTGGCAGCGTCGCAGGCCACGCCGTCCCACGCGGAGCAACAGTCCGTGGCCGAGTCCCAGGAGCGGAGGAGGCCGGAGGGGTCGGCGGTGATGCCGGCCTTGAAGGTGAGAAGGGCCGAACGGTCGTGGGGGTGACATCCCTGCGACCACTGCAGCAACAGGGTGGAGCAGAGGAAGAGGAAGACGAGGCACAGCGGCTGCATGTTATCCATCTCTTACGTGAAAGAATCGACGAGGGTCGACCGATGTTCTCCCCAGTCGAAGAACTTGCAATGAAAAGGCGGTGGATCAAACTGGAGTCGAAAAGCATTCGTTACTGCCATGAAAGTGGCAGCAGAGGGTCTCTTAAGAGACCATTTCCTCGCAGTTTCTACTTCTTTAATGGGCTCTCAGGTCGGCAGAAATGTGGAGATGCAGCAGCAAATTAGGCGTGGAAACGGAGTCTGCTGCTGCAGTCATGAACGGTCTCCAAGGAAACTGGGGTGAGGCCCCATGAAGCTTGCCTGGGTTCAGACGCCCCATGGTGGAAGTGGCGCTGCTGACTTTAATGGGACCAGAGAAGAAAGAATAGGGGCGTCTCTCTGTCCCAATGGAGTATTATATCTCCTTCCTTCTCACCTAATGAGCTGTCGGAGTCGATGGGCTTCACTTGCCTTCGCCTGCCTTTCCAGGGTGTGTACTTGTGATGGCGCACGAGGCTGTCAACCACTCACCACAGCAAACTGCAGGTTGGGGGAACCTCAACTCATTGGATCATCTGGCTGTTTCTACAAGGCTTTGATACTGATTAGATATCGTTGCACACAGGCATTTAGGAAGCGAACGATTTCTTCTGTTAGAAGGCAAAGGAGAGGAATGGCAGACGGCTAGCGCCCACAGGTCAGAGGCTAGATGCAGAAATCAAGGTAATGCGTGCTTTGAGATGCATGAAAGCAATTCAATTCGAGTGATATGAACTATAAATATGGTTGGTCACTTGACAGTGATCCTCTCTTTGACCGAATAGATTCTCTGTGCCATCTCACTAACACTGATCTATTATTTCTCGATTGCGCCAGTTCTATAATGCCTGTTGATAGGGGTAAAAAATTGGCCTGACGTAACACCCCGGATTTGACGTAATACACCCCCCACGTCGAACGCCCTGTGCGGCACACTGTCCCAGAACGAACGTTAATAACGACGCGACATGAGCCCACACCCACCGTACCCAGACCCCCTCGGCTGACCGACGCTCCCCTCACCCTGCCGAAGCTCGGCTCTCCACGCAACGTCCATGACGACAGACACCATCAGAGGTACGGCCCCCCTCCTGCAGGATGGCCCATCAGGTAACATCAAAACCCTTGTATAAATACCCATCGGACATGGGGGAAAGGGGGAGGCCAAAAAACACGATACTTCCTCGCACTGACTTGATCATCGGAGGGGTTGGGCCGAGCTACCGACCCGACCTGTGTGCAGGTACCCGACCGCTGTTAAGCCTGCTCGACAAGACGGAGTTCCCCGGCAAGATCCCCCGCATCCGCCGCCCCGGGACTTTAAAGGGAGTCACGTCTGATCCGAGTCATTTGGAGCCTTGAATCAGCCGCGTCAACCCCGAAGTCGCGGCTAAAAGGTTACTTACCGTAACAGATTGGCGCTAGAAGGAGGGCCGCATCCAAATGTCAGGCGACCAGCGAATCCACCTCGGCGGATCCTCAAATACGGAGCTCCCCGCCTTATGGGAACAGTGTGACGAAACCCACGACGAACGCCCCGCAGCGGTATCAGAACGCTACTGGCGACTGTTCAACGACCCGGGCTTGGCGCCCCCCGGCGGTGCACCCGCCGACCCGTCGCAAGTGCCACCTGAGGCCTTTCATGACCTCGCCCACCAGGTCCGAACTTTGACAAGCATAGTGCAGACCATCGTCTCCCAGCGAACGTCTTCGCAGGCAGCGCCGCCTTCGCGGCAACAGGAGCCCCCCGCCCGGACCCACGTGCCACTCACAGAACTTCCTGGCTCGCCTCGAAACCCCACAACTCATCCCGGGAGTCGGGAAGCAGAGGACACGGTGAGCCATCCCGAACCTAAGGCTCCGACTGTCGATTCGACGAACGCTCTACGAGCTCAGCTGTGCCTCGTCAGTCAAAGGCTTGACGAGGTACAACAGGAAGTTCGTAAGTCAAAGGGAGAGCTCGGGGCGGACGGACACCGAGGATCTCCGTTCATCCCCGAGATACAGGACCAGGCGATCCCGCCGCACTTCCACCTCCCCTCACTGGATGCGTACGACGGCGCAGCCGACCCGGCGGACCACGTGGCTGCTTTCCGGGCCCAGATGGCGCTATTCGGGACTTCAGACGCCCTGATGTGCAGGGCGTTCCCGACGACTCTGCGGGGACCAGCCCGCGCGTGGTACAGCGGCCTGAAGCCAGGGACCATCGCCTCCTTCGACCAGCTCGCCAAGGATTTCGAGCTTAACTTCCTGACGTACGCCCGGCCAAAGCCGTCCATGGCGTTGCTCTTGGGGCTCAACCAGAAGGAGGACGAGCCCCTCTCCCACTTTGTGAACCGATTTACAACACAAATCCGGGGACTAGCGGATGCTCACCCCTCTCTCTTGATGCAGGCCTTCATGGTTGGCCTGCGGCCCTCCAGGTTCTTCTGGTCACTCGTGGAGCGGCCCCCCGTCGCGGTCCCCGAAATACTCCAACGTGCCAGTCAGTTTATCGCCGCGGAAACCTGGATGGCTGGAAAGCGGGAGGAGCACAAAAAGGTCAAGTCAGAATCGCCCCGACAGCAACAACCTACCGCCTCCCGGCGAAAGTTGGACAGGCCCGACCCCAGGCCTCCTCTTCCCGCCTTGAATTCTTCCCGGACTGAAATATTCTTACACGAGAGAGGGAAGGGGATGCTCAGGGACCCTCACCCGATGAAGAACCCGCGGGAGCTCGCAGACCGTTCAAAGTATTGCCGATTCCATCGACAACACGGGCACGACACTGAGCAGTGCTACGAGTTGAAGAGACAAATCGAGGAGCTCATCCTCAGAGGTCATCTCGGCCAATACCTCCGGCCGAACAAGGAGCAGTCACCTCGCCTAGAAGGCCCTGTCGAGCGACACATCGATGTCATAGCCGGAGGCCCCGCATCCGGAGGAAATTCCATGTCGGGCAGAAAGGCGTACGCCCGGTCCGCTCCCGACGAAGCCTCGGGACACGAGCCCGAGCCCGAGATCACCTTCCCAACCGGAGCTGCTGAGCGACCCGACCACGACGATGCCTTGGTGATATCAGCAAGGGTAGCCAACGCGCAAATGAGGAGAATCATGGTCGACACGGGAAGCTCGGCCAACATACTCTACTTCAGTGCCTTTCAGAAGCTGGGCCTGGCCAGGGAAAATTTAAGCCCGATCTGCTCAGCGCTCACCGGCTTCACGTAGAGATTCAATATCGCCCCTGGGAGCCATTACCTTGCCTCTGACCGTGGGGACCCCACCAAGATCGAAGACCGTAATGACTACGTTCTTGGTGGTCGACCTTCCCACCGCTTACAATGCCATACTAGGTCGACCGACCCTCAACAAGGTCAGAGCCGTCGTCTCGACCTACTATAGGACCGTCAAATTCCCGACTCGTGAGGGGGTCGGGGAGGCCACCGGAAGCCCCCGAGAGTCCAGGCGCTGCTACCTTACCTCCGTCTCATTGGGCAAGAGAACTAGGGCCGGGGCGCCCTTGGAAGATCCGCGGGAAGCGAAGAAACTGGCTCCTCATCCCGAGCCGAGGGGATCCACTGTTGACGTTCCTTTGCAGGAAGCGCGGCCAAGCCAAACGGTAAGGGTCGGATCGGAATTGCTCGAACGGGAACGGGAACAGCTCGTCGGTCTTCTGCGGAAAAATGCCGACATCTTTGCCTGGTCCCCATCGGACATGGAGGGGGTCGACCCAGAGGTCGCAGAGCATCATCTCAATATCCCACCTGACGCTCGCCCAGTGAAACAAAAACCCCGGTGCCACGCCCCTGACCGACAATGCGTCATACGAGAGGAGGTGGGCCGACTCTTAGCGGCAGGCTTCATAGAAGAAGCCAAGTATCCCCAGTGGTTATCCAATGTAGTTCTCGTGAAGAAACACAATGGAAGCTGGAGGATGTGCGTTGACTACACCAGTCTCAACAGTGCGTGCCCTAAAGACTGCTATCCCCTCCCGAAGATCGACCAGCTGGTCGACGCGATGGCAGGACACGCACGCCTCTCTTTCATGGACGCCTATTCAGGGTATAACCAGATCAGGATGGCGCCCGAAGACAGAGAACGTACGGCTTTCCTCACCGATCAAGGGATATACTTCTACAAGGTCATGCCGTTCGGGTTAAAAAATGCCGGGGCCACATACCAGAGGACGGTAAACAAAATGTTTGCCCATCAAATCGGCAGAAACATGGAAGTCTACATAGACGACATGATCGTAAAAAGCCGAGAGGCCAGAACGCACCTTGCCGACCTGGCCGAGGCCTTCGCCACGCTACGCAAGTTCCGCATGCGGCTCAACCCCACAAAGTGCGCTTTCGGCGTCACCTCCGGGAAGTTCCTAGGATTCATTGTACACCAGAGAGGAATCGACGCCGACCCAGAGAAGGTACAGGCAATAATCGATATGCAGACCCCCCGGACGGTTAAGGACCTACAGCGATTCAACGAAAGACTTGTCGCCCTGTCCTGCTTCCTCGCCCGAGCGGGCGATCGCTGCCTCCCGCTCTTCAAGGCGCTCAAAAACCCGAAGGATTTCCAATGGACATCGGAATGCGAGGAGGCCTTAAAGCAGCACCTGGCCAGCCTCCCTCGGCTCACCTCTGTCTCCCCCGGCGAGGAGCTGGGACTCTACCTAGCGGCCTCCCCGCATGCGGTCAGCTCCGTCCTTGTCAAGGAAAGCTCCGACCCGCAACTACCGATCTACTACGTCAGCCACGTCCTGAGTGGACCTGAAGAGCGCTACCCGCCGATAGAAAAACTCGCACTCACCCTGGTGCTCTCGGCTCGGAAGTTGCGCCCTTACTTCCAGGCGCACCCGGTGAAAGTCATCACCGACCAGCCTCTCCGGCAGGTCTTAACAAAATTCGATGTTGCAGGTCGACTCCTCCGATGGGCCGTGGAGCTCGGTGAACATGATATCAGTTACGCACCCAGGACCGCCATGAAGGCCCAAGCGGTGGCCGACTTCATCGCGGAGCTGGCTCCCATGGACGGAGATCCCAAGCAAACCCCCGAGGCTTGGATCCTACACGTGGACGGCTCAGCTAACTCAAGTGGTGCCGGAGCGGGGCAGGTCCTCCTCGCCCTTGACGGACGCTCGTTCGAGCGTTCCCTCCGCTTCGGGTTTAAAGCCACTAATAACGAGGCGGAATACGAGGCACTCCTAGCGGGATTAAGGCTGGCCCTCGAGATGCAGGTAAACGCAATACACGTCCTCACCGACTCGCAACTTGTGGCCAAACAGCTCAACGGTGGATATGAAGCTCGGGACGCAACCATGGCCAAGTACCTGGCACGGGTAAGAGACCTAACCGCGAGGTTCCCTTACTTTACATTATCTAATGTCCCGAGGGAGGAAAACGAGCGAGCCGATGCGCTCGCTAAGCTGGCGTCAAGACAAACCCCCGAGGCATGGCCAGAGATTGAGGAGCTCCCCGCCCGCGCCATCGAAGTAGCGACTATGGCCCCAGGCGGTGCGCCGACTACGTGAGTGCAAGAGTTGCTGCGCTTCAAACGGGATGGAACTCTCCCTCTCGACGAAGTCGCCGCTCGACGTCTATGCCGCACACACGCGTGGTACGCCGAGGAGGGTGGTCGGCTTTACAAACGGTCCTTCACCCACCCCCTCCTGCGATGCTTCAAACCTGACGAAGCACAGACAGTCTTGGCCGAAACTCACGAGGGGGTCTGCGGCGAATACATCGGCGGACGAACCTTGGCGCACAAGATACTCTGCCAAGGCTACTACTGGCCAACCATGTGCCGAGATGCGAAAGCCTACGTGCAGCGGTGCGGATCGTGCCAGCAACACGCCCGCGCACCCCGACAACCCTCGGTCCCGCTCTCCCCCATCGACTGCGCATGGCCTTTTGCCCAGTGGGGGCTGGACCTCCTCGGTCCCTTCCCACCGGCTTCTGGACAGCGGAAGTACATAATTGTAGGAGTAGACTACTTCACAAAGTGGGTCGAGGCCGAGCCACTGGCGACGATCACGGAACATCAGATGGAGAAATTCGTGTGGAAGAACCTTGTAACTCGGTTTGGGTTGCCCAGGGCCATTATCACCGACAACGGACCTCAGTTCGCAGGCACAAGGTTTCGGGAATTCTGCGCCGGTCACGGCATTCAACTAAGGTTCAGCTCGGTGGCCCACCCTCAGACGAACGGGTTGGCCAAGGTAACCAACCGGTCCATCTTGGATGGCCTCAAAAGAAGAGTGTCAGCGGCCCGATCGATCTGGACGGACGAGCTCCCTAGTGTGTTATGGTCGCTGCGAACCACTCCCAAGACTGCGACCGGAGAATCCCCGTACAGTTTGACGTTCGGAACCGAGGCCATCCTACCACCCGAGATGTCTATCGCCACGCGTCGGACAAGGAGCTACGACGAGGAAACCTCGAACCAGGGACTTCGCGCCAGCCTCGACGTGCTCGAGGAGCAGCGCGCCGACGCGCACCTGAAGGCCCTCTCTCACCAGAGAGCCGTCGCCAGGGCCTACAACAAAAAGGTGCGACCCCGACCGATCATGTTAGGCGATCTAGTCCTACGAAGGGCCGAGGTCAGCGACCCAACCCGAACGAGGGGGAAGCTGGCCCCCAAGTGGGAGGGACCATATCGAGTTGCCGCCGTGGTCCGACCGGGTACGTATCGACTCACAGCAATGGACGGTTCCTCCTTGCCGAGAACGTGGAACATCCAGAACCTCAAAAAGTTCTTTGTCTGAGGTCAACATCCGTGTTAAGCATCTCCGAAGTCTCCCAAGTCGAAGCTATGCAATTTCTGAAGCTCAAAAACATACGAGGAAAGGACCTTTATTTCTGGAGCATGAGAATACAAGAAGACTCTCGAAGCAAAAAGGCACACTGGGAAGATTTTACGAAGCACAGGATTACAACTACGACCTGACCCGAAGACCACAAAAGTTACAAGCAAAAACGGCTCGGCTGAGCCGACTTCAAGACTGCCCTAAGCCATCGGGGCCCCCGACGCTATTGTCGAAAGGAACTTCCTCCGGCATGTCTACGTCCAAGTCCTCGGGGTGCGAGGTGAAAGGATCCGCCTCGACCCCCAACCCGAGATGGCACGTCCGGAATCGGCCCAGGGCTATCCGGTACCCGTACTCATAGGTAACCTGCCCTGACCGAACCAGCCCGAGTTGGAAGCCGGGGGATTGCTTGTAGGCTTCGATTATTTCCCTCTCCTTCTCCGGTCGCCGCTCCCGCTCGGCCGCCAGGGCTTCCGAGGCCCCCTTCGCGTCGGCCAATGCCCCCTCCAGCCGCTGGGTAAGAGCGGCCGCCTCGCCTCGGGCCAGGCAAGCCTCGGACTGCGCCCCCTCCAGGAGCCTTCGGAGGTTGTCTTTCTCCTCCTCAGCCGCCTTCGCCTCGGACCTTAGGCGAAGGACCTCGGCCTCGGTCTCCCCAGCCTCAGCCCGGAGACGCGTCACCTCCGCTTCAAGCTCTAAGGAACGCTGCTCGGCTGCCGCGACCGCCTCAGGAGCTGCCCCTGCACGAACCTCCTCAAGCTGCCTACGCAGCTCGGCGTTGCGATCGCACAAAATACCTAAGGCCCGGCCCGAGTCGCGAACACGATCTGCCAACGCCATAGCGTAGTGCTGACCCTGCGGGAGGAAAGTCAGAACCCTCGGTTGCGTCATAGATCGAAAGCCAACAGTAGAGCACTTACCCACAACAGCGACTTCACGGATTTACCGAGCAGGACATCCGACGGCAGAATATACATTTCGCGAGCCAGGTCGGGATGCAGCCCCCCTCGGAAGAATGCAGCTGCGGTCTCCGCATTGGCCCACACCCGGGTCCCGCGGGTCAGCCCCCCCCAGCGGGCTACCAACCGGTCAGAGGGTTGGCCTTCGGAAAGCTCGCCCATCAAGCGCGCTTGGTAGGAGTCGTTTGGCGGCCCCGCGGGCAGACGGCACAAGTCCCGGATCGAGGGTTCCCGCGGTGCCTTCCCCGCCTCGTTGCTCGGGCCTGCCTCGCCCTCGCCTATCGTGTGAGCCCGACTCCGCCGCCCCCACGCTCTCCTGAGCCCGCGGGGGAGTCGGTTTCTTTGAAGCTCTGACCTTGGCCTTCTTCCGAGGGCGGGCATCCTCGAGCTCCACTGGCGCCTCTCTTGTACCAGCGCCTAGGCCGACCTGACGCCGCGGAGATGCTGCGGACGGGACGCGTCCTCCGCGCACTACAGCAAGTTTCACCATCTCTGCAAAAACACATCGGCCTCGGTGAGCACCCCGAAAGAAGAAAATAAAACATGAGGGCCTACCGCCACCTTCTCAAGGCATACCTCGAGGTACCGGGCTCAAGCCCGCCTCGACCAACCACGCCTCGGTCATCTTTCGGATGACTCTGGAAGATGGGAGGATCTCCTTCAATCTTCGAAGGGCTTGGAGCTCCCCCTCATCCAAGGCCGGGACATTGTTATCGACTGCGCGCGCGGCCCACCGGAGCCCAAAGCTCCAACTCTCCGGATGGCAGACATAGAAGAAGCGCTCCTTCCACCCCTTGTTGCTGGAGGGAGCCCCGCCGACCCGGAAACCAGGTCGGGCAGACAAGTAATAGCCCCCCGACCCCCTGGACAGGCGAAAACAGGAAAGGAAAAGAGACCGGCTCGGGGTGATTCGGGCGAAGTAGCATTCCCCGAGGAACGCCACCAGGTAGCGCCAAGAATTCGGCGCCATCTGAGAAGGGGAAATGCGCCACCACGCGACACAGGAGGTTATGACCGAGTGGAACGGTAGGCGTAGTCCGGCTTCGAAGGCATCTATGGTTAGGGCAAAGCCCCTAGGAATGGGATCATACGCCCGCTGCCCCGGCTCAGGGGCAAGGAGCGAGAACTCCGGCGGGATACCATAGCGGTCCCGAAGGAGCCCCAGCGACGACTCGCTCACAATGGAGTCGAGGTCGTGCGGCCACATCAGCGATTCAAGGGCTTTGGTGGCCCGTTCCTCGGACGACGAGCGGGGGCTCGCCAACGCCACCTCACCAGCAGCACCAGAAAAAGGAGGCAAAGAAGGAGACAACGACGGAGGGGAAGCCATCCTTACCGAGCTTTTGGGAAGGCAGGGCGACTGAAGAGTGCTAGGTCGAGTCACCCAGAGAAGGGGTTGAAGCAAATGCAGGTACCAAGAAGTGAAAGAGACCGACGGAGCGCTATTTATAGCCTGCTTCCCGCCGAAGCGGCGACCCTTCCCCTCCTGAGATATGCTGCGAAGACGCAAAGGCCGTATCGCCATAACTTCGGCTGGTACAGCTCTTAATCACAGTGCGGTGCGAAGTACGGAGCCCCTAATCATGTCAACCTCGAAAACCGACGACGCCCGAAAGGCGTGGCCCTTTGATCTTCCCCAGGCAAAAGGCAACCCGGCTGACTGCGCCCGCACAACGGTCAAAAACGACCAAAACACCGATCGAAAGCCAAGTATCGCCTCGTCCGTGTTACAACCGGGGCCATCGCCTCGGTTACAGCCTGCCCGAACCGAGCGCCTCGGCTTTACGCCATCCCGAGACAGACCTGAGCGGTCACCCCGCCCACGTTGTGCTCCTCGGCCCTCAGCTTTACGCATCCCGAGACACACCTGAGCGGTCACCCCGCCCACGTTGTGCTCCTCGGCCCTCAGCTTTACGCCATCCCGAGACACACCTGAGCGGTCACCCCGCCCACGTTGTGCTCCTCGGCCCTCAGCTTTACGCATCCCGAGACACACCTGAGCGGTCACCCCGCCCATGTTGTGCTCCTCGGCCCTCAGCTTTACGCCATCCCGAGACACACCTGAGCGGTCACCCCGCCCACGTTGTGCTCCTCGGCCCTCGGCCCTCGGCTTTACGCCTCCCGAAGATCACACCTGCGCGGTCACCCCGCCTACGTTGTGCTCCTCGGCCCTCGGCTCTACGACTCCCAAAACCACACCTGCGCAGTCACCCTGCCTGCGCTGTGCTCCTCAGCTCCAGTACCCCCGAGTCCAACTCTGCTCATCTTCCTGACTAAAGTTGCGCACCTCGACCTCGTGCTGCTCGAGATGCGTTCGCGCGACCGGCTCGTCTGCACCATGCCCCTCGGACCCGCATGAACAGCCTACCCGAAGTAGGAAGCCATGCATCGGACTCCCTGCATGAAAAACCGACGCATAGCTCCTTTTAGGGGGGGCATATGATAGGGGTAAAAAACTGGCCTGACGTAACACCCCGGATTTGACGTAATACACCCCCCACGTCGAACGCCCTGTGCGGCACACTGCCCCAGAACGAACGTTAATAACGACGCGACATGAGCCCAAACCCACCGTACCCAGACCCCCTCGGCTGACCGACGCTCCCCTCACCCTGCCGAAGCTCGGCTCTCCACGCAACGTCCACGACGACAGACGCCATCAGAGGTACGGCCCCCCTCCTGCAGGATGGCCCATCAGGTAACATCAAAACCCTTGTATAAATACCCATCGGACATGGGGGAAAGGGGGAGGCCAAAAAACACGATACTTCCCTGCACTGACTTGATCGTCGGAGGGGTCGGGCCGAGCTACCGACCCGACCTGTGTGCAGGTACCCGACCGCTGTTAAGCCTGCTCGACAAGACGGAGTTCCCCGGCAAGATCCCCCGCATCCGTCGCCCCGGGACTTCAAAGGGAGTCACGTTTGATCCGAGTCATTTGGAGCCCTGAATCAGCCGCGTCAACCCCGAAGTCGCGACTAAAAGGTTACTTACCGTAACACCTGTCATCATGGAACTGCGTTTCTAGGGATTCACTTGTAAGATATCAAGTAGGATTTAGGTTATCAGCATCCTCCAATTATGGAACCCATATCCCCATTGGCCCGACCTCCACTTACAAATACAAAACAAGTTAAGGAAATTTATTGTTTCCGAGTGGATAAGACCAACGCAATGCACTAAAGTGACCTGGTAGTATCAGATGACAGTAGAAAGCAAGTCTTTGCACGATTTGTTTGGAGAAAACCAAGACAAACGTGACCAGGAAGTATCAGATGATAAGGATCACTAGCTAAAATGTACTTTGGCTCACATACATTACCTTCACAAATCTGGATAATATAATGCGCAAGTAAAAAAGCCAGCTGTAGAAGAAGCAATTGCCCAAAGCAAAACAAATATCACTGGTGATGAGGGCAATAATGGCGACAGGATGTGAATGACGTCAGCCACCCTGTACCAATGCCTCACGCCCCGGTCAACGAAGCCCTGGGACGCCGACCCAGGCGCATTAACGCCCGGACTGGCCCCCGTCCGTCACAAACAACGCCACCACCCCTCGGCCAACGAGCCCGGCTCTGCGCCTTTTGGGCTCGATCAAGGGTACGGAACACGCCCACCGAGACGCACCATACCCTGCTGCAGCTCGGCCTCCCACGCAGCCCCAATGGGCGTGTCAGTCGCAACGTGAGGTATTCACCCAGGCCCACCTATAAATACCCCTGAGTCCTAAGCCAGGGGGAGGACACACTCACAAACCACACTTGCATGGAGGCATTTCGTCCTCCAAAACCCCCTCCACATCTTCCTCTAACTTGATCGTCGGAGGGGTCGGGCCGAGCTTCCGACCCGACCTGTGTGCAGGAACGAAGACGAGGTGGCCTCTTCCCGGCGCTGCTGCGGAGCTGCCGACCCGATCTACCGCCCCGAACGACCGATCCCGATCGGGAGACCCCGAGGGAGCTGCGCCCGAGATCCTCGACATTCCGAGCCCCAGAACCGAGCCGCGTCGGCCCCGAGGCCACGGCTTAAAAAGTTACACACCGTAACATTTTGGCGCTAGAAGGAGGGCCCAGCATGTCGAGCGATCATCAGGATGATCGTGCCAGACTCGCCATCGGGGAACCATTCCCGACCGAGGGTACGGGGGAACTCCCCCCTCTCCAAGGATCTCGGGAAGAGCGTCCCGCTACGGCTTCAGAGCGCTACCGGCGGATCTTCAACGATCCGGGCCTATCGCCCCCCGACGGAACCACCGGCGGTCCGCCGCCCGTATCAGCCGAAGCCTTCCACGGCCTCACTCACTAGGTCCAGCTACTCACTGACATGGTGCAAACTATTGTCCCCCTTGTCTCCCGTCCATCTCGGCCCCCGGGCCCCCAACTGTTGTACCAACAGGGGGTCCCTAGTCAAGCTCCCACCCCCCCTCGAGAGCCCCCCGCTTCGCCTCGGGTGCCGCTATCTCAGCCCCGAGAGCAGGCGGCGATCTGCCCGGAAGGCCATTCGGAACCAGAGGCACTATCCTCGAACTCTGCAGTATCCCTCCGCGCTCAGTTGCGCCTCGTCAACCAGCGGCTTGACAATGTGCAAAGGGAAATCCGTGCCGGGCCACCAGGGGAGCCCACGGAAGGCCCGCATCAGGGGTCGCCGTTCGTGCCGAAGATACTGGAACACGCCATTCCCCCAGGCTTCCGACTCCCCCCCCTGGACGCTTATGACGGCTCCGCCGACCCGGCCGACCACACGGCGGCCTTCCGCGCGCAGATGTCGTTGTACGGGACCTCCGACGCCTTGATGAGCAGGGCATTCCCCACCACGTTGAGAGGGCCGGCCCTCGCGTGGTACGGAGGCTTGAAGACTGCGACGATCGCCTCATTCGACCAGCTCGCCAAGGACTTCGAGCTCCACTTCATAGCTAGCGCTCGCCCGAAGCCCTCCATGGCGTTCCTCCTCGGGCTTACCCAGAAGGAGGATGAGCCCCTCTCCCTTTACGTAAATCGCTTTGCTACAAGGATCCGGGAACTCCCGGACGCTCACCCTTCACTGTTAATGCAGGCGTTCGTAACAGGCCTGCGTCCCTCCCGACTCTTCTGGTCTCTCGTGGAGCGACCTCCTACCTCGGTCCCCGAGATGCTCCAGCGCGCGAACCAGTTCGTGGAAGTCGAAGCCTGGACGGGGGGGAAACGGCAGGAACACAAGAGGGAAAGACCAGAACCGGCTCAGGGACAGCTCCCTCCCAGACGCAAGCTCCACCAACCCGATCCTCCCCTGCTGAGACCCCTCCTGCTCCCAACGGGTGCATCCCGGACGGAAATTTTTCTCCAGATCAGGGAAAGGGGAATGCTCAAAACCCCTTACCCGATGAACAACCTGCGAGAGCTGGCCGATCGGTCCAAGTACTGCCGCTTCCACCGCCAAAACGGACATGACACTGAAGAATGCCGCGAGCTCTCGCGGCAAATCTACAAACTCCGCCGGGAGGGGCGCCTCGACCCCCACGTTCAGAAAGGCAACATCCCCCCGCCTTGCCCAGACGGTCCGACCGAGCGCCTAATCAACGTCATCACTGGCGGCCCAGCATCCGGAGGGGATAGCATGTCTGGAAGGAAGGCCTACGCCCGCTCGGCCAGGGACGAGGGTCCCCATGGAACCCCTGACCCCCGGGTCGCATTTCCCCCCGAAGACGCCGAACGACTGGAGCACGATGACGCGCTAGTAATAACCGCCAGAATCGCCAATGCCCAGGTAAGAAGAATTATGATTGACACAGGAAGCTCGGCGGATATACTATTCCACGACACCTTCCAGAAGCTGGGACTTACGAAGCAAGCCCTGAAACCAGTCCGCTCGGACCTCACCGGGTTCACCGGCAACTCGGTTTCGCCATTGGGATCTGTCACACTACCTCTGACGCTGGGGACACCGCCCAAGACTAAAACGGTGATGTCGACCTTTCTGATAGTAGATCTTCCTACAGCGTACAATGCCATCCTCGGCCGACCTTCCCTCAACAAAAGCAGGGCCCTGGTCTCCACTTACCATCAGACAGTGAAATTCCCGACTCACGCGGGAACTGGAGAGGTCTGGGGAAGCCCTCGGGAATCCAGGCGATGCTACCTGACGGCGGTCTCCCTACACAATAGGCCAAAAACCGAAGCACCCCTGGACGATCCCAGAGAATTGAAACGGCCAAATCCACATCCCGAGCCGTCGGCCCCAACCTACGACGTGTCACTGAAAAAGGGACGCCCGGACCGAACCATTAAGGTCGGGACTGACCTACCCCTGGACGAGCGGGAACAACTCGTCGGCCTCTTGCAAGAGAACGCCGACGTCTTTGCTTGGTCACCATCCGACGCAGCAGGCGTGGACCCAAAGGCAGCCCAACATCACCTCAACATATCGCCTGATGCCCGCCCGGTGAAACAAAGGCCGCGACCCCAGGCCCCGGACAGGCAACAAGCCATCCGCGAAGAGGTAGAACGGCTCCTAGCGGCCGGCTTTATAGAAGAGGTCAAGTACCCACAGTGGCTATCCAATGTAGTTCTGGTAAAAAAGCATAATGGGAGCTGGCGAATGTGTGTTGACTACACCAGTCTTAATCAGGCATGCCCAAAAGACTGCTACCCCCTTCCAAGGATTGATCAGCTCATGGATGCAACCGCAGGGCACGCCCGACTCTCATTCATGGACGCCTTCTCCGGATATAATCAGATCCGAATGGCGCCTGAGGATCAGAGACACACAGCCTTCATCACCAACCTCAGGGCATACTTTTACAAAGTGATGCCGTTCGGGCTAAAGAACGCGGGCGCAACTTATCAGAGGACCATCAACAAGATATTCGCCCAACAAATAGGGCGAAACCTAGAGGTCTATGTGGACGACATGATTGTAAAAAGCCGGGTCTCGCGAGATCACCTAACGGACCTATCAGAAACATTCGCCACACTCCGAAACTGCGGCCTTCGGCTCAACCCCGCAAAGTGCGCCTTCGGCGTTAGTACAGGAAAGTTCCTCGGATTCATTGTACATGAAAGAGGGATCGACGTCAACCCGGAAAAGGTCCAGGCGATCCTCGACATGCAGGCCCCTTGGACGATCAAAGACCTACAGCGACTAAACGGACGGCTGGCCGCCCTATCCCGATTCTTGTCCCGGTCGGGTGATCGCTGCCTCGCCTTCTTCCGTGCAATAAGAGACCCGAAGAATTTCCAATGGACGCCCCAGTGTGGGGAAGCTTTCCGACAGGTCCAGCAACATTTAGCCAACCTTCTGCGCCTCACTTCAGTCACTGCTGGAGAAGAGCTCGACGTTTACCTAGCTGCCTCACAGCACGTAGTCAGCTCGGTCCTCATCAAGACAGCCGGCCAACAGCTCCCTGTCTACTACACCAGTCATGTCCTGAGCGGGCCCGAGGAGCGATATCCTCCAATCGAGAAGCTCGCCCTCGCGCTCGTGCTGGCGGCCCGAAAGTTACGCCCCTACTTCCAAGCTCATCCGATCAAGGTAATCACCGACCAACCTCTCAGTCAAGTACTGTCCAAATTCGATGTCGCAGGGTGACTCCTCAAGTGGTCGGTCGAGCTCGGAGAGTTCGACATCCACTACACGCCCAGGACCGCCATCAAAGCACAAGCACTGGCCGACTTCATCTCAGAGCTCGCCCATCCCGAAGGGCGGCCCTCCAGTGAACTAGGCGGAACGTGGGTCCTACAGGTGGACGGCTCGTCCGCTTCAACCGGGGCAGGCGCAGGACTGGTGCTGTCGGCCCCCGATGGGCAGACGTTCGAGCGTTCCCTCCGCTTCGGGTTCCATGCCACCAACAATGAAGCCGAGTACGAGGCACTCCTGGCGGGGCTCAAACTATCCCGCGAGATGCAGGTCGACGCCATCAAAGTCCTCACCGATTCGCAACTGGTGACCGAGCAACTTAACGGCGGATATGTGGCCAGAGAACCCACCATGGCAAAGTACGTAGCGGAGGTAAAAAACTTAGCCTCCTGTTTCGCACACTTCACGATATCCAGGGTGCCAAGACATCAGAACGACCGTGCCGATGAGCTGGCCAAGCTAGCCTCGAAGCGACCTCCGGGCACCACCCACGGTATCGAGGAGCTTCCCTCCCCCTCTATCCCGATCGCGTGTGTTTCGGTGGCCGACTCCCGAGCCACCTGGGTAGGGGACATGCTGCGCTACAAACACGACGGGACCCTCCCCACCAACGAAGCCGCAGCTCGACGTATTCGCCGAAATCATGCATGGTACTCCGAAGCGAACGGGCGGCTGTACAAGCGGTCTTTCTCCCACCCTCTTCTGCGGTGCCTCGAGCCAGAAGAGGCGGCGACTGTCTTGGCCGAGGTCCACGAAGGGATTTGTGGAGAGCACATCGCCGGCCGAACCCTGGCCTGCAAAATTCTCCGCTAAGGCTATTACTGGCCCACCATGGTCCAGGACGCGAAGGCCTACGTACGGAAGTGCGGCCCGTGCCAAAGGCACGCCTGGACCCCCCAACTGTCGGCGGTGCCGCTCTCCCCCATCACCTGCGCGTGGCCGTTCGCGCAATGGGGGCTGGATCTCCTCGGCCCCTTCCCCCCAGCCTCAGGGCAGAGAAGGTACATTGTGGTCGCAATAGACTACTTCACCCGATGGCCGGAAGCTGAACCCCTGGCGGCGATCACCGAGCAGCAGATCAAGAAGTTCATATGGAAAAACATCGTGACTCGGTTCGGCCTCCCCAGGACCATCGTCACGGACAACGGGACCCAATTCGCCGGCAAAAGGATTCAAGAATTCTGCGCTAGCTATGGAATCCGGTTAAAACACAGCTCGGTAGCCTACCCCCAAACGAATGGGCTGGCCGAGGTAACAAACCGATCTATCCTGGACGGGCTCAAAAGAATGGTATCAGCTTCCCGAACGGCCTAGGTCGAGGAGTTACCCAGCATCTTGTGGTCCTTACGGACCACCCCCAAAACAGCCACCGGGGAATCACCCTACAGCCTCTCGTATGGGACCGAGGCCGTCCTACCCCCCGAGGTAGTATTCCCTACCCCTCGAGTAGAAGAGTACCTCGAGACCACATCGGACCAGGGGCTGCGCGCCGGCTTGGACCTGATCGAAGAGCGGCGCGCCGGTGCACACCTGAGGGATCTTTCTTATAAAAGAGCAGTTGCCCGGGTGTACAACCGCAGGGTACGACCTCGGCCTATTAAAATGAACGACTTAGTCCTACGAAGGGCCGAAGTCAACAACCCGACCAGGGCCGGGGGGAAGCTGGCCCCCAACTAGGAAGGACCTTATCGGATCATCGAGGTAGTCCGACCAGGCACATTCAGGCTCACGACAATGGACGGGTCCCGCTTGCCAAGAACATGGAACGTCCGGAACCTTAAGAGATTTTTTGTTTAGAACAATGGGGAGATCGCGCCGCCAAGCGAAGGGCCTCTTTGGCCGGACAGTACACGAATGGTAGAAAGCTTCCTTTATTTCAAAAATGGAGAAATACAAGACTCGGCACCCAGAGGAAGCACAAAGGCTCGGCGCACATAAGTCCGCAGCCCGTCCTCACTGCCGGGGGACCTCCAAGCGGTCGTCGAAGGGAACCTCCTCAGGCATGTCCACACCTCGGTCTTCTGGGTGAGAGTTGAAGGGGTCCTCATCCACCACGAGACCAGGATGGCGAGCACGGAAGCGCGACGTAGCGATTCGATACCCGTATTCGAAGGATACCCGCCCCGTCCGCGTCAGCCCGAGTTCGAACCCTTCCGACTTCTTGTACGCCTCGATAAGTGCCTTGTCCTTCAGGGGTCGAAGCAGGGTCTCCTCCGCCAACGCCTCCGAGGCCTTTTTCACCTCGGCATTTGCGCCCTCCAGCTTCTTGCTAAGGGCACTCGCCTCGGCCTTCACCAGACGGAGCTCGGTCCGTTCTATCCGAATCAGTTTTTGAAGCTCCCCGTTGGCCTCCGTCATGGCGTCGTTGGCCTCTTTGGAGGCCTTAAGCTCCGACTGGAGACGGACGACTTCTGCCTCAAAGCCCGAGGCACGCTCCTCAGCAGCCGCCACAACCTCAGGCCCGTTTTTTGCCTGAATCTCCGCCATCTGGTGGCCGAGCTCAGCGTTACGACTAACGAGGCCCCCGACGGTTCGACCGGCATCCCGCACCCTGTCCATCAGGGCCGTCGCATAATGAAGACCCTGCAGAAGGAGAAAAGTGTCAAGGAAGTCGGCACCGAGCAGCCAAACCCCAAGAGAAAGATATACTTACCCAGACCAGCGACTGAGCAGACTTGTTGAGGAGCGTTTCCGAGGGCAGGGTGTACAAATCCCGAGCCAGGTCGGGATGGAGCGCCCCTCGGAGGAACGCCGCAGAGGGATCCCCTCCGGCCCACACCCTATCCCCCCGGAAAAGACCCTCCCAGCGGGCGACCAGGGGCTCGCGAGGCTCGCCACGCGGGATCTCGCCGACCAGCCGCGCCAGGAACGGCTCCCCATCCCCAGCCGGGAGCCGGCACAAGCCATGCACGGAGACGGGGTGGGGCCCCTTCCCCGCCACGCGCCGATCTGGCCCGACCCCGCCCGGACGGGAGCTCGTTCCCGGCCCCTTCGACGCGCATACCTTCGCCTTCTTTGAAGGGCGCCCGTCCCCGACCTCCAAGGGGGCACCCTCCGTACCGGGTTGTGGTTCGGTCACCAACGCCGAAGGAGGGGGTGACGATTCGGCTGCCAAAGCCGGCTGTGGAGGTTGTGATTCGGTCGCCGGAACGGGGGGAGGAGGCCGCAAGGCGGTCTCTGGAGTCGGGGAAGGAGGCTGCGACGCCGGATTCTCCAGGAGCGTCCAAAGGTTCACCATTTCTACAGAAAATGGAAAACATCAGTGTCCGAAACCAGCCATACAAAGACCCGACACAACTGTCACTCACATACCCTGAGGCACCGGGCTAAGGCCCGCCGCGACCAACCACTGCTCGGTCATGGTCCGGATGGCCTGCGACCTAGGGAGAATCTCTCTGAGCCTCTCCCGAGCTTGGCGATCCACTTCACCCAAACAAGGGGGGGTGTTGTCAATCACCCTCGCAGACCACCGAACCCCGAAGCCCCAGTCCCGTGTACGGCTGACATAAAAAAACCTCCCCTTCCATCCCTTGTTATTGGAAGGGGCACCCCCAACGCGAAATCCACTCCGAGCCGTTAAGAAGTAACCCCCCGAGCCTTTGCAAAAGCGGTAACAGGAAAGAAAGAGGCTAAGGGTGGGGGTGATATGGGCATAATGGCACTCCCCCAGGAATACCACTAGGTAACGCCAGGAGTTCGGCGTTACCTGAGACGGAGAAACCAGCCAGAAGGACAAACAAGATACAATGAAGGGATGGAGGGGGAAACGCAAACCCGCCTCCAGAGCATCAAGGGACAAAGCGAAACCCTTCGGGATCGGGTCATACGCCCGCTGCCCTGGCTCAGGTACACTGAGGGCATGATCTCCCGGGATGCAATAACGTTCGCGGAGTCCCCCCAGCGAGGGTTCACTCACAGTCGAGTCAATATCGTGCGGCCACATCAAAGCCTCAAGCGACCGCGCCACCTCCTCATCAGGGGACTCGTCGAGGGTCGAAGGAGGACCGCCCCCTCCAGCCCCAAGCACGGAAGAAGAAGAGGGAGAGGAAGACGGGGAGGAAAGTGAAGAAGGAGAGGACGGCATCTCGACTGACCTCGAGAAGAAGACAAAAACCGGGAAGAAGCTCGGGGACACAACGGCGGGGCTCGAAGGAGGAAGCGCAGCAGCAAGGGAGTGGAGGAAAGGACAGGCGCCCAAACGATTAAAGAAGACACCCCCCCCCCAGAGTCAATGCCTCATCGTTTCCCGAGAATGGGCAGCAGCGCACTCGCGCAAAGGCGCGGCCGTTACGTCACATCGAAGAGCGCCCAAAGGCGCCCCGAATTAAAGGAATGGCCTGACGTGGCGCCACCCGGAGGACGAGGTGCCACCCAAGGACCTCCTCGACCTCAACGCCCGGAAACGTGCAGAGAAAGTAACCCCCGTCCATGAGGCAACAGTCAACACGGCAGCTTTTAAGAGCCGCCACGTCCGCTCCTCGGCCCCTCGGCTTTACGCCACCCAAGACATGCTCGGCCGCTCCTCGGCCCCTCGGCTTTACGCCACCCAAGACATGCTCGGCCGCTCCTCGGCCCTTCGGCTTTACGCCACCCAAGACATACTCGGCCGCTCCTCGACCCTTCGGCTTTACGCCACCCAAGACATGCTCGGCCGCTCCTCGGCCCCTCGGCTTTACGCCACCCAAGACATGCTCGGCCGCTCCTCGGCCCCTTGGCTTTACGCCACCCAAGACATGCTCGGCCGCGCCTCGGTCCCTCGGCTTTACGCCACCCAAGACATGCTCGGCCGCTCCTCGGCCCTTCGGCTTTACGCCACCCAAGACATGCTCGGTCGCGCCTCGGCCCCTCGGCTTTACGCCACCCAAGACATGCTCGGCCGCTCCTCGGCCCTTCGGCTTTACGCCACCCAAGACATGCTCGGCCGCGCCTCAGCCCCTCGGCTTTACGCCACCCAAGACATGCTCGGCCGCTCCTCGGCCCATCGGCTTTACGCCACCCAAGACATGCTCGGTCGCACCTCGGCCCCTCGGCTTCACGCCACCCAAGACATGCTCGACCGCGCCTCGGTCCTTCGGCTTTACGCCCCCCAAGACGTTCTTGGCCGCTCCTCGGCCCTTCGGCTTTCCGCCTCCCGACACACGCTTGGCCCCTTCTCGGTCCCTAGGCTTTGCGCCGCACGGGAGGCCATCCCCCTTCCGCACCCCCAGGGTCTGTGACTCCGCAGCCGACCAAATCTAAAACGAAACCCATGCCTCGGACTCTCGCTACGACTGCCGACGCATAGCTTCTTTCCGGGGGGGAATATGATGAGGGCAATAATGGCGACAGGATGTGAATGACGTCAGCCACCCTGTACCAATGCCTCACGCCCCGGTCAACGAAGCCCTGGGACGCCGACCCAAGCGCATTAACGCCCGGACTGGCCCCCGTCCGTCACAAACAACGCCACCACCCCTCGGCCAACGAGCCCGGCTCTGCGCCTTTTGGGCTCGGTCAAGGGTACGGAACACGCCCACCGAGACGCACCATACTCTGCTGCAGCTCGGCCTCCCACGCAGCCCCAATGGGCGTGTCAGTCGCAACGTGAGGTATTCACCCAGGCCCACCTATAAATACCCCTGAGTCCTAAGCCAGGGGGAGGACACACTCACAAACCACACTTGCATGGAGGCATTTCGTCCTCCAAAACCCCCTCCACATCTTCCTCTAACTTGATCGTCGGAGGGGTCGGGCCGAGCTTCCGACCCGACCTGTGTGCAGGAACGAAGACGAGGTGGCCTCTTCCCGGCGCTGCTGCGGAGCTGCCGACCCGATCTACCGCCCCGAACGACCGATCCCAACCGGGAGACCCCGAGGGAGCTGCGCCCGAGATCCTCGATATTCCGAGCCCCAGAACCGAGCCGCGTCGGCCCTGAGGCCACGACTTAAAAAGTTACACACCGTAACAACTGGTAACCAATATAAGCAAAAGTGCTCAAACCATCTTTGACTATTAAGGACTGAAAATTAATTCCATGTGTTTGAGTTGAAACATCTGTTATTGTGCTAATAAACATAATATGCTTTGTTCTTTTGTTTCATCACGTATGGAAGCTTCTGATTTCTCTCATCCTATTTGAGCTTGCTTTCCTATTTACATGTTTATTCTCTTTTATGCATACTCCTCAAATAATGACATTTACAATATAATCAAAACACACTCAATTGCATAGAATCTCCAAACTTGATTCCAGAGAAGACACTAGGTTTAGTGGACACCAAACTCCTTAGGAATGATGAGGATTAAATAATCTGATTCAAATAGGTCCAATTCTAACCCTACATACTATGATCTACATGTACCTGACAAAATGAAAGCAAATGAGAAACTTAAAAGGCTTCAGCGAAGAAAAGAAAATTGATTACTTTGGTAAATCAAGAAGTTCGTTAGCATCCATGGGAACGGTCTTCGTCATCATAGCAACCGCCCAATCGCCCAAGGGGGCCAAGAAGCCAAATAAAACCCTTCTCTTCGCGGCCTAAGCAACAGGAAGAAGAAAGGTTGTCGATAGCGAACGCGACAATATATTTCCTTTTTTCGTTTTCATCCCCCTCGATCTCGAATCGGACGGACGAGTTCTCACTTCGCGATCCAGATGTCTGCGGCGGCTATCGCCTGCAGTAGAGGCGCCGCCACGTTCGGGTTTCGTTGCTGGTCGCTGATGCGGCTGCCGGCGGCGCAAGTCGGGTACCCTCGGTCCAATTTATTGCTGCTGCAGCGCTTCACTTCGGACGAGAGCAACGGGAGTAGGGCTTGCCTTATCGACACGCTCGCTCTGGTACTGCGCTACCTTATCGGTGTTCGACTGATGGGAGGGGGTCTTGGTTGCGCTACAGGTGTTTGTGTTTTTGCTTGTGTAGGTCAAGAAGTTGGAGAAGGAAGGGGTCCCGTCGAAGCAAGCGGAGGCCATAACGAAGGTTTTGATCGAGATCGCCCACTCCCTTGGGTCCAAGCCCGAGATACAGAGGGTTTGATCTCTTTTTATGTTTCTTGAGACCTTTTTCATATCAGTTTAAGTAATTGAATGCTCACTATATATTAGTTATTTCTATTGTGAATTGACAAACTGAGCATGAGTTTTCGGTACATCCACTGTGAGAATAGTTTAAAATGAGTCTAGAAACTTCAATCTATGTTTAAGTTATTGATTTAGTTTGGATAGATTTGATCACAAGTCTGTGTGGTAGCATCAACAAGCATCTTTTTTGTTAGTATAGCTAATATTGCATGCACAAGTGTTTCTAGCTATGTTTTTGTTATGCTGCAATTTTATGAAGTGACGCATAATGCATGAAAATTTATGGCAGACTTCCAGAACTGATACTTTTCTAGCTTGAAAAAATTGAACAATTAGTGTGTATTTTTTCCACTGCCATTTCCACCAATGTCAGTAGCTTTGCTACTACCGATATTTGTTAAGAAGTTGTTTTACTAAACACTTATTTGATCAGATAATCACTTCGAAGTTAACAGACCTTTTATGATTAGACATATCGCAAGCATTTGCAATCATTTCCATAAATATTCTTCCCAAAGGAACGTTTCAGAAATTTTTGATGAAGACACCCTAAAGTACTTGTGAACATGTTGAACTTTATCATGCCATATTTGAAATTAGCAGTTTCAACAAGCTTGGACATCAAAGCATGGAATTAATATCATTCAGTAAAGGTACATCTCAATTGGATTGTGAACATGTTAGTCAGTCTTGTGATGTATCAACTGATAGCTGATTTATCTATTATAATACTACATGAGGGTAACAAGTTTGTCGATTTACAGTTCATTAGGCACTCTGTTCAGATTCTACTCTATATACTCTTTTTTTTTTAAACTTATGTCATATGATTGCAGGATCAACACTATCCAATGCTGCAACGAGAGACTGAAGAAAATCTTCGAGTTGATATCGAGAAAATGCGTAGTGAACTTAGGTCTGGTTTGCATTGAAGTATATAACAGATTAGTAAGCCAATTATATCCAGATTAATACTTCTTTCTTTAATTTAAACTCACTGTCTTAAACAGATATGAAATCGACAAGGTTATTGCTGGGCAGCGCTCGGATCTAATCCTCGAGAGACGGTAAGGGATGTTAATGTCTATTTGATAATGGAATATGTGGTGATATCTCAGGCTGAATTATTGTCCATATTTGTTACAGAAAATACACCTTTTTAATTTAACAACTAGGTTAACCATGCTAGTTCAGATGAAGAGTTCATGTTGTAGGTAACAAAAAACAAGAGTTCATGTTGATTTGAATTCTGATTTATCATCAAGACGTTCTGGTCTGAGTGTTGCTAGATCACTGTGCTAATGTTGATCCAATGTTTCATTTGACTTTGTTCATTTTTTATCACCTTTGTTATGCCTGGAGCAAACAAATAGGACTACCATCAGTAGCATCGATCAATGATTATGTATGTGCTTATTGCAAGTAGCTTTTCATTTTTAATGTGTTGTACCGGATGAATGTAGTAGCTTTAATTTTAACTTCTTTTTTCTAATTGTTTAGGCGCATACGTCACAAGTTACGTGACAAGTTAGCCAAACAAAGTGCAGAAACCATAGAACTTATTACCAAAATCGAGAGGGTAAGTTTCCTAGATCAAGGAGAAAAAAAATTACTGATAATTCTGTCCGTAGTTTTTGGTTTAGTATGTCTAAATTTGGTTTATCTTTGTAAATTTTCCAGGAAATCCTTGCATTAAGGGCACAGCTAGATGCAGCAAAATATGATGCCATAAAGTTCTGCATCGCTACGGTTGTTTCTATATGTGCTGCTGCTTGTCAGATTGCGGCTCTCACGTTCAGTCCCTCGCGTGTAGAAACGGCTGAGGAGATCCCCAAGGACAAATGATTGATTTACCAATTCTAACCCTACATACTATGATCTACATGTACCTGACAAAATGAAAGCAAATGAGAAACTTAAAAGGCTTCAGCGAAGAAAAGAAAATTGATTACTTTGGTAAATCAATAAAAATCTGCTACGGGAACGGGTGGAGAAAGTTCGTTAGCATCCATGGGAACGGTCTTCGTCATCATAGCAACCGCCCAACCGCCCAAGGGGGCCAAGAAGCCAAATAAAACCCTTCTCTTCGCGGCCTAAGCAACAGGAAGAAGAAAGGTTGTCGATAGCGAACGCGACAATATATTTCCTTTTTTCGTTTTCATCCCCCTCGATCTCGAATCGGACGGACGAGTTCTCACTTCGCGATCCAGATGTCTGCGGCGGCTATCGCCTGCAGTAGAGGCGCCGCCGCGTTCGGGTTTCGTTGCTGGTCGCTGATGCGGCTGCTGGCGGCGCAAGTCGGGTGCCCTCGGTCCAATTTATCGCTGCTGCAGCGCTTCACTTCGGACGAGAGCAACGGGAGTAGGGCTTGCCTTATCGACACGCTCGCTCTGGTACTGCGCTACCTTATCAGTGTTCGATTGATGGGACAACTACCTTAGGGCTTCCCCCAACCTGCAGTTTGCTGTGGTGAGTGGTTGACAGCCTCGTGCGCCATCATAAGTACACACCCTGGAAAGGCAGGCGAAGGCAAGTGAAGCCCATCGACTCCGACAGCTCATTAGGTGAGAAGGAAGGAAGGAGATATAATACTCCATTGGGACAGAGAGACGCCCCTATTCTTTTTCTCTGGTCCCATTAAAGTCAGCAGCGCCACTTCCATCATGGGGCGTCTGAACCCAGGCAAGCTTCATGGGGCCTGATGAGGGAAATAATGGCAACAAGATTGACTGACGTCACATGTCCCATCACGCCTCAGCACCTGATCAAATTGGTCAACACGTTGATCGAGGCACCATTAATACCAATCTATCCCCTGTCAAAAGTCAAGTCTAACACGTTGACCGAGGCACATTAATGTCGACCTGCCCCCTGCAAGTGGGCAGCTTAGGAAGCAGATTGCTTCCCTATAAATACCCTCTCGCTCATTAGAAGAAAAAGGGACGGACAGAGAAACACTCCCTCTTCAACCACCCTCTAGTTCATGGGGGACTCGGAAGACATTTGAGAACACTTCTGCTTCTCTTCCTCCAAAACCCTCTCCACATCATCGCTAACTTGATCGTCGGAGGGGTCGGGCCGAGCCTCCGACCCGACCTGTGTGCAGGAACGAAGGCGAGGTGGCCTCTTCTCGGTGCTGCTGCGGAGTTGCCGACCCGATCTACCGCCCCGAACCACAGTGCTCAGCCTCCAGGAAACCCCGAGGGACGTCTCCCGAGATCCTCGACATCCGGACCCTAGAACCGAGCCGCGTCGGCCCCGAGGCCACGGCTTAAAAAGTTACCTACCGTAACATTTTGGCGCTAGAAGGAGGGCCCGGAATGACAGTACGTTAGCCTTCTCTTGGGTTGCTCCACTGCAGCCGACCTGCACCAGCAGCAGCGACTTTTGGGGCTCCACCGCGACCAGCCCGCGCGCCTCGGCTTCTCGGCCCCACGCGCGCGGCCAGACCGCGCGCCTCGGCCCCTCGGCCCCACCCGCCTGGACCCCTCAGTCCCACGCGAACAGCCCGCCCGCGTCGGCCCCACGCACGCGAACAGCCCGCCCGCGTCGGCAATCCGCACGCGAACAACCCGCCCGCGTCGGCACCACGCGCGCGAACAGCCCACCCACGTCGGCACCCCACGCGCGAACAGCCCGCCCGCGTCGGCGCCCCGCGCACGAACAGCCAGCGCAGCTTGCTGCCTCGGCCCCTCAGCACCGTGCGCAGCCAACGCTGCCTCGACCCCTCGGTCGCACGCGCGCGGCGAGCCCGACCGCGTCTGTCACGCCCCTCCAAAATATCGACAATATTTAAAATTTTCATCACAACAAACCCAGGATCCAAACACACATTTGAGGTCACTAAGAAAACATTCAGATCAAAATTTCACCTCTATAGTCTATAAATTCATAACCCTGTGCAATTCATAAACATATCACACATCACTCGATAATTCATACAATCTGAACTCGACTCATCAAAATAATAACCATAACATAAATTCACAAGTGGGGAAGTCTATACAGTCACCAAACCAACGATTACCATAAGATCATATCATTACATGAATTTAACTTAACATTCCAAAATCCTATACATGAGGGATCCTTTATCTTACACAAAATCCACAGGTTTAGATTCATCGTCACATTTCATAAGATGCAGAGTATCTTATACAACAAATACACATATGCTAACAAAGATCTGCCCAAAATCTTCTAAACTTTCCACCGCCTCAGCCCAATCTTAACATTTAAGCAAGCAATACGCTATCCTGAAAAATTTATCAACAAACGGGGTGAGCATAAAGAGCTCAGCAAGTGACTAACATATCCATATCAAAATAGTACAATTTCCAAAGAGATACAGTTTCAAAATACAAGGCAGAATATACGATTTCGTAGACATAATATCATTAAGAGCAGAAACACAATGGTCCTTTCAATCTTACATATTTGGTTCCTGACAGATGGGGCATAGAGTAATTGGAGCATATCAGTAACAAAGGAAACATATCGGAGCTTATCAATGGCATATAAAATGTTCCGAAGCATATCAACGGCATGTGAAACATTTCGAAGCAAAATCATCAGTGAATGAAGCATTTCAGAGCATATCCAAAAACAAATATCGTACAGAAGCTCAAACGTCGTCCTTGACGTTGCAATCATATCATTCTTATCCAGAGCATGAACAGAAACAACTCACCAAAACTCTGGATGTCATATCAAACATATAGAAGGTGTAGTGGGATCTCAGTCAGAATGTGATTCATCCATTTCTGAATGACCACCTGACAAAAGTCTCCCACGTCTGGGAGCTCCATCCACCCACGTCTAGGTGAAGTCAGAGGGGGCCGGCAGAGCATCGCAGGCTCTAAGCACATACCCTTTACCATTTCTGGCAAAGGTCCAGAATATCCCACAGAGCGGGACCCCACATAGCAGGTAATAAGCGCATACCCTTTACCATTTCTGGCAAAGGTCCAGACAATCCCACACACCAGAGTACAAGAGGGCAGTTTTAACAATAAGTAGTGTTAATGTAAACACCTTTTTCTTAGCCGTGACCCGGGGGGGGCGTCTCGGCTCGTTCGGGGGTCCGAATGGCGGGAATCTCCCTGGGGCGTTGCTCGGCTCCACTAAGGAGGTCGGGTGCGGCCTCGGACTCGGGGCGTCGCTGCGACTCCTCCCGGGCGGGGACTTCTCGCCTGCACGTCCGGACGGGGGGCCCGGGCTTTGTACCTGCATAAAGGTCGGGTCGGGGTGCTCGACCCGACCCCTCCGACGATCACTGTTAGAGAATGATGTGGGGGCCTTTTTTGGTGCAGGGAGAGTTTCTCTTTTCTTTCTCCCCCCTTCCCCTTTCGCTCGGGGACGTTTATAGGGGGGGCTCGGCCTTACCGGGCGTGCCATCGCGTCGGTCGGGGCCGTACCTCTGATGGCGTCCGACATCGTCGAGGATGTTGCGTGTGGGAGCGGGGATCGCAGGGTATGGGCAAGCTTCAACCGTTACCTGCTTCTGTCCCGTCCGACTGTGCTGGGTCAACCGAGGGGCTGTGGGCTCAGTGAGGCTGACGTCCGGACGCGGGTCGTCACCCTCGTTGCTTCCCCTTGGGCGCCGCGCTTGTCCACGTGCGGGGGATGTTGCCGGGAGTGGGGTCTGCCTTTTTTTGTCATATCATATTCCCCCCCCAAAGGAAGCCATGGCTCGGCATCGGATGGAGGGGATTCGAGGCGTGGCTTTGATCGGTAGGCGGTGGTTCTCTTCGTGATTCATGATTGAGACATATGTCCGGGGCGGAAAAGCCGCGCTGCGGAGGCGCTTTGGGTGACGTGCGACCGAGGAACACGTCTCGGGCGGGCTGGCCGCGCCGAGGAGGTGGTCTCGGGGACATGCGGCCGAGGAGCACGTCTCGGGCGGGCTGGCCGCGCCAAGGAGGTGGTCTCGGGGTCATGCGGCCGAGGAGCACGTCTCGGGCGGGCTGGCCGCGCCAAGGAGGTGGTCTCGGGGTCATGCGGCCGAGGAGCACGTCTCGGGCGGGCTGGCCGCGGCCGAGGAGCACGTCTCGGGCGGGCTGGCCGCGCCGAGGAGGTGGTCTCGGGGTCATGCGGCCGAGGAGCACGTCTTGGGCGGGCTGGCCGCGGCCGAGGAGCACGTCTCGGGCGGGCTGGCCACGCCGAGGAGGTGGTCTCGGGGTCATGCGGCCGAGGAACACGTCTCGGGCGGGCTGGCCGCGCCGAGGAGGTGGTCTCGGGGTCATGCGGCCGAGGAGCACGTCTCGGGCGGGCTGGCCGCGCCGAGGAGGTGGTCTCAGGGACATGCGGCCGAGGAGCACGTCTTGGGCGGGCTGGCCGCGCCGAGGAGGTGGTCTCGGGGTCATGCGGCCGAGGAGCACGTCTCGGGCGGGCTGGCCGCGGCCGAGGAGGTGGTCTCGGGGACATGCGGCCGAGGAGCACATCTCGGGCGGGCTGGCCGCGCCGAGGAGGTGGTCTCGGGGTCGTTCCATCGTTCGCATACAAGCCCATGTATGAGTACCAAATTCTTCGAGCTAGCAATTCCCCTCACCTCTGTGAGCTTTGCACAACTCTTTTGGTCGTTGAGCAACTCATTCCACTTTGCATGGTCTCATCCTTTACCAAGCGCCTCGCTTGCCTTGAGCACCATCAAGTATAGTTGTCAACGTTGAGCCGTAGCTCAAACTCAGCCATCCCAACCTTTGTGCGCTTCACATTCTTCCAAGCTTGTCTGTTCTCGTGGTGCCTCTTGCGCGAAGGGTTGGCCATTCCTCTGAATGCCAATCTCAGATGCCCGCTCCTCTGAGCGACTCCTTTTCCCTACATCTCCATGCCCGTTTTCCCCCAAACGGTCGCGCGTGTGCTGACTGCCCTCAACGCAGTCCCGCTAGGTCCCCCACGTTTGCATGCTAAGTGTTTCTATGAGTGCTTGTCCCGCTCTGATACCATCTGTCACGGACTTAGCTGGTTTTGCCTAAGTCGTGCGGCACCCTTGCGTGTCCGTCCGCAAAGGTCAGCCTCCCCGAAGCCTCCCATGGTCCCTTAGGTCCCACAAAAGAGAGAACAGGACAGAGAAAAGGCCTCACTCGGGATCCACAAGCAAACATCTCCGAAAAACACTTTATAGACAATGCAAATTACAAACAGACCGTACAAGCTCTGAACAGTTGCACACAAAGGGTAAAATGGTCCATTACAGACCGAAAAGCTCTCGCGCGTGTCCACATGACACAACCTTTATTTACAAGCCTAAAGAGGCCACAAACTTAACTCAAATGGGACTTTGAACCCTTCGGCCGCCCCTTTACATTCTGTACAAGGCATGAACATGCCAAAAGACACGGACACACATAAGCATTACATCCAACATCTTGTTTAGAAGTTTGTCCGTGACACCATGGAACAACATGATCCTACTCTTGCCTCTGCAAGAGTTCATGTCCTTGACCTCTGTCTAGGGAAAGCACTATGCCTCTGCTCCATGTTCCAACTTCTCTGCTGGCTCCCTTCATGCGGCTTGGGTACTTCACCAAGTTACACGCAAGTTGCTCCGCTCCTCGTTTTTGCATTGAGTCGATGGTGGCCCACGCGCCCACCATTCCACGGGTCAGCCCTCCCTTGAGTCCGATCTCCATATCGACTCTAATTGTGACTTCATTTAAGTTGCTTCAGGTCGTTCCCCCACTTGATCTCGCAATGCATCCACCAATGCATTCTCTCGAG